>NC_142482.1:14947163-15250193 GCF_049115385.1 Moschus berezovskii | reverse complement strand
AGTCATGTCTGACTCTGTGATCCTATGGACTGCAGCCCTCCAGGCTCCTCTGTCTATGGAATTCTCCAGGCAAGAATACTGGAATATCGGGTTGCCATGCCCTCCTTCAGGGGATCTTCCAGACCCAGAAGTTGTACCCACATCTCCTGTGTCTCCTGCATTGCTGGTGGATTCTTTACCCACTGAGCAACCTGGGAAGCCCATATATATATTCTTTCTCTGGGAAAAAAAAAAAGCTACAAATGAACTTATTTACAAAACAGAAAAATGCTCACAGACACAGAAAACAAACTTATAGTTATCAAAGGGGAAAGCAGGGGGATAAATATATTAGGAATTTGGGTTTAACATACACGCAACATAATCAACCCTGAATACGCATTGGAAGGACTGTTGCTACTGAAGCTCCAATACTTTGGCCACCTGATACGAAGAGCCAACTCATTAGAAAAGATTCCGATGCTGGGAAAGATTGAAGGCAAAAGAAGGTAGCAGCAGAGGATGAGATGGTTAGAAAGCATCTGCTGCTGCTAAGTCACTTCAGTCGTGGCCGACTCTGTGTGATCCCATAGATGGCAGCCCACCAGGCTCCCCCGTCCCTGGGATTCTGAATGCAAGAACACTGGAGTGGGTTGCCATTTCCTTCTCCAATGTGTGAAAGTGAAAAGTGAAAGTGAAATCACTCAGTCGTGTCTGACTCGTAGCGACCCCATGGACTGCAGCCTACCAGGCTCCTCCATCCATGGGATTTTCTAGGCAAGAGTACTGGAGTGGCTTGCCATGAATTTGAGCAAACACTGGGAGATAGTGAAGGAAGTAAAGCCTGGCATGCTGCAGTCCACGGGGTCTCAGAGTCGGACAGAACTGACTCAACAACAATAAGCATACAGATGGGCACCCCAGGTGGCACTAGTGATAAAGAACCTGTCTGCCAATGCAGGAAACAAAAGAGATGTGGGTTCAATCCCTGGGTCAGAAAGATCCCCTGGAGGTGAGCACAGCAACCCATTCCAGTATTCTTGCCTGGAGAACCCACGGACAGAGGAGCCTGCCAGGCTACAGTCTACAGGGTCATGAAAAGTCAGACACAACTGAAGCGATTCAGCACAGTATATATAATATATGCATTCAGATGACCATGAATTAAAATCAAACTAAAAATTCAGTTCCTCGGACACACTAGCCACATTCCCAGAGCTCAGAGCCACATACAGATGCTGTACTAGGTGATGCAGGTAAAACATTTCCATTATCACAGAAAGTTCTGAACAGCACTTCTCCAACCTCTCAACCCTGGATACTCAGCCTTTATCCACACAGCCTAGACCTGATGACGGGAGACTCTGAATGTCAGCACAGGTTCACCACTGCAGTAGGCAACACCACAATCTCATCCTGAAAAACAGTGACTTCTGTCCCACTCGGGGCGCAGTCACACACGGCCAGCAGGGGGAGACTCCACTCACTCACGCAGGGCACCAGGCACCTTCCACCTTGCGGCCCGGGAGGCGCTCCACGCCCTCTCCAGGATGCCAGTTGATGGAGAAAGAACCAGGACTGTGTGCACACGGAATCCACGGGCCCGGCCTGCAGACAGCATCTGTCCCTTCTCACAGCTTGTCAAACAGAACCCGCTGACACAGCCATCGAGGGAGGCTGCAAACACGGCCAGACCACGTGCCCAGACGGAGAGAACACAGATGTCCGTGAGCACAGCGCCTGGGCCACAGAGCTGGCCACACACTGCCCTCTTGTCACCCCCTCCTCCGGGAGTCCTGTCTGGCAGTGTGAGCCTCCCCAACAGCAACTCGTGGGGCCTCAGACAAACCGAGACACAAAGAGTTGCCTGCACACGTCTGGTTACACAGCCAAATTTAATTTGAACCCATTTACCCAACACTTTTCCAACCCTGTTCAGCTGGTTAATTACATCCAACTCTCTTTAGAATTAATTAGCATTAATAATAGCAATTTCTAGTCATCAAACATTTCCCACGTGCCAAATACTATGCCTGCATTATATCATTATTTCTTACAGCATTCCTAGGAGGTAAATATTTTAATGCAATTTTACAGGTTTAAAATACAGACACTTGGGCTTCCCTGATGGTCCAGTGGTTAGGAATTTGCCTGCCAACGCAGGGGACACGGGCTCAATCCCTGGTCTAGAAGATTCCACGTGCCACAAGGCCAGTAAGTCTGTGAGCCACAACTTCTCAGTTGCAGCCCTAGAGCCCGTACTCCACAAGAAAAGCCACTGCAATGAAAAGCCCATGTGCCACAGCTAGACAGTACCCCCATTCACCCTCATACAGCAACAAAGATCCAAATAAAAAAATAAAAATTTTTAAAAACTTATAAAATAGATATTTAGAATTTTGCCTAAGATTTAGCAAGTATCTGCTCTACCAAGGAAGCCCCAGGAATACTCCAGGAGATCTTCAGGATCTCCAGGAGATCTTCCCGACCAGGGATCAAACCTGGGTTTACTTAAATCGCAGGCAGGTTCTTGACCATTTGAGCCACCAGGGAAGCCCCAGGCCTCCGGCAACCAGACCTGCCCTCTCCATCAGGGGTCAGCAAACTGTAACCCTTAGGCCAAGTCTGACCCACCATCTATTTTTGCAAAGTTTTACTGGAATGCCAGCATGCCCATTTCCTGTCATTGCCTACGGCTACTTCTGCACTAGAAAGGAGCACAATTGAGTAGCTTCAATAAGAGTTCACACACCCTGCAAAGTCAAAAATCTCTATGAGGTGGCTCCTTACAGAAAATCTCTGCCAACCCTGCTTTACAGTATCCTGCAAAGCCTTGAGCACTTGCTTCTACCGTAGACTGAAAAGTAATCCTGACTTGTATTTTGGTTGGTTGATCTGTGCTCTGAACCAACAACCTGGTCTGTAAAATATACAGGTCAGGCTAATAATACCCTGCTGGCAGCCTCTACTCCATCTGCTTGTGTCTGCTGTTTCACAAGCAGATTAAACAACATCTGCTACACTGTTTGATCAAACACACAGGTGACGCCATCGAAGGACGCACTTGCATTCTTTTCTAGTAAGGACTCTGCCCACTCCCTGATGACTGTTTAACACTTGGACTGTAACTACCACGCAAAAGGTGTGCACAGATTCATGAGCTCTATGGCTTTTGACACAATAGGTTTCTTCCTTTTACTCTTTCCACTTCCTGCTTTGGTTCTTCAAGATAAAACCATCAGCACAGAGCAACACTGAATTTTATGGTCAGTGGCTGTCCAGTAAGGCGAGGATTGTTCTGTGAAATTGACCTACACTCACTTTTTTCTTCGATGGAATTCATCAACATGGTTTGTTTTTTTTTTTTACAAAAATGAACCGTAAAAAGAATATAAATATGCTTAACCTTCAAGAGACTCAAGAGTATGGAACACACATTGCCTGCACGTTGAAATAAGAGCAAAGAAGGACAGAAATTTCATCTACTTACACAAAACTAGAGAAAGGGTATGTGAGTGGATACCATGTGGGCACCACCCAAACGCCACCTTCAAGAACCAGCTGCTAGGACCGCGGGCAGCCTGACTTTCAGCTGAACCCCTGTGTGGGAATTACCCTCAGCCTGAGCGCTGGCTGCCTGGGCCAGCATCACAGCCCTCGCCGGGGCCAGCGGTGGTCCACGGAAAGCACATGTACTGGCTTCAAGCAGAAACAACTCTGCCGGGCCTCTCGGCTCCAGAACAGTCTGCAGGGCCTTGGGACCACTGCTGCAGATGCCTCACGTTTCAGCTTCTCCCCCTGCCAGGTCCTGCTTCTCCTTCCCTCTAAGTGCTCTTCCCCAGGGTCCCCTCCGCCCGTCAATTCCCCTGGCACATCACTGCCCTCTAAAAGTTTCTCTGTTTCTGCAGGGAAACTAACCTGCAACAAACATGAAGTCTGATTTCCTAAGCAGCACCATCAAGAACTGATGTGCCATATTCAACATTCACTGACAGCAAAGAATCAGCAACAAAGAGATTCCAGGGGACAGCAAATCCATCAGTACAAAAAAATAACAGTAACAACAAAACATCAAGCAGTATAAACATCAAACACTGGGAGCGTCACGGCAGAGAAGCAGCGGGCACTGGGGAGGTGAGGCCGAGGCAGACAGAGGTCTGGAGTGAAGTTAAGGCGGGCGAGTGAAGGCGGAGCAGAGTCAGTGCCATCTGCTCTCTGCAGTCATGCGCAGTGACAGGCTCTATAAATAGCACATCAACCAGGAAATCATAACCCAGCCTTCGTGATTACAGACCCAGGGGTCTCACAGATGATTCTCTAAATAAAGCCACGATCAGCTTGCAGCTAGCCTTTTCTGAGCTGCCCACTCACAAACAGTAACTAGCCTCCGTGTCAACTAAACAAGGAGTCACAGTTTAAAACAGGAACGTGCCAGAGGCACTGTCCTTTTCAGGACAAAAAACTTGATAACAGAAACACGGAAGCTTGCCTTGTGGAGTGTATAAACTTCCCGGTTGCTAAGATGCCAAACAGCATCCAAACAGCAAGACACCTGAAGTGACAGCCGCACGAAGCAGAAGCCACAAACCTCGGGCCAAAGAAAGAAGCAGCGCAGGGGCAGCCCAGGGGGGTGCAGGGCGGACAGGCAGGGGACAGCAAGCAGAAGATAGATGGGGAAACCAGGAAAGGAGACAAGAGAAAAACAGGAGCGTGTGCCTGTTTGCAACAAGCCACAGCAAAGTCCTAGCAAGGGGTTACCAAGTCTTTACAAGGGCATCCTTAAGCACCTTCAATACTCGTTACAAAATCAGAGTCTTTAAGAGACTAAAGGCAATTTATTAGACAGCACAGCAGAAGCAACTCAAGGGACTTCCCTGGTAGTCCACTGGTTAAGAATCCGCCTTATGCAAGGGACTGGGTGCCATCCCTGGTCAGGGAACTAAGATCCCACATGCTGTGAGGCAACTAAGCCCCTGCGCCACAATTAGAGAGCCCAAATGCTGCAACTAAGCCCCAACACAGCCAAATAAATCACGTTTCTGAAAAAAGGAAGAAACAACTCAAGCCACAGTAGAGGGCAGTGGACACGACCAAGAGGACAAAATAAGAGACGTAGATGCAAACCGAATAGCTAACACTCCATACAAAGGGAGAATGGTGACTAAATTAACCTTACAGCTACAGTTCCATCAACAGTGTCGCCAACAAGCTATTCTCAAGTCAGAGTCCAGTCTTAACAGTCCAGTGTAGTCCCAACAAGATATTGTTTCTGAGAAATTGCTACACTGAGGCCGATGGAACGATGCCTTGGGGCAAGTCAGGCTCGAGACAAAGGGGGCCTCGCTAGTTCAGGGGGCAGAGAGGTGATGGGGAGGAGCAAGCCAGGCCTGCCAGGGGTCACGCGTCCGCACAGGGAAGACCCCACGGGCGGGTGCAGTCGGAGAGCCTCTGGCCAGGCGTGCGGGAGTGTCAGGGCACCCAGGGATCAGCTCAGGCAGGGTGAGAGCAGAGCGGCCCTGAGGGGGAGAAGCCCCGAGACCCCAGGTGTCCTCAGGGCTGCCCAGCTCCTCCCCATGCTGAGCTCCTGAACTGCCCCTGGGCGTTGAGCAACCTAAAGGCATCAGCCTTTCATTTGGCACCTGTTCTGATGGATCAGAGCCCATTTTCTCCTCGTGGTTAAATATTTCGAATATCAAGTACCGCTTCCAAAGCACTGGGCTGGCCAAAATCTTCTTCGGGCTTCCCATAAGATGGTACAGAAAAACCAGAACGAACTTTTTGGCCAACCCAATACAATGCTAACAAGAGCTATTCCGGCTTCTGGACCTGTGCTCAGGGCGGGCTTTCACACCCCAGAGGTGAGCTCCAGCACCTCTCACAGGCCAGTGTGGGAGCCGTTCACCGAGACCCAGCCCAGAGCAGGGGACGGACGCTTGCCAAGCTCAGCACCAAGGCCTGGGCAGCGCCTCGAAAGGCAGGAGCGGCCGCACATGGACCTGAGACCAGAAACGTCTCAGAGGTATCACCAGCCCCCACTGGGGACTCAGTGGGCATTCCTGCTCAGTCTGAAGGCGGATCCTTTCCCCCAAAGAAACGAACTGAAGAACTCAAGTCTTAAATGCCTTTCTGGAAGCACATTTTCTCTCAAAGTCAGCTTACTCTGAAGACACACTTATCAACAAGAAGGAAAAAGAAATGTTTTCATGACCTCATGTCTTCGGATAATTGATACTAAGTAAAGAGAGAGACAAGGAGAAGGGAGCTAAAAGGATCAAGGGCCAAACAAACACAGCTCATCAGACCGAGACATGAACTCGCCCAGGCTGGGGGTGGTGGCAGCATCGCTTACTGTGCATTTCTGCTCCATCTTTGGCCCGCATCTCACGGACTCCAGCACAAGCTCTGCATTAGAAGTCACCTTGGACTCTTTGTCCTGAGATGACGTTATTGAACACTAGCTAAAAGCATTAAAGAGATTTTGTTACTCTCTCTGGCAGTTATTTGGACAAGAGCTGTGAACTTTTTAACCTAGATTGTATGATCTTATTGTCTTTCCCAGTAGACTAATGGAAATGGTGTTTATTTCAATGTGGCCTTTTTTTTTTTCCACAGCATTTATCACAGTCTGGCTCATTCCAAATGTATTCATGGACCTGAGAGCAGAAACAAGCTTCTTTTTCCTCTGTATCCTTCATTGCTCCTATCTGAACTTGGCACAAAGCCCATTCTCATTAAGTTTGGGGTTTTATTTTCTTTTATAAAGATCTACTTGTCTAAAATTTGCAGAAAAGAACAAATTAGAAACTTAAACCCTCCCCAAAGAGTGCACTACCCTCTTTAAAGTATATAAATTAATGAATGTTCCTGTTCTGTACCTCGAAACACCTCTCCAGAGTAATACCTGGGAAGTCAGTAAAAAGCATCCTGATTTTTTCCCTATGCTTACACAGATATTTAAAGAATAATAAATAATAATTTTTAACAAAACAGGATCTTGTTATAGATATTGGGTTGCACTTTGTACTTTTTATCTAACAATCATAGCATTTCAGATGTACACCCTTTTTAACAATTGAAGAATTCTCCAGTATATTGGTATGCTATACCATAGTTAAATCCCTGGTCAGGGAACAAGATCGTACATTTTGCAATTAAAGAAATAAAGATCAAAGATCCCCAGTACTGCAACTAAGACCTGCTGCAGCCAAATAAATTAATTAAATAAAGATACTACCACATTTGTCTCTAAAAATGTTGAGACGATCACTTTCTAGCAACGCTCTGAGAACCCTGTTTCCTCCTGTCCCCATCAGCAACGGGAGAGTATCAATCTTCTTATCTGTTGCCAGTCTGAAGAGGTAAAAAAAACTAGTCTTGATTTGTACTTTTTATTAGTAAGGGTGGAAATATCTTCATATTTTTATCAGTCTTTTTCTTTTTGTTTTCTGCTCTGAATTATCTGTTCATATCCTTTAGTCATTTTTTTTTTTTTTAATTTTAAGGTCTTTATTGAATTTGTTACAATAGAGCTTCTGGTCGATGTTTTGCCTTTTTGGCCAAGAGGCATGGAGGAGATTCCAGCTCTCTGATCAGGGATAAACCTTGCATCCCTTGCACTGGAAGGCACAATCTTAACCACCAGGGAAGTCCCTCCTTTACGCACTTCTCAGTGAATTGTATGTATGTGCCATATTGCTTTTGTGGAAGCTTTTTATAAAATATGAGTATAATTATGTCCTAAATAATAAAGCAAGTATGTTTGCCAAACTTTTAATTTTATTGTACAGAAATCTATAATTCTTTATTCAAATCTGCACATCTTTTTCTTTAAGACATTTGTATAATTTTTATTGAAATATAATTGATCTACCATGGTGTTTTAGTTTCAGGAACTGACAGCAAAGTGATTCAGTTACACATATACACATAAATGTATATTCTTTTTTCACATTTTCTTCCATTATAGGTCACTAGAAGACAGAGTATAGTTTCCTGTGCTATATAGTAAGTCCTTGTTGGTGATCTATTTTATCTATAGTTGTGTGTATATTTTAATCCCAATCTCCTAATTTATCCCTCCCTTGCCTTTTTGACTTCTAAATTTTTTTCCTAGAAAGTTTCTCCCAACTTGCAAGATTACAAAATGTTCTCCTATATCCTCTTCTATTCCTTAACTCCTTGAAGGGCACATTTACAATCAATCTGGAAATTACACGCACATTTTTAATCTATCCGAAATCATTTGTTGACTGTAGTGTGAAGTATAGGCTAATTTTACTTCCTCCCAAGTGGGTAATATTGTCCATTGACCTATCCTTTCTTCAAAGAGTTTATTTTTAATTTTCCAAATGTTTATTTTTTTATTGTAGAAAATTTCAAAATATATAGAACAAAGTAGAAGTGAGGCAGGCTGGGTTCTGGGGCCCTCTACGTGAATACTTGCGCCTGCACCTGGTCCATGTCCCCTCAGACAGCAGATACGATTTAACTATAAGGGACTAGAAATAACCGCACCCATGCCCAGCTGAGGCAAATCATGAACAGTAAGATAAACTTCTGAGGTGCTAGGAGCCTGATCCCTGCACCACCAAGGGGAAGAGAAGACCACCGAAGCCACACCGATGACGCCACTCACGCAACAGCCCCCACCGAAACCCCATTTAAGGGACCAGCCTGCCCCGCCGCAGGGAGCGAGCAAGGGCACCTCTGACTTGTTTTTCCTCCCTCCCGCTGCAGCAAGAACCCCAATAAGGCCTTGCTTGAATTTCTCATCTGGCTTCATCAATTTCTATTACAGTCCAAGGACCCAGGTTGGTAACATGAGTACAAAGAAACCTAAGTAGCCATCACCCAGCCTCAACAACTATCAAGTCATCCTTTTTGATTCAAAATGGTATTTTTATCATTTACTAAACCTCTACACATGGACATCAGCAAATGGTGAACACCAAAATCAGACTGATTACATTCTTTGCAGCCAAAGATGGAGCAGATCTATACAGTTAGCAAAAACAAGACCAGGAGCTGACTGTGGCTCAGATCATGAACTCCTTATTACCAAATTCAGACTTAAATTGAAGAAAGTAGGGAAAACCATTAGACCGTTCAGATATGACCTAAATCAAATCCCTTATGATTATACAGTGGAAGTGAGAAATAGATTGAAGGGACTAGATCTGATAGATAGAGTGCCTGATGAACTATGGACGGAGGTTTGTGACATTGTACAGGAAACAGGGATCAAGACCACACCCATGGAAAAGAAATGCAAAAAAGCAAAATAGCTGTCTGGGGAGGCCTTACAAATAGCTGTGAAAAGAAGAGAAGCGAAAAGCAAAGGAGAAAAGGGAAGATATAAGCATCTGAATGCAGAGTTCCAAAGAATAGCAAGGAGAGATAAGAAAGTGTTCCTCAGCGATCAATGCAAAGAAACAGAGGAAAACAACAGAATAGGAAAGACTAGAGATCTTGTCAAGAAAATTAGAGATACCAAGGGAACATTTCATGCAAAGATGGGCTCAATAAAGGACAGAAATGGTATGGACCTAACAGAAGCAGAAGATATTAAGAAGAGGTGGCAAGAAGACACAGAAGAACTGTACAAAAAAGATCTTCATGACCCAGATAATCACCATGGTGTGATCATTCACCTAGAGACAAATATCTTGGAATGTGAAGTCAAGTGGGCCTTAGAAAGCATCACTATGAACAAAGCTAGTGGAGGTGATGGAATTCCAGTTGAGCTATTTCAAATCCTGAAAGATGATGCTGTGAAAGTGCTACACTCAATATGTCAGCAAATTTGGAAAACTCAGCAGTGGCCACAGAACTGGAAAAGGTCAGTCTTCAATTCAATCCCAAAGAAAGGCAATGCCAAAGAATGCTCAGACTACCACACAATTGCACTCATCTCACGTGCTAGTAAAGTCATGCTCAAAATTCTCCAAGCCAGGCTTCAGCAATACTTAAACCGTGAACTTCCAGATGTTCAAGCTGGTTTTTTTTTTTTTTTCAAGCTGGTTTTAGAAAAGACAGAGGAACCAGAGATCAAATTGCCAACATCCGCTGGATCATGGAAAAAGCAAGAGAGTTCCAGAAAAACATCCATTTCTGTTTTATTGACTATGCCAAAGCCTTTGACTGTGTGGATCACAATAAACTGTGGAAACTCTGAAAGAGATGGGAATACCAGACCACCTGACCTGCCTCTTGAGAAACCTACATGCAGGTCAGGAAGCAACAGTTAGAACTGGACATGGAACAACAGACTGGTTCCAAATAGGAAAAGGAGTACGTCAAGGCTGTATATTGTCACCTTGCTTATTTAACTTCTATGCAGAGTACATCATGAGGAATGCTGGGCTGGAAGAAGCACAAGCTGGAATCAAGATTGCCGGGAGAAATATCAATAACCTCAGATATGCAGATGACACCACCCTTATGGCAGAAAGTGAAGAGGAACTCAAAAGCCTCTTGATGAAAGTGAAAGAGGAGAGTGAAACAGTTGGCTTGAAGCTCAACATTCAGAAAACAAAGATCATGGCATCTGGTCCCATCACTTCATGGGAAATAGATGGAAAAACAGTGGAAACAGTGTCAGACTTTTTTGGGGGGGCTCCAAAATCACTGTGGATGCTGATTGCAGCCAGGAAATTAAAAGATGCTTACTCCTTGGAAGGAAAGTTATGACCAACCTAGACAGCATCTTAAAAAGCAGAGACATTACTTTGCCAACAAAGGTCCGTCTAGTCAACGCTATGGTTTTTCCGGTGGTCATGTATGGATGCGAGAGTTGGACTGTGAAGAAAGCTGAGTGCCGAAGAATTGATGTTTTTGAACTGTGGTGTTGGAGAAGACTCTTGAGAGTCCCTTGGACTGCAAGGAGATCCAACCAGTCCATTCTAAAGGAGATCAATCCTGGGTGTTCATTGGAGGGACTGATGCTAAAGCTGAAACTGCAATACTTTGGCCACCTCATGCGAAGAGTTGACTCATTGGAAAAGACTCTGATGCTGGGAAGGATTGGGGGTAGGAGGAGAAGGGGACGACAGAGAATGAGATGGCTGGATGGCATCACCAACTCGACAGACATGAGTTTGAGTGAACTCCGGGAGTTGGTGATGGACAGGGAGGCCTGGTGTGCTGCAATTCATCGGGTTACAAAGAGTCAGACACAACTGAGCGACTGAACTGAACTGAACTGAAACCTCTACATATACTTGGATATACCTCTGAACAATCTGCTCTGTTCTACTTTCATCAATGTGGTCATTAATATTCTTATAAGAATATGTGTGTGTGTTAAGTCGCTTCAGTCATGTCTGACTCTTTGCAACCCCATGGACTGTATGTAGCCCGCCATACTCCTCTGTCCATGGGATTCTCCAGGCAAGAATACTGGAGCGGGTTGCCATGCCCTCCTCCAGGGGATCTTCCCAACCCAGGTATCTAATCCACATCTCTTAAGTCTTCTGCATTGGCAGGCGTATTCTGTACACTAGCGCCCCCTGGGAAGCCCCTTATAAAATACAGAAATACCTAAAAATTTTTGTAAAAACAATAAGAATATACTCTTTATACCACATTATAATGAGTTGAAAAGCACAGGAAAATACAAGCCTATTCCTGCAACAAAAATCCCAAAATACGGTGCTGTAAACAAGTAGAAATTCACCTTCTCTGTGGCGAGATCTTGTGGCTGACAGATGGCTCTGCCCACGAGCTCACCTGAGGACCAGGGTCCTACCCCGTCGCTGCCCTGCCTTCCCGGCAGGCACACCATGTCCTCATGGCTGAACCTGGCAATTCCTTTCCAAACAGAGGGAAGGAAGATACCGGCGGAGACAAACAGCTCTCTCTCCAGGCACGCGCATGCATCACTTCCACTTACACCCAACTGGCCAGAACTTTAAAAACTGCAGGACAGGTTGAGAAATGGAGGCGCTGCGGTTCACCATATGCCCATTTATAACTGCAGCATGTATATTACAGAGAAAAGGGAAGGATGAACTCTGAGGAAAAATCATAGTCCTTGCTATACAAACGAGTGTAAAATGGTCCATCACAGATGAACTGGTTGACATACGTGTATGTGCTTTTTCTCACAGGGATCGAGAAGAATTCATATGGGCACCCTAATGGCTGGCTAATTTAAAAAGCTTTCTTAGCCGAGTAATGCTGGGCCAACAGGTCAGAAAAAGATACAGTCACAACGGCAAGAAGAGTGTGACTTTCTCATCCAGCCCCTGCAGAGCCTGGCAAGCACAGCAGTCACAAGTCCTTGACAGCTCGCCCTGCCCTTCTCAGAGCGAGGAAAGGAGCACGGCCCTTCACAGGATGCCTGGTCCTGGGGTGAGTGAGGATGGCGCGGGGGGCGACCTCTAGGACAGAGACACAGGAGGAGAAAACGCCTGTGCTGAGGATGCAGACTGACCAGGAAACAAGAGAAGAGCTCAAGAATCAGAGACCAAGGACTTCCCTGGCGGTCCAGAGGTCAAGACTCCGAGCTGCCACGGTAGGGCTGTGGGTTTCACCCCTGGTTGGGGAACTAAGACCCCCCATGCCGGCAGCACAGCCAGCAAGAGAAACAAACAACAACCCTACGGAATAAAGAGACCCAAAGGCCTGGGCGGCGGGGCCGGGCTGGTCCTTGACAGAGGGTCCTCCTCCCCTCACCCCCGACTCCAAGCATTCTGGAAAATGCAGCTAAAGCCTTACTGGATCTTCCTGGGATTCAATGTGCACCAATGTCAAGGCCAGGAGGCAGTAGGCGGTCCCACTCTATTCCCTGGGGAGCGGGCAGGGGCTTATCTGGAGAAACAAGATCAGCCTCCCCCGGGCTCCATCCTATACCCACAGCACACCCCCCACCTCCAAAAGAAGACAGAAACCAGTTCTGGGGGCAGAAAGAAGCATTCAAACTGACTTGAAGGTAAGAATTAGCCTCCCCATCACAGTTGGTAAAATGAAACGGAAAAACACTTCTGAAGCCAGGTTATAAAATCATCAAATCTATCCTGTCACCATCAAAAAATTTTTCCTTCACTTTGCAGTGATGCTAAACTCTTTATGAAGATTAATTCTGAATATTAATGCAATTCAATAAAAAGCACAGACACGTGTGCAAATCTTCAAAAGTATCCCCATAAGATTCAGCATGACTAAACATAATTAAGTAAATCAGTAAAAAAAAAAACTGGCACACAAAATAGAGACCTAGAGAGTAAGAATAAAGAACCCACTAAGGGGTACCCTGGGCAGGAAGCATCAATGGAGGGGTAGGCAAGGATAACAGTGTTTCAATGGCCCAGAATAATTTCTGCAGCTAAAGTGGGTCGAAATAATTCAAAATTCCTCCCTTTGTCATCCAAACACGGGCTGCTAATTAAAAATTTTCCAGCAGTTCACGATGGGAACACATTCAAGCAAAACCTAATCCCATGTTCTATTTATATTTACACTTTGCAGGTGGAGGCATCATGGAAAGAGCTCTGATTTCCTGCAAACCCCTCAGTTTAATCCTGCCCATTCAGGTCAGCCCGTCTCCCCAAAGATCTATTCTTAGCCCTTGTATTTACTCCCTTTGAGCCCCTTACCTCTCCTGCCATCATTTCCTGAAGCAGGAAACAAAAACACAAATTTCCTGATATGGAAGGTGAATTATTATAAAACTACCAGAGGCTCTAAATTTCGAAAGCTGTTTTTCTGACTTATTTTGATGTACATCTACCAATAAGCAGATTTTAAATGTGTGTTGCCAGGAAAGCATCTGCAACGTAAACGTATCGAATATAAATTCAATTCCCTCTGAATGAAAACATTATGGTTGCTTTCATACTGTTTCAAGTGAATTATTTTTAAAAACCCTTTCAGCATCTGGCACATGGTACTGAAGCCCGTTCAGGGTCCATTCATCCATTTGCCATCCATCTTTCTTTATGTCCACGTTACTTGGATTTCATTTATTCAATAATTCGGCTAAGACTTTTGAGGCCTCCTATGTGCAGCAGCACTGTGAACCCCAGAAACTACGGTGCATGGACACAGAACGCTGCCCAGAAGCACTCAGTCCAGCGGGGACACAAACGTGAAGCAAGGCATGCAGTGAGCACAACAGGGCCCACGCTCAGGAGACAGTGCAGGGCAGATGAGGCGGCGGCCAGCGACGGGGAGCAGGGCAGGCGGCCAGGGCCCCGGCGTCAAGAACAAGTCAGAGGCAAGGGAAGGTCTGCTGGCCGGAGAGGATGAACATAACTGACGAGTCAGGAGGCTAGAGCTGAGATCAGAAACCTGACAAGGTGTCATTTCATCTCTTCCTTGACTTACTCCAAGGGAGCCACATGTTGACCCAGATGGGTGTGTTTTAAAGAAGGCTGGGGACCTGCTAAGGGTCCCGAGTGGAAAATTTACTAACGGAGTCCATGGGAGGATGGACTCTCCCCTCCCTGGTGCATTTACGCATCACCACAGGTACAGCGCACCCGGAGAACCTAGAAGAGTAGTCGGGGGCCACTCTCTGCGCACCTGGCCACATCCGTGACAGAACGAGCTTCTGTCAGGATGACACTCACGACTCTCCTATTGAAATGCAAGCATTTCTCAACAAGGGCTTAATTTCCAAAATACACAAACAGCTTATACAACTCAATAACAAACAAACAAAAAAAACAACCCAATGAAAACATGGGCAGAAACATCTAAACAGACATTTTTCCAAAGGAGACATACAAATTGGCCAAAAGACACATGAAAAGAAGCTCAACACCAGTAATTATTAAAGAAATGTGAATCAAAACTACAATGAGGTATCACCGAATATCGGTCAGAATGGCCATCATTAAAAAACCTACAAATAACAAACGCTGGAGAGGGTGTGAAGAAAAGGGAACCCTCCTACACTATTGGTGGGAATGTAAATTGGTGCAGGCACTACAGAGAATAGTATGAAGGGTCCTTAAAAAACTAAAAATAGAACTACCATATAATTCAGCAATCCCACTCCTGGGCATATATCCAGACAAAACTATAATTAAAAAAGATACATGTACCCCAATCTTCTGGGCTTCCCTGGTGGCTCAGACAGTAAAGAATCCTCCTGCAATGCGGGAGACCTGGGTTCGATCCCTGGGTCGGGAAGATCCCCTGGAGAAGGGAATGGCTACCCACTCCAGTATTCTTGCCTGCAGAATCCCATGGACAGAGGAGGCTGGTGGGCTATAGTCCATGGGGTCACAGAGTCAGACACGACTGAAGTGACTTAGTATGCACCCAATGTTCATGGCAACACTATTTACAATAGCCTAGATGTGGATACAACCTAAACATTCATCAACAGATGAACAGATAAAGGAGACATGGTACATACCTACCATGGGACACTGTTGTGGTTAAGTCAAGTCCGACTCTTTGCAACCCCATGGACTGTAGCCCACCAGGCTCCTCTGTCCATGGGATTTCTCAGGCAAAAACACTGGAGTGGATTGCCATTTCCTTCTCCAGGGGATCTTCCCCAAACTCTTGTCTCCTGCATTGGCAGGCAGATTCTTTAGCACTGAGCTACCAGGGAAGTTGAAGGGTTTAAAGCAAAAGTTAATAACACTGAAAAAGGGCAGCTCGAAGGAAACCTAGGCACATCTTCTTTCCCTTTGACAAGCAGCCCCTCCTCTGTACAAAATGTGCCTGTGAAAGCACAAAAGAAATTCAATGTGCAAAACTCATGTAACAGATTTAGGCTTCAAGCCCAGAAACTGTAAGATAAAAATCCTTAGTAATGGACCTAGAGACTGTCATACAGGGTGAAGTAAGTCAGAAAGAGCAAAACAAATATCATATATTAACACACACACACATACACATATATAGATAAATGGAATCTAGAAAAGTGGTAAAGATAAACTTATTTGTGGAACAGAAATAGAGACACAGATGCAGAGAACAAATGTATAGACAGCAACGGGGGAAAGAGGGGTGGGATGAATTGTGAGCTTCTCATTGACACATACACACTACTGACGCTATGCATAAGATAGGTAGCTAACGAGAACTCACTGAATAGCACAGAGAAGTCTACCCAATGCTCTGTGGAGACCTAAATGGGAAGGAAACTCAAAAAAGAGGGGATGTATGTATACATGCGTCTGATTCCCTTTCCTAGACAACAGAATCTAACACAATATTGTACACATTTATGCTCCAATATGGAGAAGGAAATGGCAACCCACTCCAATGTTCTTGCCTGGAGAATCCCAGGGACAGAGGAGCCTGTTGGGCTGCCGTCTATGGGGTCACACAGAGTCGGACACGACTGATGTGACTTAGCAGCAGCAGCAGCATACTCCAATAAATAAATAAGTAAGTAAAAACAAAACAAAATAAATGTTATTGGAAATGTTCTTTTAAAAACCCTTACCAAGAGCTCCCCTTCTGCATAGAAGCCTCAGGGACAGAGTTTCAGAATTCCAGACACGTCCCTGACTTTGGCTTTCTTTCTCCACATAATGAAAGACTAGAGATGGGCTTCAATTCCATAAGCAACCACTGAGGCAGAGAGTGGACTCTTTGGCCTCACCTGATGATTTTGTATGTTTTTGTATGTAGTGCATTAACTGAGTGAGATTTAATTTCCCATTACCAGCATAGGTAGTTATTTTTCCAGTGTTCAGTCATTTATGTTTTTTTAAAAAAAGATACAAAAAAGCAATAAAGTATTCAAATAACTGCACAAATGCTGCTGAACAAAGACAGTAATTTTGCTGAAACGGGTTGCAGGCAAGGCAGCTCTCAAAATATTCCTTTGTCATGACTGAATGACATAATCCAAATCCCGGCATGAAAACCTGTGTAGAGAGGGCATTAATATTCCGCAGGAAGTGGAAGGCAATGCACCCAGTCAGAAATCTGCAACCCCATGTACTGTGGGAATCCAAATCTCAGCGTCTCCTTGGGGTCTCCCCATCAGTCTTTTATAACCTGGGATGAATTAGGTTGACATGATTATCCTCTAATTGTGTCTAGCTGCATCCTTCAGTATGGAAATGGCATTCTGATTGGAACCAAGGGTGAAAATCTGGAAAGGAAAGAGTATTGTAGGAGTTCAAGGCACTCGGGGAGAAGGCAACCCTGTAATACCCAAAGGAACGTGTTCTGGGCAGCCCGAAAACCAGCCTGAGGGCAGTGGTACCCAGAGTGGCAGGAAGATGAGGGATAAGACGGAAAACAGGAAAACCGAACTTCAACTCCTGTGTGTTTTCTCACACAGGCCCCAGTGACTCCAATGATCTTACCCACTTAATCCCATTCATCGGTCCATCAAATATTTACCAAACATCAAATATTCAACACACAGCGAGAAAGGAGGCATTCCACGCCAGATGCCACATAAGGCTACAGAGAGACAAGATGAAAGGTGCGTGGTACCTGCCTTGGGAGGCAGATGCGCTGGTCCCCACACCTGGTGCCCTCATCCAGTCCCGGGAGGATTAAGCAAGGACTGTGAGATAAAAGCACGGAAGAGCCGAGGCTTCATTCTCCTTTTGAAGTAGGGAAAAGGAACGGCTGAAGCGGCTTAACACACACACCCAGGCATTACCAAACACACCAATAAAAGAGCGGCAGAATTCCAGCTCTGGCAACAGTACGAAAACGTAGCAGGATGGAGGTGAGACTTCTGCCAGGGAACCGCCAATGCGAAAACACAGCAGGCGCGGGCGTGGGGCGGCTGGGCCGCGTCGGAGTTGAGGCTGCGTGCCCAGCTGCGGCTGAGAACACACGACCGATCCCACGGCCCACGGGTCAGCCCAGACTTCAGGCACCTAACGCGGCCGACGGGCAAGCAAGAGGCGGCCTGGAAGCGCGGGCGAAGAGGCCGGGCAACAGGCGCTGGAGGAGCCGCGCCGTCCACGCCGGCTCCACGTCGTCGCGGTGACTGAGCAGGCGCTCCTCACCGCCGCCCTCACCGGGGCACAGCCCACCCTCCAGCAGGCGCTCCTCACCGCCGCAGCGGCTGCGCTCCCCGGGGCACAGCCCACCCTCCAGCAGGCGCGTTGGAAGAGCGAGCGGAAGCACCGCTGCTCACATTCCGACAGAGAGGACGACCCGCTCTCCCCATCGCTGGGTGTCCTTACACAACACGCACTTTGACTCGAGAAAAGTGGCAACTTTTGCTTTCCCCTTTAGTTTCTGTTTTTTAAGTTACTTTTGGTTATGCTGTGGCTTCATAATAAATTCTAGCATGTAGGCTGTCAAAGGTTCAGCTCGAGAGAGGAATCGTTTACTAATTTGTTGCTCATCAACCCACTGGTGCATTTCACTGGGACATGTTAACAATTTCCTGTATCAAAATGGAAATAACATCCATTCTGTGACCCACCCTAGGTTGGCCGCCCTCCAGGTCGGCCTTCCCACTGTCAATTAAAGTGTACTCAAGAATTATAAATTAATTTGAACATTAATCTTAAAACCATAATCAGGAAACTATATTCTCTTTAAATACATATATAACATTCTAACGTCAAATACTGATATCCACTAAAAGAGTTTCCCTATCATTTCTTTGAACCACATACAGAACAAAGAATTACCAAATATATCCAAAACGAATTTTTTTTTCAGTTGTCTGGATTATTCTCGCACACTCTTCCTATCAGCTGGCAGCATCTCTGTTTCCTAAACCACACACACTACTTCGGCTTTAATTAAAAGCCCCGTTGCCATAGTTTCCCTGAGAACAGCTCGAGGCATGCTCAAGACCATTGTTTTCTTAAGGTTTCTCGAGAAATTGTAACATAGCAGTAGCCAGCCAAAATTCCCCGATTTTACCTCCCACCCAGTACAGCAGATGACTCAGACACAGAGCTAGGTATTCTGAATATTTTTAAGAGACTCTGAACAACCAGGAATGTTACTTAAAATTCAGCCTTTGGTCTTTTCTATTCTGCCACGTTGGTAATGTACCCAGCAGGCCCAGATTGATGGGGGATCCAGCCTACAGACACAACACTGCCTGCATCTGTGGAAACACCAGCACTTTTTCCTTTCTAACAATAAAGGAGAAAATGAACTGCATTTGCATATTAATGTCATCTTTTGCTTCATACCATCTAATAACTCAGAAATGTAAACACAACATGTTGGGGAAAAACTCTCAAAAATAGATAAAAGCAACGGAAATTCATTTCTTTAAGGATTTCAAAATTAAAAAGTGGAACTCACAGAACCTTACTTTTTTGGAGTTTTGTTTCCATTTTAGTCCACACCACACAGCATATGAGATCTTAGTTCCCTGACCAGGAATCAAACTGGGTACCCCGTGCCATGGATACATGAAGCCTTAAGCACTGGACCACCAGGAAAGTCGCCCTAATTTTTATTTTATTTTGGAGTATAGTTGATTTACAATGTTGTGCAAGTTTCAGGTGTACAGCAAAATGATTACTTCCTAAAAGTTAGAACCTGCTTCCATCCTAGTTCTCACCCTGATTTCAGATGGCAATTACCACTATCTCTAGGTCCTGAAGAGCAAGCTCGAAGGTTATTCTGAGCCTTCAAGGTTAAAGAATGTGAATTCACTGACCCCTATGAACCCCAGGAAGGGCAAATGCCAGTTCAGCCTGTTGTAATTCAGCCCCACTTTCCGGCTTCTCAGGAGCTGTGAGCACAGACTCTGCAGGTTAAAGAGCCAGGGTGGGAATTTCAACTCAGGGAGCCCCTGGACCTCAGGCAAGGGATGATTAAGCGAGACAGACATCTGTAAAGATGGGGCGCGCTCAGGAAAGGGCAGCTATCATCTGCCCCTGTAACTAGGTCATCTCCAGGACAGGGAACGGGACAGGATCAGATCTCACTAGTTTCAGGAAAACCGAAACTCATTCTACTTCCTCTGACTGTCATTTTAAAAGCCACGATAAACTATGTAATTACTGATCTTTCCAATGTAAATATTATACAAATCATCTGACTTCCTTATTCTGTATTACCAAACTTCCTTTAATTCTCTCTTTTCTACATATAAAGAGATTCTAGAAAGTATTTGAGAGATACTGCTGTTGTTCTTTTAGTCACTAAGTTGTACCTGACTCTTTGCAAGCCCGTGAACTGCAGCCCACCAGGCTCCTCTGTCCATGGGATTTCCCAGGCAAGAATACTGGAGTGGACTGCCTTTTCCTTCTCCAGGGGATCGTCTCGACCCAGGAGTCAAACCCACGTCTCCTGAATTAACAGGTGGGTTCTTTACCGCTGAGCCACCAGGGAAGCCCTATTTGAAAGATAGAAGAACCATATTCCCAACCAGGAGCACAGGAAAGTTAAAGATGCCCTGTGAGTATTAGATGAGATGTATTTACTAATGAACAAATGCATGGCGAATAATGAAAGTGCCATTTTGTCAAAGCTATTGTGCTATGTGTCCCTTTCACTTTGAGACGCTTGTATATTTTAAAAATCACATATATTATTGTCACTAAATCTCACAAAGTCCTGTTAAATGACAGAACGGGTACTGCTATTTCTACTTTACCTAAAGAGAAAGGGATTCACAGCAATACTAAGTGAACAGGTAAGCTAAGGAACAGGTTTGCCAGTAGGCCTTCAATGCCTGAGTCAGGACTCTCCCCACCTCTCTGCTTGGTCAGCACTCTCCCTATTCTCACGGGCCCTGGAACAGCAGCCTTTGAAGGGGGGCTGAGAAATCTCTCCTCGGGGAGCTTGTGTAACCCCATATACTCCAGAACACACACTTCATAAGTTCCAACAAACTTGGAGCAACCACAGCGGCCTGAAGGGTGCCTCCTGCCTCCTTACTGCAGGAAAAAGATCTGAGCTGGAATTTCAAGTTGTAGACAAGGGACCAAGGACTCTGTGATACTATTTCTCCAAGTATCACAGGTAATTTACAGGAGGCTTTCTACAATATCTCACATCAAAGTTCAACCTGCCAAGGCACTGCCCAGGACAATCCTAACAGGCAAGGATATCTGGTCATCTCACTGCAGGAATTCTTACCTGGGGGGTCTACCTCTGCCCTGGGTTTCCAAAGATGAGCATGAAGACAGCTCCTGAAAGCACTTAAAAGTATATGCAAAAATATGTCTGTGTATCTCCAATTTTTCTCAAGATGTGGACCACAGTTTTCATTAGTTCTCAGGATGCCTCCCCGCCATGGGTTAAGATCCTGTAGAAGGACTTCAGAGCAGCAGGAATTAGTTGGATCTCATTATTATTATTTCACTTGGAAAAATTTTAAGTTTCTGTTTGTGACTATGTCATTTTTTTTAATTGGAAAATTACACCAAATCTTCCCATACCAGTGAACCAGTGAAGTTGCTCAGTCGTGTCCGACTCTTTGTAATCCCATGGACTGTAGCCTACCAGGCTACTCGATCCATGGGATTTTCCAGACAGGAGTACTGGAGTGGATTGCCATTTCCCTCTCCAGGGGATTGTCCCAACCCAGGGATCGAACCCAGGTCTCCTGCATTGCAGGCAGATGCTTTACCATCTGAGCCACCAGGGAAGCCCACATATATATCTCCCCATATATATCTGTAATTACTTCAGGACACCTTAGAGCAGCTTTCAAAACAAGAGAGCTATAGTCTAGGTGACTTGGAAATACTCACAGACTCCTACTGCCTCGTCCTTGCAGCCACTGTGCAGGGGGTCAGGTCAGGAATTTACCCATCGGGATTCATTAATGATTCTCCAGAGTCTATCAGCTAGTTATATAAAAGTAACGGAGAAGGCAATGGCAAGCCACTCCAGTACTGTTGCCTAGAAAATCCCATGGATGGAGGAGCCTGGTAGGCTGCAGTCCGTGGGGTAGCTAAGGGTCGGACACGACTGAGCGACTTCACTTTCACTTTTCACTTTCATACATTGGAGAAGGAAATGGCAACCCACTCCAGTGTTCTTGCCTGGAGAATCCCAGGGACGGGAGAGCCTGGTGGGCTTCCGTCTATGGGGTCACACAGAGTCGGACACGACTGAAGTGACTTAGCAGCAGCAACAGTCTATTGCTAAATTACTTCTTAATGTGAGAGTTCTATTTTCTTTGTAAATAAAATCTGTATGTGGTTCTTTAATCTCAACCTATTTGGTTTTCAAGAATTAGAAAGAAATCCAGAAAATCTGGAGAATGAGGAGATTAAACAAAAAGATTTTTTTTTCAAAAGACAGTGTATTGAGTTTAGATTCCTAAAGAATCTGCGTAATGATGAAAGAGGTGGAATCTTCAGTACTGCATGGGTTATATGTAGCAAAACACATCTCTACCAGCATCATCTTTTTTTTTTTTTGGTGGCTGTGCTGGGTCTTCGTTGCTGTGTGGGTTTTTCTTTAGTTGCAGCGCTCAGGCGTCTCATTGTGGTGGCTTCTCCTGTTGTAGAGCACAGGCTCTAGGGCATTCGGCCTTCAGTAGCTGCAGCACATGGACTCAGTAGTTACGGCTTCTGGACTCTAGAGCACAGGCTCAATGGGCTTAGATGCATCACAGCATGGGGGATCTTCCCGGACCAGGGATTGAACTCGTGTCTCCCGCACTGGCATATATGCCTGCCAGTGAGTCACCAGGGAAGCCCCCACCTACTAGCATCATCTTACTAGATGGCAAAATACAATGAGATTTTCCAAAAAGTAAATAAATTAAAGAAGGAAAGCAATGGGTTTAAGGTGAAAGGGAGATAGACTGATTAAAAACAGACTGTGGTTCTGGTTACAATAAATTAGAACAAGCGTATACCCGCCACTGAGCACAGATACACACTTGGACAGAATGCACTGAGCCGCTTCTGAGGACTCTGAATAGGAAAGAGTAGTGAGAAGACTGAAGCAAAAAGGCCAGAATCCCAAGCACCACCAAACCAGTGATGGCTTTGCCGCGTTTGACCTCCAGCATCCCCCAGACTGAACGCAACTCAGCAGGGCAGTGTGAAACCCAGAGCTGGTACTGAGTCTGAAGCAGAGACAGCTCCAGGAAACACCCCCTCATCCTGGCTTCTGGAGTGAGGGAGGGAATCCTTCAGACTCAGACAGAGTGCAGACATCCCCCATCTTTTTCCTCTCTGAGGTCTCTTAAGCCTCAGCTTTTAAGCAATCCCATGAGCAGTGACATTAGAAGTCACTGCTAATCCGATGACATTAGAAGTCCCAGAGGAATAGGAATTAGAACTCTTAGGAAGGAAACCTTCCTCTCTGATCCCAAGAAAGTGGGACAAACTCCCATCTTATTCTTTCTCTCTCTTCCTGCCACTTGGCCCTGGACACAAGCATAGTGACCAAAGTGTGCAATAGAACAGGAGAACAAACCCCAACTTTTCGGCTTGATGAAAGGAATCTGAAAGTACTAACAACCCTACAAAAATTAAAAGGAGTAAAAGAGACTACTAACAGTAAAAGAGACTACCAACAAATTAGACAATTTAGATAAAATGAACAAATTTTTAGAAAGAAACAAATTATCAAACTGACTCAAGAAAAAATAGTCTCTTAACAGGCATATATATAAAGTTTAAAATTTGAATATTTAAATTTCAGATTGATATCTTAAAAAATATTTCCGCAAAGAAAAATAGCAGCCTCAAATGGCTTCACTTTGAACCCTATCAAATATCGAAATAATCAATACCAATAATTCACAAACTCAGACAACAGAGAAAAACTCAAAATGGATCATGGTCTACATGTAAGAACCAGAACAGTAAATTTCCAGAAAAAAAAAAGCAGAAAATTTTCATGACTTTGGGTGAGGACGTGTTCTGAGATATGACATCAAAAGCATGATAATAAAGGAAAATAACTGATAAAATAACTTATTAAAAATTTTAAACTTTTGCATTTAAAAAGATACCATTAGTAAATGAAACAACAAACCACCCACTGTAAGAAAACATATGCAAATCATGTGTCTATTAAAGGACTTGTAACCAGAATATATAAAGAACTCTTACAACTCAAGAGGAAGACAGAGAACCAGTTTTTAAATGGGCAGAGATTAGCTCTGGGAGGATCCCATCTTGTATAGCTGTTCCCTGG
Organism: Moschus berezovskii; assembly: GCF_049115385.1. Taxonomy (NCBI): domain Eukaryota; kingdom Metazoa; phylum Chordata; class Mammalia; order Artiodactyla; family Moschidae; genus Moschus; species Moschus berezovskii. The sequence continues at coordinate 15,226,190 of NC_142482.1, read as the reverse complement.
AACAGAAGTCATTTCTCTTTCTCTGCCTTCTCTCCCACCTATGAGTGAGCCACTGTCCACAGAAAGCCACCCAAAGGCCGCAGAACTGTCCTGGTCGTGAACTGTGATGAAAATGAGCAGGTATCTTTGAAAACAATCAGTGGAGGGGCCAGGGCAAAAGATGGTTTTGCACATTATTGAAGCAGAGGCAATGAATGATGAAGGCAGCCCAAGTGAAGCAACACTGGCGACTTTGAGAAATATCTTTCTGGTTGACGGCTTGCCTTGGGGACTCTGAAATGACACCACCTGGGGTTTTACAGTTGAATCGCGGTGCAGGTCTGTGCGTATTAGTGGACAGCACATGGCAACGGTGGAGGAAGATGAAGATGACGGAAACTGCTAAGTACCTCTGGAGAGCAATCTGCCCCTGGAAATGGTAACAAGGTTCCACAGGAAAAAGCAAAACTTGATGAAGGTGGTGATGATGATTTTTACAAGCTGAAAAGCTCCAACAAAGAAATCTTTATGATGCATCACTGATTCACTGTGCTCTACAGCAGAAAGTAACACAACATTGTATATCAACTAGATTTCAATAAAAAAACTTTTTAAGAAATCTATATGAGATACTCAAGCAAAATTTGCACAAAAATCAAATAAGAGTGGAAGAGACTCAAACCATCACTACCAAGATCAAGACAGTAAGAATATTTTTTAAAATGGGAGGGGCGAAAACTCCTAAGACACAGAAAGGATCTGTTCTGTAGAAGACATTAAAAAAAATGCAAGCGAGTATAGAAAAGGGTGGTTATCTCCCAAAGTGGAAACCAAAATCATCAATTATGTGAAGAATTGCTCCAGATGACTGACCTGAAAACTACTCAAGATTTACTGCAGTTGAGGAAATCTCTTTAAGAAAACAATTTAAATCTTTTTTCAAAACTTTCCATCTTAGTTCATTTCTGTCCCAGTTGATATCTGGTTGTACTTTTTATAATGCAGGTGAAAACTTCCCCTACTGTGTCTGATAAAGGTTCACTGCCAAGAACGCATTGTCCAAAATGCCCATTTTATTTTTAAAAATGGAACTCTACCATTTGCTCAGTCTTAAGAATATATGGAATGCTGTGATAGGACACAGTAGTCATGGTGATCAGACAAACTAAAATGATGGAAAGACGAAAATATACATATGAAATAAATGCAGTACTTCAATAAAGCAAAAAGTAAAATAAAAACGAGAAAAGATTTGAACGTTTCACTAAAGAAGACATCTGAACTGCTAACAAGCACACAAAAAAACGCTCAAAAATCATTATTCATTAGGGAAATGCAAAATGAAAACTACAGTGATACCACTTCAGACCCACTAGAAGAGCTATAATCAAAAAGACAACAAGTTTGCCACGGATGTGAGAAACTGGAACCCTCATACATTGCTGATGAGAAGGTTAAATTATACAGTCACTTTGGGAAAGAGTTTAATAATTTCCTTTAAAAATTAAACATACACTTATCACATAAGCTAGGAATTCAACTCCCAGGCATATACCCAAGACAAATGGAAATGTATGCCCACACAAAGATTCCAAGCAAATATTCAGCAGTATTATTTATAACAGCTAAAAATTGGAGAAAAATAAAATGTCCATCAATTGGTGAATGGATAAATGAAGTACGGTATATTCATAGACTAAAATACAACTCAGCAAAAAAAATTACTGAGACATGATACAACATGGATGAACCTCAGAAACATTAATATTCATGAAAGAAGCCAGATGAAAAAGCCTACGTATTTAAGATTCCACTTATATTCCCAACCCAGGGATCGAACCCAGTCTCCCGCATTGCAGGCAGATTCTTTACCAGCTGAGCCACAAGGGAAGCCCTATATACAATGTCCAGAAAAGGCAAATCCACAGATACTAAAAGCAGATTCATAGTTTTGCAGATTAGGGGTGGGAACAGGGATCAATGGCAAATAGAAACGAGAAATCTTTCTACGGTAATGGAAAATATTCTAAAACTGGAACACACAGCGACCCACATTGTTGAAATTGTTAGGCTTAAAAAATTTTCAGGTGGAAGTAATTTTTATATGGATGTAAACAAAAGCATTAGAAAAGACTACCCAGGGAAAACAACAGAAAAACCTTACAATGAGTGCTAAGGAATAGCAGACAGCAGTAACCTAGACATAAATCACAAGATTACAAAAGTGGCCACCACATGATTTTCCTTCTCTCACCAGGACTCTATTTCCCCCACTTCCTGTAACTTGCTTTGGTCAAAACAATGTATGAGCAGAGGCCACATATGAGCTGAGAGCCTAGACAGACCCCCAAAGGCCTCATGCACTTCCACTCTTGCTGCTTTGAGAATCCGAATCTAACCAACCACGTGTGAACCAACCCTGGGTGGCCTGATGGAAGGGGACAAACCATTTACAGGCAAACTGTGAGTCAGCCAGAGGCTCATCAGTTGAAACCACCATGCGATTGGGGCCAGCTGTGATGAGCCAAGCCTGACTCAGACCAGAACCACTGGCCAGCTGGGCACAGCTCAAACTGCCAGTTCTCAGACTTGTGGGCTAAATAGTTAACATTCAAACTGTTGTTGTTCACTGTTACAAAGCAGAAGCTAGCTGATACTCTCTAGGAGCAAACCTGGGTGCTGGATAACATAACAAATGGCTGGGTTTTATGATGCGGTCCAGTAAGGCCAGGCCTCCTGGGCATAAGAAAAGAAAAGCAAAGACACTGACTCAGATCTGGTAATTGTCAAGTCACTGTGGCAGAGGAACTGAATGACCAAAGTGAGAACAACAGTGAAAGCTTCTCTACACAATTGATTAAGAGTCTATATTAAGCAGAAAGGCAAGTGAAGTTAAACCAGGAAGTGGTGACAGGCTGAACTTGGAGAAGCAAGAAACTCATTAACAGTTCATGATGAGATGCAGAGACAGGCAGGGATTCAAAGAGAGATATTTCAGAACTTAGGATCTGGGAGTTAGAGTAGCTCTAAGACATGGTGAATAATTAGAGAGCTATAAGATATTTGTCCATTTCATCTAAATTATCAAATTTCTTGGCATAAAGTTATACAGAATACTCTCCTTTCCTCTTAATGTCTGTGGTTTCTATTGTTAAAATGTTTCTTCCATGTGTTATATCAGTGATTTGTCATTTTTTGATCAGTCTAGCTTGATATTTATAAACTTTGTTGATCTTTTCAAAAAACCAACTTTAATATACACACTCTACTATACATGAAATAGATAACCAACAAGGCTCTACTTGGGAACTAGCTACAATACCCTGTGATAATCCATAACAGGAAAGAATCTAAAAAGGAACATGCACGCACATATAACTGAATCGCTTGGCCATCTATCTGAAACTAACAAAAAAATGTAGATTACTTCAATTTTAAAATGCTTTAAAAAAAATCATGCTTTTGTTAATTTTCTCTATTGTATGCCTTTTGTTTATTTCATCAATGTCTACTCTGATTTTTATTACCTCCTTCCTTCTACTTATTTTGCATTTACTTTTCCCTTTTTTAATCCCCTAGCTTCTTAAAGTTGACAATTTGTTAGATTTTAGACCATAAGAGGTAAAAGCTACATGTTTTCCTCTCAGCACTGCTTTGGCTGCATCCCACAATTTTGAGATACTGTGTTTCATTATCATTCACTTCGAAACATTTTCTAATTTTCCTTATGGTTTCTTTTTTGGTGAACGAATTTTCTAAAGCATGTTATTTAGCTTCCAAATATGTGAGGTTTTTCCTAGAGATAGTATCATTATTGACTCTGTTTAATTGTGTTATGATCAGAGAAAATAATATATATGATTTCAATGCTTTTGAATTTAAATTAATTTGTATTGTGAACTGATTTATGGCCTAGAATATAGTCTGTCTTTGGGAATGAGTCATGTGGGTATGGTGTTCTATAAATATCAATTAGGGCAAGACAGATGATGGCATTATTAAAATTACTTATATTTTTACTGATTTTCTATTTGGATACTGTACTGACTGCTGAGAGAAGGATGTTAAAATCATCAACTGTGATTCCAAAACTTTTTGCTTCTCCCTTTAATTTTGACAATGTTTACTCCATGCATACATTTATGATTACATCTTCCTGAACATTTAGTTTTTTAATCATTAAAAAGAAACATCCTTTTTAATCTGTTAATACTATTTGCCTTGATATCTATTTTGTCTGAGCCACTGCAATCTTCTTCTGATTATTATTTATCATTTACATTTTTCCATCTGTTCTCTTTCAATCTAATATAATAATTGATATGATTGAACTGAGATTTACCATCTTCTTATTTTCATTCTGTCTCCTCTGCTTTTTCTTCCTTTGTCCCTTCCTTCTACGGATCATTTGGATATTTTTTTAGAATTAAATTTAGGTTTATCTTTCGCTGTGTGTTATTTTTTACCGGTTTCTCTGAGAATTAAAATATTCAACTTTAACTTTTCATTCTATTTAGTATTTAGAGTTAATACACCACTTCATATAAAATGTAGAAATCCTGCACTCATATGGGGAGCCCATTTATTCCCCTTTACTTCTCTTCACTATAGCTGTCAAATCTTTGTATATATTACAAATCCCACAGTGCTATCATTTGTGCTTTAAACAGTCATATGTTTTACAGTTTTACTAGAAAGATGGTACTGATGAAATTACCTGCAGGGCAGCAATGGAGACCCAGACCCAGAGAAGAGACTTATGGACACAGCAGCGGGGAGGAAGGAGAGGGAGGGATGTCTGGAGAGAGGAAGATGGAAGCTTACATCAGCATATGTAAAAGAGACAGCCAACGGGGATGCGTGTATGACTCATGGAACTCAATCCAGTGCTCTGTAACAACCTTCAGGCGTGGAATCGGGAGCGAGGTGGGAGGGAAGTTCAAGATGGAGTGGACATATGTATACCTATGACTGATTCATGTTGATGTATGGCAGAATCCAACACAGTTCTGTAAAGCAATCATCCTTCAATCAAAAAAAACAGAAATTACAAAGAATAAAATTTTATTTTATATTTACCTTGGTATTTGGCATTTCTGATCTTTTTTATTTAAATTTACCACCACACATCTTAAAACTAGTTGAACAAAGATAACCACAGCACACTATTGGCCTTTACCTGGCATGAATGCAGAAAGCATGCATTAAAATTGCCCCTGCTGTTAAAGCAACACCACTTGACACCAATTTGATTGCAAACAAAACATAAGATGAGGTACTGCAACTGGGAAACTAAAACTGGTGATAAGGGAATTATTTACAAGATAATTCAAAGTACATTTATGGTGATGTTTCAGACTATAAATTGAAGCAACATTAAATATAGGTTTCCCAGTAGGCCCAGTGGTAAAGAATCTGCCCACTAATCGAGGAGATGGAGACATGGGTTTGATCCCTGGGTGGGGAAGATCCCCTGGAATGGGAAATGGCAACCCGCTCCAGCATTCATGCCTGGAGAACTCCATGGACAGAGGAGCCTGATGGGCTAGTCTATGAGGTTGCCAGGAGGCAGACCCAACTAAGCATACATGCACACTAAAGCTTTTGTTCAAAATTCTCACCTCAAAGTATAAGAATCTCTTCAATAATATAAAAAAATATCGGGAAATATTTTCAACTCATTTTAAAAAGGGCCTGTGGATTAGATGGATATTGCTGATATCTTCAGGACATTCCATCCAAATGCAGAAGAATACACTTTCTTCTCAAATATGCACGGAACATTCTCCAGGTTAGACCACATCTTAGGTCACAAACCAAACCTCAGTAAGAAAACTGAAATTGTATCAAGCATCTTCTCTGACCACAATTATAAGAAAAAAACTGTCAGAAACACAAACACATGGATATTAAACAGTACGTTTCTAAATAACCAACAGGTTACTGAAGAAATCAAATGGGAAATCAAAAAACTTCTAGAAACAAATGACAATGAAAACACAGCTCAAAACCAATGGGATGAAGCAAAAGCAGTTCTAAAAGGGAAGTTTACAGCAATACAATCCTACTTCAAGAAACAAGATAAACATCGAAGAGACAACCTAACTTTACACCTAAAATGACTGGAAAAAGAAGAGAAAAAAAAATTAGCAGGAGGAAAGAAATCATAAAGATCAGAGCAAAAATAACTGAAAAAGAAATGAAAGAAACAATAGTAAAGATTAATAAAACTAAAAGCTGGTTCTTTGAGAAGATAAACAAAATTGACAAACCTTTAGCCAGAAACATCAAGAAAAAAAAGAGAGAAGAATCAAATCAACAAAATTAGAAATGAAAAAGGATTGACAATGCAGAAATACAAAGAATTATAAAAGACTATTATGAACAACTCTATGGCAATAAAATGGATAATCTGGAAGAAACAGACAAATTCTTAGAACTAAGTTCAATCTTCCAAGACTGAACAAGAAATTATGAATAACCCAATTACAAGCACTGAAATTGAAGCTGTGATCAAAAATCTCCCAAAAAACAAAAGCCCAGGACCAGATGGTTTCACAGGAGAATTCTGTCAAACATTTAGAGAAGAGCTAATGCCTACCCTTCTAGAACCCTTTCAAAAAATTGCAGAGGAAGGAACACTTCCAAACTCATCCTACAAGGCCACCACCACCCTGACACCAAAACCAGACAATGACAACAACAGAAAAGAAAACCACAGGCCAACATCACTGATGAACACAGACACAAACATCCTCAACAAAAGTTTAGCAAACAGAATTCAACAACACATTAAAAAAGCTCATACACCATGATCACGTTATTCCAGGGACGCAAGGATTCTTCAATATATGCAAATCAATCAATGTGATACACCATATTAACCAATTGAAAGATAAAGACAACATGATAATCTCAATACATGCAGAAAAAGCCTTTGATAAAATTCAACACCCATTTATGATGAAAACTCTTCAAAAAATGGGCACAGAAGGAAACTACCTCAACACTGCAAAGACCATACATGATAAGCCTACAGCAAACATTATTCTCAATGGTGAAAAACTGAAAGCATCCCCCTAAGATCAGGAACAGGACAAGGGCGTTCAGTTTCACCACTATTATTCAACATAGTTCTGGAAGTCCTAGCTACAGCAATCAGAGAAGAAAAAGAAATAAAAGGAATCCAGATTGGACAAGAAGTAAAGCTCTCACTGTTTGCAGATGACATGATACTGTACATAGAAAATCCTAAAGATAGTATCAGAAAATTACTAGAGCTAATCAGTGAATTTAGCAAAGATGCAGGATACAAAATCAATACACAGAAATCACTTGCATTTCTACATACAAACAATGAAAAATCAGAAAGAGAAATTAAGGAATCAGTCCCATTCACCATTACAACAAAAATAATTAAATATCTAGGAATAAACTTACCTAAGAAGACAAAAGAACTGTACACAGAAAAGTAAAAGACACTGATGAAAAAAATCAAAGATGACACAAACAGAAGGAGAGATATTCCATGTTCCTGGGTAGGAAGAATCAATACTGTGAAAATGTCTGTACTACCAAACACAATCTACAGATTCAATGTGATCCTTATCAAATTACCAATGGCATTTTTCACAAAACTAGAACAAAAAATTTCACAATTCATATGGAAACACAACAGACCCCAAATAGCCAAAGCAGTCTTGAGAAAGAAGAATGGAGCTGGAGGAATCAACCTTCCTGACTTCAGATTTTACTACAAAGCTACAGTCATCAAGACAGTATGGTACTGACATAAAAACAGAAATACAGACCAATGGAACAAGATAGAAAGCCCAGAAATAAACCCATGTATCTATGGGTGCCTTATTTTTGACAAAGGAGGTAAGAATATACAATGGGGCAAAGACGGTCTCTTCAATAAATGGTGCTGGGAAAACTGGACAGCTACATGTAAAATAATGAAATTAGAACACTTCCTAACACCATACACAAACAGAAACTCAAAATGGATTAAAGACCTAAATGTAAGACCAGAAACTAGAAAACTTTTAGAGGAAAACAAAGGCATAACACTCGATGACATAAATCAAAGCAAGATCCTCTATGACCCACCTCCTAAAGTAATAGAAATAAAAACAAAAGTAAACAAGTGAGACCTGATTAAACTTAATACCTTTTGCACAGCAAAGGAAACTATAAGCAAGGTGAAAAGCCAACCCTCAGAATGGGAGAAAATAATAGCAGATGAAACAACTGACAAAGGATTAATTTCCAAAATATACAAGCAGCTCATACAGCTCAATACCAGAAAAACAAACAACCCAATCAAAAAATGGGGAAAAGACCTAAACAGACATTTCTCCAAAGAAGACAGACAGATGGTTAACAAACACATGAAAAGATGCTCAGCATCCCTCATTATTAGAGAATGCAAATCAAAATTACAATGAGATATCACCTCACACCGGTCAGAATGGCCATCATCAGAAGTCTACAAACAATAAATGCTGGAGAGGGTGTGGAGAAAAGGGAATGCTCTTGCATTGTTGATGGGAATGTAAATTGATACAGACACTACAGAAGACGGTACGGAGAATCCTTAAAAAACTAGGAATAAAACCACCACATGACCCAGCAATCCCACTCCTAGACATACACCTTGAGGAAATCAAAATTGAAAAAGACACATTCCATTGTTCATTGAAGCACTATTTACAATAGCTAGAACATGAAGCAACCTACATGTCCATTAACAGATGAATGGATAAAGAACTGTGGTACATACACATAATGGAATATTGCTCAACCATAAAAAGGAACGCATTTGAGTCAGTTCTAATAAGATGGATGAACCTAGAGCCTATTATATAGAGTGAAGTAAGTCAGAAAGAGAAAATAAATACTGTATGCTGCTGCTGCTGCTGCTAAGTCACTTCAGTCGTGTCCGACTCTGTGCGACCCCATGGACGGCAGCCCACCAGGCTCCGCCATCCCTGGGATTCTCCAGGCAAGAACACTGGAGTGGGTTGCCATTTCCTTCTCCAACGTGTGAAAGTGAAAAGTGAAAGTGAAGTTGCTCAGTCTTGTCTGACTAGTAGTGACCCCATGGACTGTAGCCCACCAGGCTCCTCTGTCCATGGGATTTTCTAGGCAAGAGTACTGGAGTGGCTTGCCATTGCCTTCTCCAAATACTGTATACTAATGCATATATACGGCATCTAGAAAAATGGTTCTGAAGAATTTATTTGCTGGGCAGCAATGGAGAAGCAGACATAGAGAACAGACTTGTGGACATGGGAGGGGGAGGGGAGGGTGAGCTGTGTGGAGAGAGCAGCATGGAAACTGACATCACCACATGTAAAACAGACAGCCAGCGGGAATTTGCTGTGTGGCTCAGGAAACTCAAACAGGGGCCCTGTATCAACCCAGAGGTGTGAGATGGGAGGAAGATGGGAGGGACGTTCAAAAGAGAGGGGATATATGTATACCTATGGCTGATTCATGTTGAGGTTTGACAGAAAACAACAAAATTCTGTAAAGCAATTATCCTTATTTTTTTTAAAAAGTGTCTGAATCTGCATATTTTCAAAGCAAACACAGGATGTTAACTTAGGTGCAACTAAGGTAACCATCAGGGGTGATGAGTATGCCTGAAATAAAAAATGAAAAGCATCTGTCTTTCCCTTTAAATAAAACAAGGATATGGGAATATTTTGAAAGTTAGCATCCATGAGAACTGAAAATTAAACTGACTTTAGAAAACATCAATACATTCAATCCTTCACCAAACATTTACAGAGCTAAAAACTATCTTCAAGATACTTACAATCTTTAAGAGAGACAAATTTTTAAAATTATTATTATTATTACAAGGGAGTTAAGAAAGGTTCCTGAAGCAACTTATGAACTGAGTTTTGAGGGAAGAGAAAAGAGTTTGTCTTTCGGTACCTGAGTATTTCTGCTTTAGTTAGCAGTGGGTGTGCAAAGAAAGAAAAGGAAGACAAAGAAGGGCTTTCTCTGTTGGAAATAACATGATCGAAAACAATAATCCAAAAAGTCATGGTCTGTTTGGAGAATTAGAACCGTCACCAGGACATCAGCATAGGGATCCCTCTGATATCACATTAAGAAGGTCGAACTTTATGACCCAAAGTGGAAAGCCATTGAAAGATTTTAAGTAGGGGAAGAATATGGCCTACCCAACCTTTTCTTCCTGCCTACCTCTACCAGGAAGCCAGGAAAAATGAAAGCTCTTATTTGAAACTTCCTCTGCAGTGAGAGGTGACCTTGTGACACAGTTCTGACCAATGAAGCATCAGAAGAAATCTAACTGGAAAGGAATCCGGCAAAGATTTTGATTTCCTAATGAATATCTTTCCTTGACTGGCTCTGACTTTTCCCTTACTTCCTTCCTTGAATTCGGGCATGATGTCTAGAATGGTGCAACCATCCTGCAACATGAGGGAAAGGCCAGGACCACCCAAATCACCCCAGCAATAACAAGCGGGACTGCTGCACCAAAGCCAGAGGCAATTCTAGACTTCTTGCTGTGAGAGAAGAGAAATCCCTATTGTTTTTATTTTTTTCATAACTGTTTTCTTTTATTTATTTTTTTTGGCCACACCACGAAGCACGCAGGGTCTTAGTTCCCCAACCAGGGATCAAATGCAAGCTCTCCTGCACTGGAAGCACGGAGTCTTAACCACTGGGCCTCCAGGGAAGTCCACAGAAATCCGTGGTTATTAATAACCCTTCTTATGCTGGGATCAGTAAAATCCGAATGGCTCCCTGACTAGTAAATTTTAAGACTTAATCTGTATTTTAGAATGATCTTTACTAAATTAGTACATATGGATTGGGAGTGGGGAGTTATGGAGACTTGCTTGGAGGCTTGTTATAGGGTGTGAAGCAAGGTAACCACTGGGAGGACGGTAAGGAAGGCAGGACGGAAGAGGATGGATGAGGGGGTCTGTCACAGCTTCTAGATTTCTAGTTTGGGCAACTGCAGCAGCAGGGGTGAGGGTGTGCCACTCCCCACAATGGGGGCAGATACTCAGTCTGAGATCCCTGCAGGGCACCTACCTGAGAATGAGGGAAAAGGGTCAACTCCGTGTATCTGGAGGTCAAGAGTGAAGCCTGGATTTGACACAGAGATTTCAGAGTAACCATTCTGTGAAGAAGCGGCTTCCCTGGTAGCTCAGTTGGTAAAGAATCCACCTGCAATGCAGGAGGCCCCAGTTTAATTCCTGGGTCGGAAAGACCTGCTGGAGAAGGGATAGGCAACCCTCTCTAATATTCTTGGGCTTCCCTTGTGGCTCAGCTGGTAAAGAATCCGCCCGCAAAGCAGGAGACCTGGGTTCAATCCCTGGGTTAGGAAGATCCCCTGCAGAAGGGAAAGGCTGCCCACTGCAGTATTCTGGCCTCGAGAATTCCATGAACTGTATAGCTGCAAAGAGTCAGACATGACTGAGCGACTTTCACTTTCATTCTGTGAAAAGGAACTAAAACAGGAAATATGTGAGTACAAGTACAGTTTGACAGGATGAGTAAAAATGAGGTCCAGCAAATCTATTAAGCAAAAACTAGGTAAGTGGTTGCCTAGGGTCGGGGTGTGGAGGTGGGAGGTGAATGGGGAGTGACTGCTAACTGGTCTGGACTTTCTCGCGGGGGATAATGAAAATGTATTCAATTAAATTGTGTGACGGTTGCACAACATTATAAACACACTAAAAATCACTGAATGGGTGAACTATATAGTATGTGAATTTTATCTCAACATAGTTATTTTAAAAATCAGGAGAAAGGGAATAACTTGGGAATCTCAACATCCAAGTAAAAAGAGGGTCTAGCGCAGGAGCAGAGGGAGCCATGGTCAGAAAAAAAAGGGGGGAAGAGTTTCAAGAAGGGATTGGTGTTGGGACTTCCATGGTGGTCCATTGGCTGGGACTTCAAGCTCCCAATGTGGGAGGCCTGGGTCCAATCCTTGTTCGGGGAGGTGGATCCCACATGTGGCAACTAAGACCCAGTGAAACCAAATAAATAAATAATAAACAAATAAATATTTTTTAAAAAGAAGGGTTCAATCAACAAAGTCCAATGCAAGATAGGTCGATTAAACCTAATACAGAAATATGCAATGTAACAATATGGAATTCATGGCTGAGCAAAGGGTGAGTAGTTTCAAGTTGCAGGAGCAGAAGTAGATTTTACTAAGTTGAGAAATAAATAAGAGCATGGAAACAGTGACAGACTTTATTTGCGGGGGGGGGGGCTCCAAAATCACTGCAGATGGTGACTGCAGCCATGAAATTAAAAGACGCTCTTCCAAGGAGAAAGCTTCTTGGAAGAAAAGCTATGACCAACCTAGACAGCATATTAAAAAGCAGAGACGTTGCTTTGCCAACAAAGGTCCATCTAGTCACAACTATGGTTTTTCAGTAGTCATGTATGGATATGAGAGTTGGACTATGAAGAAAGCTGAGCACCGAAGAATTGATGCTTCTGAACTGTGGTGTTGGAGAAGACTCTTGAGGGTCCCTTGGACTTCAAGGAGATCAAAGCAGTCCATCCTAAAAGAAATCAGTTCTGAATATTCATTGAAAGGACTGATGCTGAAGCTGAAACTCCCAATACTTTGGCCACCTGATGCAAAGAACTGACTCACTGAAAATGACCCTGATGCTGGTAAAGACTGAAGGCAGGAGGAGAAGGGGGTGACAGAGGATGAGATGATTGGATGGCATCACCGATTTGATGGACATGAGCTTGAGTAAGCTCCAGGAGTTGGTGATGAACAGGGAAGCCTGGCATGCTGCAGTCCATGGGGTCGGAAAGAGTTGGACATGACTGAGCAACTGAACTGAACTGAAGGAATGGGAGGTGGCAGATAAAGAACCTTTTTCAGGGAATTTCCTTGCCAAGAGAAGAGCTAGTGGTATAGGGAGGTTTGCGTTGATTTGGAAAGGATGCACCTATGATGTTTATATGTCAGAAGCAGGCGCCAGCAGAGAGGGAGCAACAGAAGACAAAACAGCGGAGTCAACTCCCCTGAGAGACAGGAAGACAAGGAATTCATGGCATAAGCATAAAACACCCATAAGGAGGCGGACAAATGGGTGGGAGGGAAGATTAAGATGCCACTGAATATGCAGGGGCAAGCAGTTTAAAATGCTTTGACTTGGCGGCACTGATGTCTTCAGTGAGTCAGGAGACAATTCACTGGTTGAGGGTGAAGGGCTAGGCTTGAGGATTTGAGGAGGAAACAGACATTCAGGTTATTATGGGAGGGGGATTTTCTTCCAGGAAGAAGTTTAAAAGCAGAGACATATTTCAAATATTTTTAAAAACTGCAATGTATCACATGGCCTTATACATAATAAATTGTCTGCCAAGTCCCTGGACACACACGGTGACCGTGGTCAAGTATAACCCAGTGATGCTTGAGAACTAGACCTGAAACACGCAATGTCCTGCAAGAACACAGCTTTCAGGTGACCAGGAAGGTCCCAGCCAGGCATGGTCCCGGGCCTCAGAGCTGAGGCCATAACTCTCCACACTCCATGACACAGAAAAAAGAGTAAATGTTTTGCTGTAGTTGCTAGAAAAGAAATAAAAACTCTTTGCTTCTCCTGAGAGTTCAGAGCAGGTGTCCTCCTAAGATGCTCAAATAACGTTCTGTGAAAGCCTTTGTCAGCTACTGAGTGGTACTCAGAAATAATTTTTTATTATAGCCGGCACCTACTTATGTTTCCAGTTCCACATTCCATGATGTGATCTCAAGACCCCTACCTTCTAATCACACGGACATGTTCTGAGCTATCTAAAAATGAGTGTGTTTCCTAAACTGTTGCCATTCTTAAGCGGTTCTGCTGTCTTGGGGGTTTGCTCTGAGTCCCTCTCTGTCTAGCTGGATACTACTCAGCCTGCACGCTGCAACAGAAACATCACCTTCTGCTGGAAGGCTTCTCTGATCACCCCAGCCAGAAGCCATCACATCATCAGAATTATTCCAACCATCCCTTTTATAATAATCTGTTACTTCATGTTTATGCTAATTATTTTACCTTTACCTGCTTTAAATTCTTAGAAAGAATTGTGCTTTACATGATGCCTTTTTTAGCAGGATGCTTTTTTTGCACATAGCAAAAACAGGGCCTGTTTACTCAGAGATCATCTTCGTGTTACCAGTGAGAACAGCAGGTCTGTGTCAGAGCCCCTGAGGGACCAGACTAAGATGGCACAGTTAGTGGCAGAGCTGGAACCCAAGCCACGACTCTTAACTCTTATTCCTGCAGTCTCATTAACCACTGCTTGTTATTTGCCTGGTTCTATGCTGTAACTGCATTGGAGAAGGAAATGGCAACCCACTCCAGTGTTCTTGCCTGGAGAACCCCAGGGATGGGGGAGCCTGGTGGGCTTCTGTCTATGGGGTCACACAGAGTCGAACATGACTGAAGTGACTTAGCAGCAGCAACAGCATGCTGTAACTGCAGTCTCAAAGACTGAGTTCTTAACCCTTAAGTTTAGGCAAAGATTTCAGACTTCTCCGAAAAAGCTTTCTTCTAGATTGGATTTAATAGGTTTGAATGCAAGAAAAAACAGTAGGCTTCTTTCTTTCTTCTTCTTTAGCTCTCAGCATCCTCTGTGACCACAGAGCTGAAGTAAGGGTGACTTCTACGCTAGTGGTGACCCGCTGGATGGGGTGAATTTGTCTTTCTCATGAATGTACTCGCTGTACTTGCACAGCTTGGCCTCTGATGCTTCCATCATCACATTTGTGATTCATGGCTGGAAATCGGAGAGCAGTTCAGTTACGGGAACCCAACCAGTAACTGCAAAATTTCAGCACTGCTATTGGGAGTGACCTGAAAAGTTGTCATTAAGGGCAAGGGCTATACCTCAGACTCTGTGTTATTCCTACCATCTAATATTATACCTCGTGGGTGATGAAAAAATAAATGGCTGTTTTTAAAATAATTGAGTGAAGCAAAATGAACCCAATACCATGTGTCAAGTTCAACTTAAGATTGGTTTAATTAGCATAAACTGACTTAGACCTAGAATTTAACCCCAGGCAAGGAATTTGTTTATAAAGATAAATTAATTGCAAAATAAAACTAAATAATAAACTAACTAAATAATAAACTATCATTTTCTCTAATCCACTAAATGGGTAACACTCTTTTTTCTTTGGGTCTCAGCTGCAGCACACAGGATCTTTAGTTGCAGCATGTGGGATCTAGTCCTCTGGTGAGGAATCGAACCCTGGTCCTACACACTAAAAGCTCAGACTCTTAGCCACTGGACCACCAGGGAAGTCCCTAGATTGGTAATTCTTAATGGAAGATGCAGATTCCAGGAGAAGCTGTGAACCACGGTTACTCCACTGAACATGCTTCCATGGTTTGGTGCAGAGAGGCTCTGGGAACATGATGAGGCCAAGAGAGTCTGTGTGGACCAGTTTTTCATCTAGGAAAAGGTAATGTGGAGAATCCCTGGGAAAATCTAAAGGATTTGCCTTGACAGCTTCATCAGAAATGGCCACTAAAAATTCACTCCACTGAGCTTCTCTTTTTCACTGAGAATTCTGGGTACATGATTCTCTGGAATGTGAATGACACAGTTAAAAATCACACAGTGGTTCCTTTTCCCTGAAACTGGAAGTGAAGTTATTTACTCAATCCTGATGGACACAAAGCACACTCTTGCTTTTCCTGATATCAAACAAGGCTGCCCTTATTCCACTGAGCTGATGAATAGGGATCATGTACCACTGTCCGCACTGGGTATTCTCAAGGGCATTATATGTAATTGTCTCCACTCTCCTGAAGGGCTCCCAAGGCTCTTTCTTGTAATCTAATGGTACCTCAATTACCCATATCACTTTCTGAGATTTCCTTAAAATCAAGATTGTCATTGTCTGGTCCTCATCACAGGCGTCTAGGGTAACAGGTATTGTGTAAAGCCACAGCATCAAATCTTATAAGTCCTCAGGAAAAGTATCCTTCTTACAGACCCAGAATGAGCACTTGGTTTCCAGACTGTCTCACATCAGTACGAAATCACTTCTCATCAATGTATTATATACATGTATTATATATGTATATATATATCACTATATATATATGGATCACACAGCACAAGTTCTTTATTTTCCATACAAAGTGCATATTTCTAGTTATCTAACTGAGCCTCTTTTTATCTGTTAGAGAACTGGGGTTGAGCCCTTGCTGGGTGGTTAATAATTTCACATTCTCATATGCTATCATTAAAATTTAGGGAACTCCTAAGCCAGTAAAGATGAGTTTGCAAGTGTGTGAAAATAAAAAGGGATTGTTGGTAGTTGCCAAATATCTCATAAATATCTGTATCAATTAATTCTAGCTTTATGAGGGAAAGACTGAGATGAAATGTTGATTATTCACTTTTGAAAGTGAAAGTGAAGTTGCTCAGTCGTGTCTGACTCTGCAACCCCATGGACTGTAGCCCACCAGCTCCTCCATCCATGGAATTTTCCAGGCAAAAGTACTGGAGTGGGTTGCCATTTCCTTCTCCAGGGGAATCTTTCTGACCCAGGAATCGAACCTGGGTCTCCCGCCTTGTAGGCAAACGCTTTTACCATCTGAGCCACCAGGGAAGCCCGATTATTCACTTAGAACTAAAAAGCTGTAGCCACTCAGATGAGAGACGTGGATTTTTTTTTTTTTTCCTGCTGCAAAACTTCCCCAAAGCACACTGGGTCCTGATGACAAAGTCTCCCCCCTGGGAGAAGTATTTCCCTACCTGGGAAGAAACATCCTGAAATTTCCTGTCCAATGGGACTCCTTTCTGGATGTATGGAAAATAGAAGTGATATCCTCCACCAAGTAAAGCAGCCAGTGCTAACTGAACTTCTCGTGTGTTCGAGGGCATCCCCAAAGCTCTTTCACATTTCCAAATATGCCAGCAGATCTTAAACCCACTTCCCTCATTTGACCACAACAGAAGCACTGAGAGTGACTTACCTACCAACTGAGACTAGATAAGTAACAGAATACTCGACAGGACTACAGCTTGTAAGAAAACAAAATCGTTTTAGCATCAACTACTGCTAAAAAGCAACACAAGTTCTAATTTTCTAATTTGCTAGAATCCAAAAACTTCAGAGGTATTTCCCACAGAGAAAATCCTGCAGGAAATGGCATTTTGAAAGGGAGAAGGGGGAAAAAATCCACCCCTCTCTTTTCCTTAGGGGAAAATGTTTTATTTGTAATGAACATCAAACAATGATGAAATAGACATTCTCCTGGAACAGTCTAAGGATGTTCACTTATCACATGACTTTCTTTGAGTAGTTTAACACAGGACCTTGGTACGAAAAAGAACACAGGTGGGCTATCAACAAACGACACTAACACTGCACTGAACTTTCTGAGAAAAAAATTCTAACCTAGTTCATTTTCTTGTAATTAGTGATTACATTTTCAGTACAAACTCCAGAGCAATATTTTAACATCTGGAAAGATAAAATAAGAGCTGCGATTTAGCAAATGCTGAATTCTGAGCACTGTCCTGAGAAAGTGCAAAAAATTTTTCTCTCTGGCCCAATTCTGAGTTGTATTTGCCCAGTTATGGGAACAGGCATTCATTGAGGAATTTTTCACTCATTTGATAAATATTCATTAAACAACAGGCAGTGGGGATACAGCCCTAAATGAGAGACTGGGTCCAGGCCGTCAAGATGCTCACAACCCAACAGATTAGGCAAATATGAAGCACACACAGGATGTCAGTCTGTACAGGGGGTCTTGTGAAATGAAATATGGTGTGAAACAGTCACTCCCAGCCTTCCTAACCAAAAGCAAGTTTAGGACAATACTTAACTGACAGATACCTAACCAAAACATAGTCTGATCTCATTTTTTCTGTCTGCAGTTTTTGC
Organism: Moschus berezovskii; assembly: GCF_049115385.1. NCBI lineage: Eukaryota > Metazoa > Chordata > Mammalia > Artiodactyla > Moschidae > Moschus > Moschus berezovskii. Next base: position 15,208,291 of record NC_142482.1, on the reverse strand, counting down.
TGAAACACTTGATGGCTGATCTGCTGCTGCTGCTAAGTCGCTTCAGTCGCGTCCAACTCTGTGCAACCCCATAGACAGCAGCCCACCAGGCCTCTCTGTCCCTGGGATTCTCCAGGCAAGAACACTGGAGTGGGTTGCCATTTCCTTCTCCAATGCAGGAAAGTAAAAAGTGAAAGTGAAGTCGCTCAGTCATGCCAGACTCTTAGTGACCCCATGGACTGCAGCCTACCAGGCTCCTCCATCCATGGGATTTTCCAGGCAAGAGTACTGGAGTGGGTTGCCATTGCCTTCTCCAGATAGTTGATCTAACAACCCATAACAGAATTTTGATTCTGGTTCTAGCATTGATGTGTACTGGACTGGTGATCTCTTTTTAAAATCAAAATCCTAAATTTTGGTGTTCATATCTTGACTGTGATTGATTTATCACTTCTAGATGGGTTATTCTATTAATCAGATATTCAAAAAGTGTTGGTTTATAATAGACACAGTTTATGTTGTTTCAGATAACTTTGAATTAATTAATCTAATAAAGACTTTAAGATTTGCAGACAAATCTTTTATTTTTACACATTTTTAATTCAATTTTACAAAATGTAATGGTACCTATCAGGTACTGAATAGCTACAATAAACTAAATGGGTTTTTGTTTCCGGTTTTCTTTTTTTTTTGCCTCACTGCACAGCTTCTGGGATCCTAGTTCCCTGAACCCAGGCCCCCTGCAATGGAAGGGCAGAGTCCTAATCACTGGGCCGCCAGGGAATTCCCATAAATGGGTTTTTTTTTTAAAAACACGATTACTGGTAAACCCTGCCCTCCCCTTACAGTCCTGTAAGGTACTATTAGCCCTGTTTTACAGGAAGGGGAACCAAGAGTCTGAGAAGTTGAGTCTCCCAGCACCACACAATTAGTTAGCACTGGAACCTCTGATTATCTGATTGGTTATTTTATTCTCTTTACAGTTCTAAATTGAGCCCAGAGTTTTCACCCACCGGGACACCACGCATAATTCCTCATTGGGCAGCATTATAAGGGTGTTATAGTAATACAGTGAAAGCGTTCAAGCAACCAGAGTCCAATCAAACATCCAGGGTGCGACAAAACACCAGATTAACAAGGGAAATGAAATGTGAAGTAACTTCTCAGGTGAATAGCAAGCCGATGGAGGGCGTCTGACTATGAAGTCTTTGCTAAGATGATCAAGCCACATCACCCACTGCTACCAGCAACCTCCTGGCTGTGTGAAACTCCCCGGGAAAGAAGGGGAAATCATCTGGCCTTAAGTGGGGGTTGGCCTGGAAACTCATCAAGAAATGCTGCATTGGGAGAGCTTGTGCTTCTCGGTTTTGTTCTGTCTCCAGCAGACCTAGTCCTACAACAGTTCCACTGAATCAGTACAGCCAGGTCACCTGTTTAAGGAGGGATGGATGGTTCACCTTTTGAGGGTAAAGCCGGATCACTATCATTATCACTTTGCAAAAGTCATGTCCCTAGTAAAACATGGAGCGCTCTCTGGGTGAACAGGAATACAAACTTGGAAGTCTAAAAGGTAATGTACACGGATCAAATTGCCCTGCACTAACTCCCTAAAAGCTCCCAGGGCGGTTGGATACCCAAGTGATCAGCGGCGGCTGGCTGACTGCGCCCAGAAAGCTTCCGGCCACTTCCAGATGGTCAAGGAGGCTGACAGTCACCACAAGGCTGCGTTTCTGAGGTCAGGCCGCTTTTAGGGGCTGTCTCTCCCCTTCCAGCACAGCGGCTCAAGAAATCTGCCAAAACCACTCCCGGGGAACTCATGCTGGGGAGTCGCTTCAAAGCAAACATGTCCCTTTTGGCTTGGGGGCTGTGGGCTCGCCATTGAACACCCTCCCTACTGGCTTCTAAACACGCCTATGATTAATACTGGTACCCAGGAAAGAGAACTTCTTCTGACCTTGAGCGTGCGCGCTAAATAAATTACCTCGGAACGAAAGTGGTGAGATCTCAGAACAGCATCTGGGGGAGAAAAAAAAAGAGAAAAACGAGATTTCAGTTAACTCCTTGTTCTTCACCTGCCGAGTCACCGACGACTTACCTGGGGGGCCGGGGGCCGGAAGGCGCGTTCCGGACGCCTCGAACGCAGTGGGGACAGCTCGCAGGGCGGGTTGGCTGCTAGGCCATCAGTTTAGAAGTTTCAGGGAAAGTTTTGGGGGAGTTGGGGCGCCCCGAAGTCTCCCTGCCCCAGACTCCGGCGCCGGGGGGCGCGGGTGGAGGCGGCTGCCGCAGCCTGGACTCGGCTCGGCGGCCCGGGGCTCAGGCGCCGAGCCCGAGCGTCCGCCGCCTCCCCTCTCCCGGAGCTCTGCGCGCCGCGGGCACCACGACCCGGAGGACCCGAGGAGGCGGCCGGGGCTGCAAACACCGAAGCTCACCCGGCCGGGGGAGGGAGAGCGAGGACGCGGAGAAGGCAGCGGCGCGGAGGGAGCGAGCCGCGCTCCCCGCTCCAGACCCGCCGAGCGGTCCCCCGGCCCCGAGGAAGCCCGCCGCGACGCGCCTCACCTCGGCTCCTTGAACGACCCGAAAAGACCGATTTCATGGGATGCCTCCCCTTCTGGAGCCTGCGGTGCCAGCAGCAGAAGAAGACGATGGTGGCGATGGTGCCCAGCAGAAGCAGCAGGAGGAAGAGGGCACATTGGATGCTATAGGGTCTCAGCAGGACGAGGAACGCGGCGGCGATCATGGTGCGGGCGCGGCGCGGCCGGCCGACGGGCGGCGGGACCGGAGGGCGGCGGCACAGGCACCCGCGCGGGGCGCACGCGGCGCGGCGAGCGCGGCTCAGCGCGTCATGCCCGGCGCTCGCGGCCCCGCGCCGGCCCAATGGCTGCGCACCCGCGCCCGCCGCGCTGCGCGAATGAGCCCGGGCTGCGGGCAGCGCTGCCCGTGACTCAGCAGACGGCAGCCCGGCGGGCACTCGGCGGCGGGGAGCCGCCCCCGCCCCCCGCGGGCGCCCCCGCCCCGCCCCGCGCGCAGCCCCCGGGCGCAGCCCCGCCGCAGACGCGGCGCGGGGGGAGGGCCCACCCCGCGGGCCCCGCCGGCCCCGCCGGCCCCGCCGGCCCCGCCCGGACCCCGCGCATCGCCCCGCGGCCGCGGCGGCCGCAGCATCCCGGGAGCCGGAGCTCGTGGGGCGGGGCGGGCGCGGGGCGCCGAGGCGGGGGCCCGCGGATGACATCACGGCCGGGCTGCGGCGGCGCGCGCGGACATGGCTGCGGCGGCTCCGGCGGCCCCCGGCTGCGCCCCGGCCTGAGCGCCCAGCGCCCTCCCGCGGGGCCGCCTGCCCGTCCGCGCTGTCCGCGGGGCTCCGGCCGGGCGCCCCCTCGCTCCTGAGCGCCCGGGCTGCCGCCTCCCTGGCCTCGCGCGGCCGGATCGCTGGGGAGTCCAGCGACAGGGGGCGCCCCGGAGCCGGGGGTAGACCGCAGGGCGCTGGCGGGAGCCTCCAGGCGGTGCTGCCCCCGCCTCCCATCCCCCGCGCCCCGACCCGCGCGGCTGGGGCTTCGGAGGATGCAGCCGGGTGAGCGATTGCTTGCGGGGGGGTTCCTGCACGACCACGCGTGAGCCCCAGATAGGGCCTTCCCTGGGATTCGGGGTTCCCCGGAACAGGGGTCCCACCCCTACCTCTCCGGCCCCCCTGAGCTGGACGCGCGCCCCAGCTCGGGTCTGCAGACGTGACCCCGACCACCCCTAACTTGGCACAGTTTCGTAGCCGAGAAGTGGGCACTTGGCATCCCCCTCTATCCATCCATGCGTTGACCCTAAAACCTCGCCTCCTTTAGTGCAGCTGGAGGGAGAGGCAATTTCGGATGTATGGAACCGGCAGATGGAGAAGCTGGAGGTTGACTTGTAAATACTCTATTTTGAGGAGAGATTTTGTAGGGAGAGGGAGGAAATAGTGATCTGTCACACTCAAAAGGCACACACCCCTACTCTCCGTCTTGCCCGCTTCCCTTCCTTCGTCATCAGCAAAAGGGACCCTGCAGTTGGAGGTTGTCCCGGGGCCCCTGGCGCAGTGCGGACGCGGGAGGCGCCGAGGGGGTGCTGCAGCGGCCGCAGGGCACCGGGTCGGAACCAATGACAACAGCGACCTCGGCCGGCCGGTTCTGCGCCGCTGGCTACTGCCCCCTAGCCGGGGCTGGTTTTGCTCGTGCGGGGCTGGGTTTTGCTTGTTTTATTTACTTGAATAATGAAACAGCAATTAGAATGACAAGGTAACCCATTACTACATGTATGGAGTTTCTGCTAACTACTAAGGTGAACTCAAATATTTAGGAGGCTGAAGAAATCGTGTAATTTTGTAAAATTCTGGAAATGGCAATTCTTGTTTTGTTACTTGCTTGTAGGATATCAAAATCCGTGTAGTTTTCTAACTATTCGTAATCCACTGTTCAGCTCTGCAGAGAGGCTTAACTCTTGATGTTCTAAAGGCCTTTAAACTTTAAGCATCATCACATCTAAGCGTTATAGGACACTCAAAAAGGCATTGCCTAGCGCATGTCTTAAATGCGATTCATCACCACGGGAAACATGGGGCTGAGTTTTCTTATGGACATCTTGTTTCTTAAAACAACATGTTCTGGTTTAAAGATGGACCTTGCTTGCAGTGGTTGTATAAAGTGAGAATGGTGGATCAGAGTGCCGGCAGGATGGGCTTACCAGCAAAGTCCCAGGCTCTTGGGCTGACAGGTAGCTCTGTATCTGCACAGGTAGCACTGTATCTGCGCAGGTAACTCAAAGGTTTCCTGATTCTGCAGCCATTGCAGTGAGACACCGCATTCCCATCCACTGTGCAGGGGTCATTGAGGAAAAGTCTGGGAGCCTGCCCTGAGGGGCACACCAGAAAAGGAAGAATTCCATATCAGGTTGCTTCGCAGAGGCACAATGGAGTAATTTAAAGCAACAACAAAACTGAATTAACCTTTTGCAAACATTGGGAGAAATATCTCACAGAAGATAGGAAGGTCATCTTTACTTTATTCTTATTGAGGAAAATTTCTGAGTGAGCAGAAATGGCCTTACTCTCCTTGAAACATGCCTAAGAGCACAAACACAGCATAGTAACCAGTTTGCCCCAAACTGAACATTTATAACAAACAAAAGCAACTAAATAGCAATTATGGTTTTCTGAGCTATAACTTGAGCACAACTGTTATCATCCTGAGTCTTACCACAGCCATTTGTAAGTTTCAAGTGCACACAAGAACATCATTTATCTCTTTTGGCAGGCAAATACTTGACTGCCCTGCAGTTAAGATTATAGATACTTCGTTTTAGAGCTGTTCATTTCTGTTCTTTGCATCGGAATCTCAAGGATACTAATAATAAGCTAACCAAATCATTGAAAGAATTTAGTATTTAGGTTGTATTGTAATTTTCTGGCTTGTTTGTTGCTAATTTATCATCCTCTTCTCCAAATGATGGCATGTTATTAATTGCTTCTTTCTGTGTGGTTGTGCAATGCTAATGTATTGTGAAATTCAATAAATATTAAATCAGCCAGTCAATCCTTTTGGAAGTTAATTTAGTAGAATTCATACTACTAGTAGTATTCATTCTACTAGTAGAATTATTATTCATTAATAAAGAATAATTGATATTATAGCAAAATCACAAATTTAAAGTTTGGAGGTAGCAATGGAGGAGGAAGGTCTTTCATACCTTGGAATGAAAAATCAAGATGGAAAAGTATATATAGTTTTTTTTATTTTTATGATAGTGAGTTAGCACTGTCACCCAAGACAAATTAGTTGTGAAAATTAGTTAAGAGAATTTGGTATCAGGTATGTAGATGATACCTCCTGCAGCCCCTTTTCCCTTTAGATTTTCAACCAAATTGAGAACGCATACAAGGATTCAAAAGGAAATTAAGAGTCTGGCTTAGACTCAGAGCCAGGATGGAGCATCTTACCCCTTTTCCCCCTGACTCTGCTGACCCGCCCAGTCACAACTGAAGAAGCATAGGCGTTCCCAACACTAAAGCAGGAAGGAGCCCTACCTGTACTGTTTCTCACCTGAAGACCAGGGGCTCAAAAGAGCCTGACACCTTCTAGTCCACGTGGCCTGCAGCCCAAGTGAGCAAGAGACAGGACCATCTGTGAGAGGGAACTTTCCTTCACTAGCCCTGCCACGACTGAAGTGACTTAGCAGCAGCAGCAGCCCTGCCAATAGTGGTCCCAGTCCCTCCCTAGGGACCCTCATCATGGAGTCATTCTGTTCCCAAAGATAAACGTAAGTAAGGGGCTTAAGTTCCATCCCTAGAGGTAGGAGTGGCACAAATTCCTCACATGTGCATCAGAAAGAAACGTCGAGAAGTGTGTTCACCTAAGCTGTGTGGTGACCAGTTGGGGAAAAGACAGGGGTTGCAGATGACTCAGGTTTGGGGCTTGGATGAAGGAACGGTTGTGAAGGCAGAGAAGACAAACTGAGGTTCAGACCCATTGAGGAGAAGAGTTGTCAGAAAGTCGTCCATGTGAAATTACCCATGGAAACCCAGCTGGGGAATCAGAAGGAGAGAAGGATGGGAATCGCACACATCAATTATAGTTGAAATCACGCAGGTGGACAGAATTACAAAGGAAGAGAAAATGTAGAAAGAACTGAAATCTGTTGAGGTCTATCCTGATGGGGCTTTTTTGTAAACCTACATTGCTGGAAATGCCTCATAGAGTAACTATGGTTTCCTTTAATCATAGAACTATGTATTAGATCTGTGGTAAAGAACTGTAAGTCAGAACTGCCAAATAAACTATGAAAAACTTAATGATCAAACTTTTTTATCATAGATACTGGTATATCCCAATGATCTGTACTGTTCTAGTGTGTGATAGATTAGGAGTGAATATGATCTGAACTTCATGCATTCATAGAGGGTGTCTAAAATTCAGAACCATGCAGATCCATCCCCTGACCCTAAACATGGTAAGTTGCTTGAGGAAATTGGATCCCAAAGATTACAGGTGAGGAACTTTGAAGTGTGTTCATATTCCACTGGAGAACAAAGAAGCCAACTAAAGAATTGTGGACAGACTGACATGACAGCTGTGGATTGAGCAAAACTTCTTTTTGAAAGGGTTATCTTGAAGATTCTGACTTTGGAGAACTATGGTGATTGGTAGTGGAAAGAATCAGAACACATGAAATTCCTTAAAATTTTATTGAATGAAATAATTTTGCCTGTTACACATAATAATAATAATTTTAAAAAGAAAAACTTCATACTTTGTGCAGAAAGAAAAAAAAAAAACAAACTAGAATCAGAACTTTGGAGATGTCTAACCCCTTGTGGGCTGGAAAATGAGAGCAGGTGGTGCTTCGGGTTCAGGGGCTTCTCGGAACAGGTGCTCATAGGGAGTAAGGAGTCGGAGCACTGAGGACCAGTGGTGAAGCGCCCTCTGCACACCTTCCGGGGAATCGGTGCATCACACTGGGAGAGGCTGAAACCAGAAGGCTGGCAGTTGGAGAGGGACTCGGATGTGGAGAAGAGGCAAGAGCGATGTCTACAATCTTTGGAGAAATTTAGCTTTAGAATGGAGAAGGCAATGGCAAGCCACTCCAGTACTGTTGCCTAGAAATCCCATGGATGGAGGAGCCTGGTAGGCTGCAGTCCGTGGGGTCGCTAAGGGTCGGACACGACTGAGCGACTTCACTTTCACTTTTCACTTTCCACTTTCACACATTGGAGAAGGAAATGGCAACCCACTCCAGTGTTCTTGCCTGGAGAATCCCAGGGACTGGGGAGCCTGGTGGGCTTCCGTCTATGGGGTCACACAGAGTCGGACACGACTGAAGTGACTTAGCAGCAGCAGCAGCTTTAGAATACATGAGCAGAAATGCGGGTAAAGCCCAATAATTGTGCTTTGGTCAGAATAGGATACAACTTGGGAGAAGGAGCCAATAGTGGAAGAGAAATTGAGAGCTGAAGGGAGGGGAGAAGACGATCGCCTCTCCCATGTGTTTAGTGGTTCAGCTACTTGTCCTCAGGCCCGCTGAGTCTCCCAGACCTGTTCTTTCTGCTCTCAGGCTGCCTCTGACTCTACATAGAGTTAAAACTGGCCCTGACTGGTTGTGATGGCTCCTTACCCCATCCCCTCCCCACCAGCCCTGGCTACTAATGTTCAGATAGAAGGATTTTTAGGCAAAGAGAAAGAATACCTTGGAATATCGCTGAGGTTATTTGTAAGCGTTTATTACAAACTTCGGTGGAAGTGAGTGGATGACCTGATTGGAAATCATGCAGAGATATTCCACTGGAATGTTACCCCGGAAAACAAAAAATTCAGGTAAGAATGACTCTAGCAATAAGTTACTTGAAATCATACTGATTTTGGACTGATGACCTTCTTGTTTGAACTTGTTTACTCTCAGAAATCAGTGGTGTGAAAGGAATTGGGAGGAATCTGAGAAAGGTTGTATGCATGTTCATTCCCAAGTGGTTTCCATGACAGTCTGAGACCAGGGCCTGTGCCAACCATATACTTGCCCTTGGATTGAAAATCCAAGGAGCCACATCATTTGGGAGCATCACTACAGCATCTAATGTAATCCAGGAGGCAGTTTCCAGCCACCAGAATCAAGGGAGCCATCATATGAATGGATCACTATTCTCTTTTAAAATTTTGCATTTGAAGGTAAGAGAATTATTCTTTGCAATAAATATCAAATATTATTTGTAGCAAATATATTCTGTAAAATATCTTTATTTTACCATAATAAAAATTTGAAAAATAAAGGCATCATTATAGGGAAAATATTTTATATGACATCATCCCAAATTGTTCTTTTATGTTTTAGAAATTTTAGAGCTGGATTAGGATTTGTTTTCCTAGCGGTGGCAAAATTCATGCTCATTCTTAGGGGAAAGGGATTTGTTCTTTTTTTGTGAACACTACAGATTTCTCGAAAAAGTCTGCTGACTTTGAGAGTTTAAAAACATCAATATAATTGAATTCATCTCCTCTGTAATGCTTTGCAGACAGTTTTTGGAAAGTAATCATTTATTATCCAGAAGCAAATAGAATTCATTTCTGTAGTTTCCACACTGAGTGTGGGATTAGTCATGCAGCAAAATACTGAGTCATTTGGCTGGAAAATTTACTCATAGTTGTATGAACTTCCAATGGAATATGTGAGAGCTGTTCATAAATCAAATTATAAAGCTCTCAGAGTTATAAATCACTGCCCAACCTTGTTCATTATTGTTCAGATAGTGTGGACTACTTCTACCATTTCTAAGAATGGGCAACTTATACAAAGCAAGTTTGAAAGCAGAAGTCACTGCCTTCTAGATCCAAGATAAGAGTTGTCATATTCATTACAAGCATTTCAACATTCTTAAGGGAAAAAAGTAAGATAAGCAAGTGGTTTATAGTTGAAGCTCACCTGGGCTTCCCAGGTGGCTCCACGATAAAGTATCTGCCTGCCAATGCAAGAGACTCAGGAGATTTCGAGTTCAGTCTTTGGGTTGGGAAGATCCCCTGGAGAAGGAAATGACAACCCACTCCCCGTGTCCTTGCCTGGGAAATCCCATGGACAGACAGACCTGGTGGGCTGCAGTCCATGGAGTCGCAAAACAGTTGGACAGGACTAAGCAAATAAACTAAACCAAAAACAAAGCAAATACGTTACGAGATGAGTAAATTCTTCATTAGCTAATGTTTATGGATTAAATTGCAGATTGTCTTAATAAAATGACACCAATATTTAATAACTAGAGGATCTCCATTTCTTACGATAGTTTTTGTAGGACTTTTCCATTGAATATTTTGTGGTAACAGATTTGTATACTAATGCATCAATGTGCTGGCAGCCTGAAAGGATGTCACTAAGAGAACAGAAGTAGCAGGTGTACCCAGGAAAAGGGGATGAGTAACTGAGAATTAGTAAAAGATATTTCAATAACACACAGCTCCAGATGTTATTGAAATTATCCAGGAGTAATGGCATCCCATGGATCTAGGAACAGAAAGAAAAAATATATCTTAACATGACTTTGTGGTTCCAAAATACTTTTTGGAGTAAAACAGGAAAACAAATAGCAAACTCACTAAATTAGGATATAGTAAAATTCATATTTCAAAGAAGAAAGCCAAAAATCTAAAGTGTGTTCTTGCTGGTCTCATCTGTGCTGTAGGAGTCTTTAACCTGGGATTCACAAACAGGATTCTAGGGACCTGAAATTATATGTAAAACTGTGGATCTCTTTAGAGGGACATGACTCACAGTTTTCACCAGGTTCTTAAGGAGTTATTACCAAAAAGAACATTCTCAGAACCATACACAGCTACACAGATATGCCACGGCTGCTGCAGCATCTCATCCGTCAGCATCACATCACGTCAGTGACCACCCGCCGTCCAGACTGGGGGAAGAGTCTGAAGCATCTTCAGGCTGGGATGAACCGAGGACGCTCAGCTGTAACTAAACAAGCTCAGGGATGGTTCCCCAGCGCAAGGGAACAGCTCGGAAGAGACAGTGCGCTCTGAGCTTCCTTGTCCTCCCGCAATTCTAAACGGATTTGAAGAGAGACTAAAGGGCTTCTTCAGTAACTTTTATTGGGATGTCAGTTTCACCCCTGAGAGGGGAAACCTGTATTAAACTATCCAGTGCCACTCCACAGTCATCTAGATGTTCGAAGGCAGAAGCCCACTCTGAGCCAAAAACACTGGAATTTAGTCTTCAGCTCAGAGTCTGCAAGGATCTCCATAAAATCTTGAAGCTTAACAGAGAGGCAGGCAGACTTCCCTGACAGTCCAGTGGTTAAGACTCCCTCCCCACTGTGGAGGGCTGGAGTTTGATCCCTAGTCGGGGAACTAAAATCCCATGTGCCACTCTGTGTGGCCAGAAACTAAAAATAAGAAAAATTTTTAAAAAGAGTGAGGCAAGGACTTAGAATTAGGCTCCCGGAAGCTACTCCTAGACATCCTAGTGAATTTAGTGGCTACTCCTCCTACATCTGCTTAAGCCATAGCTGTGGGGCTTTTCAATACCCAGTGTTCCCCGGAGGTCTGGGAACTGGGGCCCTGAATCCTGCCAGGATAACTGTGCCTGAGGTGTGGAATGGGCTTTCCAGGTGGCTCAGTAAGTAAAGAATCTGCCTGCAGTGCAGGAGATGCAGGAGACACGGGTTTGACCCCTGGGTCGGGAAGGTCCCCTGGAGGAGGGCATGGCCACCCACTCCAGTATTCTTGCCTAGGAAATCCCGTGGACAGAGGATTCCGTGGGGTCGCAGAGCTAGACACGCCTGAAGCAAGGAGCACTCGCGCACGTGGTGTGGAAGACCGCCGTCCGTCCCCAGGAGCTCGGCCTCGTCCTCCCACTGCTCTGCCTTCCCCTCCCTCTGCCGTGCCTGTGAGCCCCGCTCCCCGGCCCCGCGTCTCCCAGGAGGCCAGGTCCCTGTGACCTGTCCCTGGGTCACATTCCCCCACTTCATGAGGCCCTTCGTCTCATTACGGGACTTCCTCACCCCAGTGGGCAAGGCCACCGTCCAGGGGTCCTCGTCTCTGGGTCGGGTGGCTCCATCTCCTCCAGGTTCCGTACCGACCCCGCAGGCTGCAGAAGCTTCTGTGGCACGACAGTCACACATTCCAACAGCAGCGGACTTGAGACAAGGCCATTCCCAGAGTGTCTCTGGTCCCTGTGTGCACTGCTCTGGGCGCAGTTTCATTGGGGGTCCATCTGCAGTAAGCAGGAATCCACTGTGAGGAGATACTGCGGGCTCACAGTTGGTGCCCCCACCTCCTGGTGGTCTGGGTCTCGGGGCCCGGAGGCTGGCTGGCGTGATCGCTGCTCACCTCTTGAGCTCGCTCACAGGGCTCGGGACTCTGCGTGTGGGGCTTCCTCATCACGGAATGGAATACTGCTTCAACAGCGTGCGACAGAATATTAGAGCCAGAAAAATACTCATAGTAGGCGAAGGGGCACCTACTTTTTTGTTACAATTGATTAAGTAAATTATCTGAAATATGTGACTCAGCAGATTAATTATGTTCAGATCTAAACTTTTAAGACTATTGAAGTACAAAATTAATAGGGACACTGGTATTTGGTATACACTTAATTAGTATAGGACATTTATATAGGGTATGTGCTTAGTCACTCAGTCATATCTGACTCTTTGTGACCCCATGGACTGTAGCCTGCCAGGCTCCTCTGCCCATGGGATTTTCCAGACAAAGATACTGGAGTGGGTTGCCATGCCCTCCTCCAGGGGATTTTCCCAACCCAGGGATTGAACCCAGGTCTCCCGCATTGCAGGTGGATTCTTTACCAGCTGAGCCACCAGGGAATGGGGCAGATATTTCAAAGAGAAATTAGCTTGTCCTTTATGTTATAGTCAATAGGATATATTAATATTTGAAAGTTGAATCACTCCTGATTTTTATGCCTAGGCATTAATTCTTGGATCAGAATGATTACATTTTATGAATTTTTTAAATTGGTCTAAAAATTATTAAAATTATAGTGATCTCATCTTGCAGTCAACTTTCAAGATGGATAGAATGTTCTACATTAATCAAAAAAAATGTGAAGTGGAAGATGGTTTACATGACTTAACAACTATCCTAATATAGAACGTGTCATTGATTCTTACTCTTCTTTAGGTGTGACTCTGCACTTGTGTTTCTGATAAATTGGGAAAAGCACATAAATATCAGAGGATAGAGTGAAGGGACAATAACAGGAATAGCCAAGGAAAATAATATTCACAAAGACTGGTATTCCTTACAAAAGATTTTGGAGGCCCTATAACCACAGGAAAACTTATCTGGAGTCCTTCTGAGTTTTGCATATATTCTCTTGTGCAGACTTTCAGATGGTCCTACACACACACACATGGCTATAGGCTTTTTTAAATTGAAGCATAGTTGATTTACAGTGTTAATTTCTGCCTCACAGCAAAGTGACTCAGTTATACACATATATCCTTTTTTGTATTTTTTTCTATTATGGCTTATCACAGGATATTGAATATACTTCCCTGTGCTATACAGTAGGACCTTATTTATCCATCCTATATATGATAGTTTAAATCTGCTAATCCCAGACTCCCAGTTGTTCCATCCCCCTTCCCGCTTGGCAACCCCAGGTTTGTTCTCTATGTGGCTACAGGCTTTCTGTAGACATTAGAGGGGACAGGTGACATTGTGGAGCAGGTGAAGATTATCTTCCACTGCTCCCAGCCTCTGATTTCCACGCTATCACCGCTCTGCTGTAAACATCTTCTTCCTGAACACGTCAGGATAAAATTGAGGTGGTCTCACTGTCTCATTACAGAAGAGTTGGAGACTGGGCCATTTAGCACCTGGCTCTCCCACCGGGTCAGCAGCAGCAGAGAGACTCCAGTGCAGAAGATGAGAGTAGTGTCTTTCTTTGTTCAAGCTGCTAGAGCAAAATACCAGACACTGAGTAGCTCATAAACAATAGAAATGTTCCTCTCGCAGTTCTGGAGGCTGGGGTCCTGGATCAGGTGCCGATTCCTCACTGTGTCCTCCCCCGGCAGAAGGCTAAGGAGCCCCTGGAAGCCTTTCTAACAAGGGAACTAATCCATTCATGAGGCCTCCCCCCACCTCATGACCTCATCACCTCCCAAAGCTCCACCACCTGATACCATCACCAATGAGGGTGAAGATTTCAACATATGGATTTGGGGAGGCACCCATTCTGACCATAGCAGCTGGGTGTAGGGAAACCAGGAGGAACTTCCTCCAGTATATATACAGTTTAAAAAACAATATGGACATCTCCTACCCGCATGTCCCACCTTGCCAGAGGCAGAGCTCAGACTGGTAGCCCATTTCACAGGGAGCATTGAACCAGCACTGGATATTTAGAAATATGTTGCCCTTATTTTCCTGGCACTTTGGGACTCACTGTGAGGAAAGTCTTCAGTTTGTATTCTGACTTGAGTACTGAAAGGGACCTTCTATGTCTACACATTCTAAAACTAATATGTATAGAAAACAAAACTTTTGGCAATTTGGAAGAATACTTAAGTTTTATTTTGCTATTTCTTTAAATGTGGTCCCTTTTGTTTCTTACTGTTTAAGAGGTGGCTTTTGTATTTTGAATTCCTGAATTAATTGTATTAATGACATACTAAAAGTAAACCTAAATGCAATAATAATTTATATTTTTGTTAAATTCATTTGCTTTCATTAGTTACAAAGTTCTCTGTTCTCTATGTCTTATTTCTCAGATATGTTTTGTATAATTTGAAGGTTTCTTGGAATATTCTTTTTCAAACTATGGGTTATAATCCATTAGTGAGTTGTGAAATCAATTTAATGTGCTATGATAATCCCTTATTAAAATGAAATAAAATACAGTAGATAGAATAAAAACTGAGAGAATGCATCGCATGCAGTAAAAATGAGTATATTTCCTGAAATTTTGTTTTAGATGTATGTGTGTGGGTGTGTCTGTGGGTGTGTGTTTTCTGGATCAAAATGTAGAATGTATTAATATAGATTACATTTAATATATTTAAATATAAGATTATATATTTTATTTATAAATTTTAATATAATATTCACTATAAATATATTTAATATATAGAATATATTTAACTGTGAGCTTTGAAAGATTGAAAGTCATTGACATATTATTCATCCAACCCCAGGTCTTGGAGAATCTCATTAAAATCTTGCTCACTACAGCTACCTGGGGAGTTAATGGTTTCTGTTAGCAAAAAAGTAAAAAATAAAGAAGGGCATATAACTACATATATACTAATAATGTTTAATATACAGTCATATTCATAATATCCCTTCTGAATTTGCTAATTGGCTGGTAATATATACATTGACCCACTTGTTTGTGGATATTAGAACAGTGGCCTGAAATCTACTGAAAAGCAGAAATTCTGAAAGAGGTCTGATAGGTCCATTCTGGTTGGTCTTAAATGAATTGTCTGTTTGTGAAGAAATTTGAAGATTTGTTCTATAAGGAAATTATGTCAGCAGGAGAAAATTTTAGTACAGTTAAGAATATTAAAAAATTCTGTATTTTTGCCAACTGATTTTTTCCAATTTTTTTACTGTGGTAAAAACACATAGCATCAAATTTACATCTTAATCATTTTTAAGTATATAGTTCAAGGGCATAAAGTACATTCACATTATTGTGCAACCATCACCACCATCTGTCTCCAAACCACTTTTCATTTTGCAAAACTGAACTCTTTGTCAATAACTTCCCAGTCCCCCCTCCCCCGACCCTGAGCTTATCAGCAACCGCTGTGAATGGGACTCTGGTATCCGTCACCATCACTGAGGAGTACTTAACAGGTCTTGGAGTTGGTAACGGACAGGGAGGCCTGGCGTGCTGCGGTTCATGGGGTCGCAAAGAGTCGGACACAACTGAGCGACTGAACTGAACTGAACCGGTTAAATCTGGCATATCCAGTTTTAGCAAATGATAACAATTTGCTGTAGGATCTTACAGGCTCTAAATTATGTTTCTCAAGTACCATTCTAAATATTTTAGTAATAATCTGCAGTGAAGTAAGGCACGGAGAGAAAAAGGTTAAAGCACTTGTTTTGCTCACCAGGAAAAGAAATGAAGATGAAAGAAAAGGAAACATGTGACACAGCTAAACTCCTTTTCAGTGTGATACCTGAGCCCCTAGGTCAGGGTTCAGCAAACTGCTGCCCCTCTGCCTGCCTTTTGTTTCTGTACAGCCTGTAAACTAAGAGCAATTTTTTAGTTTCAACTCATGAAAAAAACAATGTGAGAATATCGTGTCATGATATGTGAGAATTGTATAAAATTGAAGTTTCGGTGTCCATAAACTTTTACTGGAGCACACCCACACTGCTGTGTGTGCAGACTGCCCGTGTGCTCTCGTGCTGCAAGGGCACAGCTGAGTAGTTGTGGCAGAGGCCACGTGGGGCAGCCTGCTCAGTGCACTGCCGTTGCGATAACTGGGCAGTGTTTAGTGTCATGCATATTGTCATACCACGTATGACATTGTGTTTTATTTTCTTACTATCAGTGCGTGCCAGTCCTGCCAAAGCTAGAAAGAAAGAGAAATCTGGACTCACAGCTTCTGAAGCAGAGTGGAATGTGGGTTATTTTGTTACCAAATTAGATGGCAAAGCATTGTGAGTACTATACAAGACACTATAGCTGTGCTATAAAAAAACACATTACCAAACTAAGCACTCATCACAGTATTTCCAGCTCACCTGACAGCAAGTCACAACAATTAGAAAATTTATTTATTTTTACTTTGGGCCACGCCCTGCGGCTTGTGGGATGTTAAGCTTCCTGACCAGGGATTGAACCCAGGACCTTGGCAGTAAGAGCATGAAGTTCTAACCACAGGAATGCCAGGGAATTCTCCTTGAAATTTTAAAGTGAAATATCACAGCAGAATTTCTTCACAAAAATGAGGAATGAAAAGGAGTCTGTGACTAGAGTAAGTGTCTGGGTGGTTTGTTTGTTAGCAAGGAAAGCCATTAGTGACAGTTAATGAAGTCATGCTTTTTTGCAGCAGCAGCAAAGGCATGTGCCCAGAAAAAAAAAAAAACAGATATACTGAAGACTATTAGCTTTTCAGCAGAAACAGTTACTCAAAGGAATGAGGACATCAGGAGCAATGTAATTAAAATACACAGCAAATGACTGAATTTTTCTTGGCTCATGATGAATCAACAGATGTTACTGATATTGCTTAGTTGTTCTTGTTTATTTGGGGAGTAATTTCTGAGTTCAAAGTGACTGATAAATTACCCATTATAAATAGTCTTTGTGAAACAACTGTGGGAGAGAATATCTCCTAAGAAGTTGAGAAAACACTGATTCAGTACAACCTGATGTGGCATCTACTAAGATGTGATGCAGTTGATAGTGGTTCAAAATGTGTGTGAAGCCGAAAAAAGATTTGTTGGAAAAATTTATAAAATTTGTGAAAATATGAGGTATTTAAAGTCTATAGTTATTCACTTTATTTTTCATCAGAAGATACTTTGAAGAAAATGTTTGAACCTATTATATATATGTTTTTACATAGCTGTATTGAATTATTATTAAAACGCAATTCACCCATTTGAAGTACACAGTTCAATGTGGAGTTTTATTTTTATTATTATTTGTTTTATTCACAGGGTTTGTGCAACAACCACCACAATCCAATTTTTAAAAAACATTTTTGAGGCCTCCCTTGTGGTCCATTGGTTAAGACTGTGCTTCAATGCAGGGGTTATGGGTTCAATCTCTCGTTGGGGAACTAAGATCCCACATGTCGCATGGCTTGACCAAAAAAATTTTTTTTAATTTTTAAACATATTTTTTTTTAAAGAAACCCATTAGCAGGCATTCCTCTCCCCATCCACCAATCTTTCACCTCTAAGAAACCACTAATGTATTTTTGTTTCTAGAAATTTGACAATTCTTGACATTTCTGATAAATGTAATCATACAATGTGCGATCTTTTGAGATTGATGTCTTCAACTTAGTATAAGGTTTCCAAGGCTCATTTATGTTTAGCATGTATCAGAACTTCATTTCTTCTTATTGCTGAATCATATTTCACAGTAGGAATGTACTTAATTATGTTTATCTAGTCAGAAGTTGATAAACTTCTGGGTTTTTCCACTTTTTAGCTGTTATGGCTAATACTGCTGTGAACATTGGAGTACAAATTTTTGTTTTGATGTATGCTTTCACTTCTGTTGGATATACCCTTAGGAGAGAAACTGATGTGTCATTTGGTGATGCAATATTTAACTTTTGGGAGAACTGCCAGACTGTTTTCCAAGCATGCCCTATTTTTACAATCCCACCAGCAAGAGTGGGATTCCAATTTCTCCACATATGTACCAAAACTTTTTGTTTTTTGTCTTTTTTGGTTATAGCCATCTCAGTGGATATGAAGAGGCATCTTATTGTAGTTTTTATGAGCATTTGTGTAGTGATTAATAACCCTGAGTTATTCATTGTTTATCTTCTTTGAAATAATGTCTGTTTAAATCCTTTGTTTAAAAAAGGATTTATTTTTTTGTTTAAAAATAATAATTTTTGTTTATTATCCTTTGTTTAAAAAAAGCTGGGTCATTCGTCTTTTTATTACTGTGTTGTAAAAGTTTTTAGATATCCTGTATTCAAGTACCTTATGAGATCTACTTTCAAATATTTCCTTCCATTGTATAAGTTTTCTTTTTACTTTCTTGATGGTATCATTTGTGAAAATATGTTTTTGTTCATATCTATGAAATTGTTGCCTAACCCAAGATCACAAAATTTATATAAACTCTCATAACACGTCAGCATTAGCAAGTGAGCATTTGACTTTAATTTTGAAAAGGAAAAGGGAAGGAAAGAAAAAGAAAAGGGAAAACATTGAACACTAATTAAACAAGATTTTTAAAAATTCCATTCTCACCAGGCCTATCTTACAAAAAATTGTACTCAATTTTTATTAGTTTAGTTTCAAATATGCAGAGTACATCATGGGAAATGCCGTGCTGGATGAATCGTAAGTTGGAATCAACATTGCCGAGAGAAATATCAACTACTTCAGATATGTAGATGATACCACTCTGATGGCAGAAAGTAAAGAAGAACTAAAGAGCCTCTTCATGAGGATGAAAGAGGAGAGTGAAAAAGCTGGCTTGAAACTCAACATCAGAAAAATTAAGTTCATGGCATCCAGTCCCATAATTTCACGGAAAATAAAAGAAGGAAAAAGTGGAAGCAGTGACAGATTTTAATTTCCTGGGCTTCAAAATCACTGCAGATGGTGACTGCAGCCACAAAATTAAAAGATGCTTGCTCTTTGGAAGGAAAACTATGACAAACCTAGACAGCATATTAAAAAGCAGAGATACCACTTTGTCGACGAAGGTCCATAAAGTCAAAGCTATGGTTTTTCCAGTAGTCAGGTACGGATGTGAAAGCCAGACCATAAAAAACGCTGAGTGCCGAAGAATTGATGCTTTTGAATTGTGGTACTGGAGAAGACTCGAGAATTCCTTGCACTGCAGGGAGATGGAATCAGTCAATCCTAAAGGATTAATTGAATATTCATTGGAAGGACTGATGCTGAAGTTCCAATCCTTTGGCCACCTGATGCAAAGAGCCGACTCATTGGAGAAGACCCTGATGCTGGGAAAGATTGAAGAAAAAGGAGAAGGGGGCAGCAGAGGATGAGATGGTTAGATAGCATCACCTCAATGGACACGAATTTGAGAGACATTCCAGGAGATAATGGATGACAGAGGAACCTGGAATGCTGCCCGCTTCCTTTGCTGGAGTTGCAAAGAGTTCAATACAACTTAGTGAATGAACAACAACATTTCAAATTCATGAATGAAAAGTTTTGAAGATTTATGTTTTTTCTTACTTATAAGTACCCACATAATATCCTTGATTTTGCCTCTTGGCCTGCAAAGCCTAAAAAATATACTATCTGACCCTTCACAGAAAATGTGTGTTGACCTTGCTCTGAGTAACCAGATGAATGAGATTTGCTGTAAGTGGAGACTTTGCCGACAGAATGCTCTCTAAATAATTATATATATATCACTGATTTAAGATTGCTTATGGCAAACACACTTAGGATCTGTGGATTACACTTAGGATCTGTGGAATGTCTTATGCATTGCAGACAGATTCTTGACCTGCTGAGCCATCAACTATATAAATTATGTATCTTTTCATGAAACTCCCTAGAGAAGGTCATATGAGATACACAGCTCTGAGGTATAAAATGGAGGTGTGTCACAAGCTAAACACACCCACTGTGTGAGCTGACCGCCAACTCTCAGAGGTCTCACCTCTTATTCTAGAAGGAAGGACCTACAAAACCAGCAGGAAGTCCTAAATTTCTTCCCATCCTGCCTGTGCCTTTTTTAAAAATTGGAGTATAATTGCTTTACAATGTTGTGTTAGTGTCTTGCCCGTGCCTTTTGATTGCTTGTATCTTTGAAATTATTAATAAAACTTGATACCAGGATACTGATTGCAGCCATGAAATTAAAAGACACTGACTCCTTGGAAGGAAAGTTATGACCAACCTAGATAGTATACTAAAAAGCAGAGACATTACTTTGCCAACAAAGGTCCGTCTAGTCGAGGCTGTGGTTTTTCCAGTGGTCATGTATGGATATGAGAGTTGGACTGTGAAGAAAGCTGATCGCCGAAGAATTGATGCTTTTGAACTGTGGTGCTGGAGAAGACTCTTGAGAGTCCTTTGGACTGCAAGGAGATCCAACCAGTTCATTCTAAAGGAGATCAATCCTGGTTGTTCATTGGAGGGACTGATGCTAAAGCTGAAACTCCAATACTTTGGTCACCTAATGCGAAGAGTTGACTCACTGGAAAAGACTCTGATGCTGGGAAAGATTGGGGGCAGGAGGAGAAGGGGACGACAGAGGGTGAGATGACTGGATGGCATCACTGTCTCGATGGACATGAGTTTGAGTGAACTCCGGGAGTTGGTGATGGACAGGGAGGCCTGGCGTGCTGTGATTCATGGGGTCTCAGAGAGTCGGACACGACTGAGCGACTGAACTGAACTGAACTGATACTAGGTAAAGTCTCTGATGTTTGTGAATCAGATATGATAGTCCAGTCCCATGTGTTAGTTGAAACACTATTCGTGTATTTAAAAACTTAAATTTTCAAAGAGTCAAACCAAGCAGTCTTGAAAAGACCATCCCAAATATAATTTTATGCTTGGAGTAGAGAATAATTAATTTCTCTGAAAACAGGTAAAAGATCCATATTTTCTAAAAGTAGTACTTGGTGTAATTTGGTAAGGAGCATAGTTACCTTCTGTTTAACAGTCCCTTTGATATCAGTCTCTTCTGTAAAGTTTTATCATGCGCGTACTTAGTCCCTCAGTCGTATACAACTCTTTGCAACCCCATGGACTGTAGCTCACCAGGCTCCTCTGTCCATGGGATTTTCAGGCTAGAATACTGGAGGGGGTTGCCATTTCCTTCTCCAGGGGTTCTTCCTGACCCAAACTCATGTCTCCTATGTCTCCTGCATTGCAGACAGATTCTTGACCTGCTGAACCATCAACTATATAAATTATATATCTTTTCATGAAAACAAACCAACATTTGCAAGTAAAAAGGATGCTCATATCAAATGTGCTGAATCATCCATAGACAGTAAAAGATAGATTCGATCATTTCCACTCTATTCAACTTAAACACTATCATCTGCTTTATCAGATTTTGAAAAAATGATTCCCCCTTAAAATTTTTATGAAGTCTATTACCTTTGAAATTTGCCCTAGTTCTTTATAGTACTATTCTTAAGTTTATACCAAAGAAGATATTCCATCTCAAAACTTTAGAGGTTTCAGAAAAAAAAAAAAAGACCAATTTCTAGGCCATTATTGATCTCCCTTGGAATATTTTGGTCCTGATAAGATCTGCTATATTTAATGTCTTTTTCCTAAAGGTAAATAACTTCAGTCCTCATTTGCATCATTTTGTAATGTTTCTACTTAGACTCCTCAAAACTGACAAGAAAAAACTTGTAAAGACAGAAAAAAATTATACTATTTAATTTTATAAGTGACAACTTCCTGCATCCCACATGTTGGAAACATGACATCCTCATGATTTTGAATCAAGTGTGTCCTAAATAGACTTGTGGGAGAAGAATGACAGGAAGTATTGAATGAAATAGTTTCCCTGAGTGGCTAGTCCCTTTATGAAACAGACCGTTATAAACATATTATGTATCCCTTTGCTTTTTCTTTTTTATTTCATATATGAAAACATCTCAAAATATCCCTACTGTTTTAGATTTTGTTAACTTTATTCAACAGTCTAATAAAGACAGAAAAATGTTACAATTTTATACATACCTACATATACTTTCATTTTTTCTGTTTATTTGTTTTTCATGGAAAGGTATTTTATTTTAAACACAGCAAGCAGTTTGTACATGTCAATCTCAAACTCCCAATCTATCCCTCTCTCACTTCCTCCCTGGTAACTACAGATTCATTCTCTAAGTTTGCGAGTCTGTTTCTGGTTTTTAAATAAGTTCATCTGTAGATTTGCTTTTTGGATTCCACATATAATTGATATCATATATTTGTGTTGCTGTACGTTACTTCACTTAGTGTGATAATCTCCAGGTCCATCCATGTTGGCAAATGGCATTATTTTGTTCTTTTTTATGGCTGACTTGTAGTCCGTTGTATGTGTGTACCATATCTCCTTTATCCAGTCCTTTGTTGATGACATTTAGGTTGCTTCCATGTCTTGGCTATTGTAAACAGTGCTGCAATAAACACAGGGGCGCGTGGATCTTTTCAAACCATGTTTTCCTCTCGTTTTTCATTTTAGGGCAAAATAGTAACAGAGTATCCCCTTGGCGTGCCGTGATTCATGGGGTCGCGGAGAGTCGGACTCGACTGAGCGACTGAACTGAACCGAACTGAACATCCCCATCTCATGGGCTTTCCCTCCTCCCACAATTTCACAAAACCTTTGGTAACTAACTAAGAAAATGCAGAAGATCTTTCAAACAGAAGAAACCACTGATTCCCAAGCTCTCAGGAAAGGAAAGAGGAAAAGGACGGAGCGGAGGGACTCAGAGAACGTGAACAGTGACCCGAATAAAGCGCAGGTGGGTGTGCTGCTGCTGGGGGTCCGCCGTGATTCCACGATTCCTTTCACAATTTGCTGGTGCATTTCCCCCTCTTGTCTCAATTTATTCTTCCCTTTAATTCTTTATTCAACTGAAGGAATAAAATTTCATGTTCTCTTCTTATTATTGAACGAGTTGAATTAGAAACACACTCAAAAGACGTCTTACATATTTCTATTGAAGTATGGCGAGTTATGCATTGTTCAAACTTTCCTTGATATCCTGGGATATTAAAGATCAGCAAACCATCAAAAGTGTTTTTTTCCTTCCCCAAACCACTGGAGAAATTGGAACACCCCTTCTAAAATTTACTGGCTGCTTTTCTTTTTTGACTGCTGTTTGTAGTCAGGGCCCCTTTCTTGTTTCTATCCATTCATTTATTCCTCTTTGATCTGAATTCCCTACTCGCATTCTCCTCCTACACTTTGGACAAACTATCCATGTGTTTATTCTGTGCCTTTTTGTGTGTCTTTGTAATGCATGACGTGCTTATGTGCATATATTTTTAATTTTTCTTATGGTTTGGAATATTTTTTAGTCCCTGGGAATGGTGTCTAGAGGCATCGAGAACGGTCCATCATGTGGCACATGTCCATCCTAGGTTGCCCTACAGCACAGACTCTAACAAAGCTAGACTGACATGAACCCCTGGCAATAGAATTGTTTACCTTTAAACCCAGAAGTTTGGGGAAGTACCAGAATCCACGTGTGGTATGTGCCCAGGCTGACTTTGAGAAGTTGGCTCTGTGAGACCCACAGATTTTATGAGGTTTTCTGAAATGAAACATCTCAGCTTGGCATATAGTGGGTCCATGTCTGGTAAGTGTGTCCATGACTGGATTACACATTGTTTCCTTATAGAAGGACAGAAAATCCTTGTAAAAGTGTTGGAAGCACAAGTACAGGGTCAGGAACCTAAATTTAAAATGAAGCCTGTTTCACGTGAAATTAATCAGATACTGTTAATCAACCATACTCCAATATAAAATTTTAGATTTTTAAAATAAAATAAAAATTAAATGAAGCACTTTTGGGTAATTAAAAAAATCAAAAGGCTAAAAATTATATAGTGTATATATTTATAAAATATATAGTATGATCATTATATATATATCATATTATATGTGTGTATATATATATATAGTGTGTGTGTGTGTGCCCGCGCGTGCGCCTATAGAACATCTCCCACCCATCCTGTTCCCCACCCCCCAGCCCCCATTACAGGGAACCACGTGTTTGGCTTTCTTGTTTATCATTAAAGCAAATTGAATGGAGATATTCTTACCCCCTCTTCTGCACAGAGGGTAACTTACCAGATAGGCTGCTTTGTACTTTGCTTTTTTTACTTAGCATATTTTACAGATCTTTCTATTAGTGCATAAAGAACTTTCTCTTCTGTGCATCAGCACCCCCTGGGCGTATGTAGCCTTTTTCACTTATCCAATCCCTAGCATGCATATGGCTTGTCTCCCGTCCTCTTCTTTCTACAAATCACGCTGTACTGTACAACATTTTGGCCCCATCATCTTGCACATCATTTAGTAGTACGCTGGTGTCATGATAGACACCTCAGTCTGTTTCTGATTGTTCAATCAGTGCTGCTTTTAACTTCTGTCTGTGCTGCTGTTACACATGATTCATTGTGTCTAACAAAGCACAGCATTCCTTATTTCACATGTGCTTTTCTCCAATGATGAAGACTTAGATTTCCTCCAGCATCTTAGTACTACAAACGATGACAAATTAAATGTCCATATACATGTCCTTTTAAGGAACAGCGTGAGAATGTCTCTGGGATAAACACTCAGGAGTGTAAGTAATTGCTTTCATATGACAATGAAATTGCTTTCCAGAAGGTGTGCACTGGTCCACACGCCCAGCAGCAGCGCCTCAGGGGTTCCCTGTTTGTGCTTCCCTGCCAACATGCAGCATTTATGTCCTTATTGCGTATCTTTGATAACTGAGGGGAGAAAATGATATTTTGTTTTGATTTGCTAGTGCAGGTAAGGGGGTCCAGAGGTTCCTCAAGAATAAAACAGTCCACCTGCTCTAGCAGGCCAGTGTTATGGTTTCTTTTGCAATTTGTGTCTCTCAAAAACTTTAACAGCTGATCAAACTCTTTTTATTTGGTTTCCTTGCAAGTAACTACTGCCACACATCTTATTTGGTCCTAAATAAGCCTGAAAACTCTCCTCTTTTATTACGTCTGCCCGGCCTCTTTTCTCTCCAGATTTTGGCAGTGAGTTAATTCCCATGTGAAACAAAAACCTTGAAGGTAATGCTCTGAAGCTGAGGTTTACTTTCGGGATGGATTTCAGTTTCTGGCAGACAGCACTTAGAGAGAAGCTCTTGAGAAAGCCTTGAGGTCACAGGCTTACCTTCTGCAATTTAGATATAGACATCATTTTTTTTTCAAGCCTTGAAGATTTAACATTATTGGACTCAGTTTAGATCACTTGCTGCATTCTCAGTGTCAATGGATAAAGAAAGTCTTCCGTTTCTGCAAACCAACTAGCACTGACAGGAAGTCACTGATGCACACAGACATTCTCTTTCCAGGCTCAATAAACACACGGTCTGCCTCCCAAGGCACTGCAGGTGACCGTTTATCAACTGTGTCATCACTGAGGCCTAACAAGAGTCAATGACCTTCCAACATATTATACCTGTGCTCTTTTTGCTCACAGCTTGGCCTCTAAGTATTTGAAACATATGTCACTTTTTGGGTATCTGGCTTCTAGTTTACAGAATCTACATTAGGATGCATGTTGCAAAAGCTGTAACAAAGACCCAAACATCACAGCCATGTATAAAGATAGTTTATTTCCCTTTCACACAACAGGAAGCAGAGTCCTGGTTGCTATGGCAGCTCCACAATAATGAGGATCCCTCTTATGTATCTACCTTCCTGAACACAGCCTTGGCATCTGGGTCAAGGTGGCTGCTCAGCACCTACCCTCATGCCTTTCTCTTTGCCAGCAGAAAAAGGAGAATTGAGGCAGGATAAAACATGCCCATTCCTTCCAAGGTCACGACCCAGTGGTGGTACACATGGTTTCTGCTCCTACTGATTGGTGGAAGCCTAGTCATATAGCCACACTAAGATGCCCAGGAGTCTGGAAAATGTAATCTAGCTGACACCCGCCTGCTGAGCCAAACACCTACAGTAATATGTAGAGGAGTGGGAGAACAAAGGCCTGCAGATAGCCAGTAGGCTCCATCACTGCCCGTACCTCTGCTGAGTTTTTATACTTTCTGCTGGGCTTCTTCACATATTGTGCGGGGATTCCTGTTCTCTTCTTATTGATTGGTACATATACCTTATCTGTTGTAGGTTTTAGATATCTTCTCTAGATCTATCGTGGAGAAGGCAATGGCACCCCACTCCAGTACTCTTGCCTGGAAAATCCCATGGACAGAGAAGCCTGGTGGGCTACAGTCCATAGGATCGCGAAGAGTTGGACACGACTGAGCGACTTCACTTTCACTTTTCACTTTCATGCATTGGAGAGGAAATGGTGACCCACTCCAGTGTTCTTGCCTGGAGAATCCCAGGGATGGGGCAGCCTGGTGGACTGCTGTCTATGGGGTCACACAGAGTTGGACACGACTGAAGGGACTTAGCAGCAGCAGCAGCTAGATCTATTGTCTATTAACTTTGTCTTCCAATGATGTTTACAAATGGATTCGCTTTAGCTTGATTTTATTTCTCTCTTGTATGAACTTGCTGCAAGAACTAGATCATCTATTCTGCTTTTTATTCAATTACTCTGCATAGAATTATGATCTCAATAGGCATCCTTCAGCTTTTTTCAAAAATATTTCATTTCTATTTAACCAAATCTATCGTCTTTCAATTTAAAATTTATATATCTACTGTGAATACATTAGCTACTTGCCCACATAGGACAATAGGCATTTTCATTACCCGTATATATATTACATATGTCACATACATATATGGAATAATGAAATATATACACATACATAGATTTGTATATTTGTAAAATAAGGAGTGAGGTTGAATGTATATACATTACCAACCATACAAAAACAAAATTGTATTTCCTATAACTGATCCTATCTTGCTTTCAATTCTCCATCCCTGCTTGACAAGGAAGTGGGGGGATGGGGAGTTTGAACTTGTCCATTGACAGTGAATTACAGTTAGAGTGTTCCGGGGCTTAAAAGTCCCTTTGAGGTATTGGTATGATTTAAGTCTCAGTGAGACTAGACTCTCACCCTCCTCCGCTTCCTGTTTTTTTCTAAGAAATGATTCAAGTTTTGAGGAGTCTTCTACATCATCCAGCGTCTGCGGAGGGATGGCTGCTCTTCCACCCGGGCTCGAGTCTTCTTTGTGGTTCCTGGGTGTCCAGTACTGTGACTGCTGAGGCACAGGGATCCCTTCAGCCCCCCGGGGGTCCTGTTGGCACTGTCTACTGATGTTTGCCATGCTGGAACCCACTGCCATCTCTGTAAGCTTCTGTCACTCTGTAGCCTTTCTGTTCCCCTGTTCCCCCAGCACTTACCCAGTTCCTGACCGGGACACAGGGACCATTCCGATTCTCCAGCTGCTTTGCCTGATCTCCAAGGGGTCTGGACACTGTCTCTGGTTCACTTGGCCACACACCCCTTTCGGCCATTTCTGATCTGGGGCCCAGAAGGGCACCGTGTTGCCCCGATGTTGCTGGACAGGGAGCCCATGTCAGGCATTTATGATGCGCTGAGAAGCCTGGAGCCGACCCTGCTGCCTAGACTGCCTTTATTCATCTGGATGTTTCTGTCATCTACCCTGACCCTGGTGATCCACCTCCATTTCCCACAAAGGTCAGGACAGGAAGAGCAGACACGAATCTTTCTTTCTTGTCCCTAATCCCTCTTGCTCCTCAACCCGGCCCCAGGAAGTCTCTTCCCTTCCTATTCAGCAGGAACTTTCTTGATGCCATGCCTTTATCTCTCTAAAAAAAAAATTATTGCAGTATCGCTGACTTACAGTGTTGTGTTAGTTTCAGGTGTGCATGTGCCTTTATCTCTTCTCCTTTGAAGTTTTTTTAATAAACATCGTACTCCAGGCTTCTAGGTTTGGATCTTCATAAATTCTATTCTGTGTTGTAATTTCCCAGATTTAGATTTATATAAATATAAAGGTAAGCTTTATAATTTGAGAAAATTTTTTTCTTTCTCTACACAGCCTATGTTTTACAGCTCAAGTGTACACATTTCAGACTGTTGTCCTGCTGTCCTCAAAAACTATCTTTTAAACTAAAAGGTAAACATCAGTGCTTTGTTCTGAGTAAATCTCTCTCCTTTCTCTGGTGGAATAAAC
Organism: Moschus berezovskii; assembly: GCF_049115385.1. NCBI lineage: Eukaryota > Metazoa > Chordata > Mammalia > Artiodactyla > Moschidae > Moschus > Moschus berezovskii. Next base: position 15,180,320 of record NC_142482.1, on the reverse strand, counting down.
CCCCAAATTGGCCTCATGGCTTAGTCTCGACAGAGAGGCTGAGGATGAGGCAATGGGAGAAAACTGGAGGATGTGGATGAGTTATGAAGATCTGAATAGCACGCTGGTTGTTTCTGCTCTGTTATACTGTTTTTCTACTTTGTGTTTTTCACTGACATTAAACTGAAAGTCAGAATCCTGATGACTGTTTTGAGAAAGACTTGTGTGAAGCTTTGATGTCCTCCCTTACTCTGAGTTCCCCTGGATGGTGGAGGACCAGGCTGAGGCTAGATCGCTCGCTAGGACCCAGCTCCCTCCTGGGAGAGCAGGAGGCTGTAGGTCTGATTAAGTCCCAGCAGCATCCAGAACACAGGATAAACCACAAAGCTGCCTTGATGCTTTTGTTGTGCCTGCCTTGTATTTTAGAGAGACCCATATTCGGGAAATGCCTTTCTGCCTGGTGAAAGCTCCAGTGAGGATGAAGAGCCTCTAGCAGAACTGTCAAAGGAGGAATTGTGCACAAAAATAAAAAGCCTGAAACAAAAACTAACAAACATCCGGAAAGAAAACAGCCGCCTTCGACAGTCTTTGGTCATGCTGCAAGGTAAACCTAGAGAAAATTGATATTTTTAGATAAAAGGAAAAATACTTGATGAGTAAAAAGTATTAAAATCAGTTGTCAAGAATGAAAAAATCAGTGCCTTAGAGAAAAAGTTAAAAACTACAGTTTAAGAAAATCGATGATTATACAATTTAACATGAATACACTCTATCAAAGCCTCAGTTTATTGCTTAGAAAATTTTAGATTATTCCTACAAAATACCAAATGTTGTATTCATTTAATAATGTCCAACAAATATTTACTGAGCATTTAACATAGGCCTAGACAGAAAAGATCAGTTAGACAAGAGATAGGTCAATGTGTTCACGACGTACTTATCTCGTTCCCCTCTGTTAACGAAGCAATAGAAAATGGGGAGTGTGGTGATCCCTTATAGAATCACTGGAATTAAAGATTCCATATATTACATTTCAGATTTAGAGTTGGGAGGAGTGGAAAATAATTACATTCCATTGAAGACTTACAAAGGAGAAAGATAGGCCCAAGAAAATTAAAACTGCCCCGGTATAATGCCTTTTGGCAGAACCTATTAATGTATTAGGTTTAAGTGTTTATTTTTTTAATTATTTTTTCCATTTGTAGTTCAGCGTCATGCACTATTTTTACAGCTGAATTATATTCTGCGTTGGAAAGCATTCTTTCCAACATAAAACAGCAAACACATAGTGTATTTTGAAAATAGATCCCTCTGGCTGCTGTGTACAGAAAGAGTACAAGGAGCATAGAAAGGAAAGTGGGGAAGAACCACTCTGAAAGGTGTTCCAGTCCTCATACTAGCAGGATGGCAGCCTCGCGTGGGGCTGTGGCCGTGGAAATAAAGAAGACAATCTTGCAGTATTCTGGGAGGCAGAAATGGCAGGAGACAGAACAATGTGGTGAGCTAGATCGACACAGTGATGGCTCAGATGCCTTCCTACAATTATTGATTAAGTTGAAGGCTTCTTAGTTTTAAGTAGAAACGGGGACATGTGAATGGAAATAAGATATTTATTCCACCAAGAAGCTATTCTCTCTTTATTTTTTACATCTTAAATGTTGCATTTTTATAACTGATGGTTTTTCCTGGTGAGGTTTTGGCAGTTTTCCTTTTTATAAGGACGTCAGTCATTTTGGATTAAGGCCTACCTCATTTTAACTTGATTACATCTGTAAGATCCTATTTCCAAATAAGGTCACACTCTAAGATTTTGGAGGTTAGACTTCAGCATCTTTTGTGGGGGGTGGTACACGGTTCAGCTGACAATAGTCCATATTGCTAACCACAAAGGTCATTTCTGAAGGGTCCCATTAAGTTCCTGCTACTTTCGACACCTTGGCTACCTCTCCTCCCTTGGCTTCAAGGACACCTGTTTCTTCATGCGCTGCTGAGCTTTCCACCCCGGTCTGTGTGTCTGCCTCATTTCATCATTTTACCCTCCAAATATCTGATGATGCCCAGGCTCAGCCCTTGGGCTCTTTTCTTTTCTGTCTGCCTGCACTCCCTGGGAATCATGTCCAATTCTGTTGTGTTAAAGTCAACAGTAACTGTGATTCTCAGATGTATCTCCAGCCTAGACTGCTCCCTTGAGCTCCCGACTCACTGTCTGACTGTATTTACATGACTGGCAGGTATCTCAGGTCAGCCTGTCCCGTCCATGTGCCCAGCCTTCCCCTCCACCTGCTCCTGTATTTCCTTCTTCCTTGTCTTGGTTAATGCTGACTGCATAGTTAAAGTTTCTCAAGTCAAAAATCACGATGCTATCTTGCAGTTCTTTTACATCCTACATTCAGTCTCTTGGCAAATCCTACTAACTTCCCTTTCAAAATATCTCCGGTTTAGACTAGTCCAGATCACCAGCATCTCTCATCCAGGCTATCATGGTGGCTTTCTCCCTGGTCTTGCGCTTTTGCTCATGCTCCTGTGCAGACCCCTCTCAATATGCAGCAGTTATAACGCTGCTCCTTGTAGGCCAGCTCACGCCGTTCCTCTCTGAAAACTCTTTGGTGCGCGTCCACCTCACAGAGGGAAGAACCAAGGTCAGTTTTATGATCTAGAGTCCTTACATGATCCAGGCACCTCCCCACCACCTACCTTTCTGGACTTGTTTTCTATTCTCTCCCCATCCGTCTTTGTGATTCAACTCTCCCTGGACCACTGTTTTCCTTCTGAATACATCAGAGGTGATCTGACTTCAGGGTCTCCGTACCAGCTTTCTCCTTGGCCTGGGATGTTCCTTGCCCAGATATCCATGTGGTTTGCACCTCCACATACTTCAAGACTTCACTCTAAATTCATTAGTGCCCTGACAACTCTCTCCATTTGAACCATCAGCGTCTCTTTCCTCACAGCATTGTTTGTCCCCTTCCCTTGCTTTGCTTCCTCTTTGGTATTTACAACTCTATTCCCTCTATTCCATATTTAATATTGTCTGCCCCCCAACATGTGCACACACTGGAATGTACTCCTGGAAACCAAAGTAAAGTTGTCTATTGGCTGGACTTCAGGCAACAGGAAGAGTCAGGAACTGCTAACATGCAGTATCCGTGCATGCATGTCTTCATTCAGCCAATATTTATAAAGTCCTCTATATATCATGCACTGCTGTAAGTGCCTAGGAAAACCCAGTGAACAAAATAGCAAAAGATCTCTGCTCTCGTGAAACTCGCATTCCAGTGAGGCAAGCAATCAAGATCATGAAAAATAGTAATTAAATAAATTATATGATATGTTAGCTAGCGGAAAAAGCTATGGAAAAAAATAGATGATCAAGGAGGATGGGGATTTGAGAGAGAGCATGTGTGTTTTAAAATAATGTGGGTCATAGTAGGTCTCCTTGTGAATCTATAGTTGGGAACTAGGACGATATCAAAAAGTTGAAATTTCTTGTATAATCCAAGTAAGAAAGGGATCTGAGAGAGGAGTGCACGGTGGTTAGTCATCTTTTGCTCAGCAGTATTCTTCTTTGAACTAAGAATCAGTTTTTCTGTCTATAAAGCCTACTAACTAAGAAATATGGCAGAACATATATGCCATTCTAGACATTCAGAATGGCAGATGTGTGTGCGCTCTACGTGCACAGGTTAAACATTTGAAACACATCTTGTGGACCACAGCTCGCCAGCACAGTAAGATAGAAAAGGAAAGAAGTAATCTCTCTTCTGTACAGAATGCTATTAAATTGTTACTATATGTAAAGGGTGAATATATACCCAGGAAAAATAATGCCTTAGTTGAAAACTCATCTCTAGTAACTAAAGAGATTTCAGTAAAGAAGGAAAACTCAATTAAGTTTTGCTGAGGTTCATTTAAATGTAGTAGAAAGCTGTCAAAGTTTCAGACATAGGCAAAGTAAAACTAATGAATCACTAAAATAGTAATCATTAAAAGTTTATTGTACTCACATCAAAAAGACAGTTTGCAAATCAGGAGCACTCAAATCAGAATATGGAATGAGGCTCGGGTATATTTTTATAAAGCCACTTGTATAAGTAAGAAAGCAGTGACTGTTTATACTTCTTTATGATATTGGTTATAATATTAGAATTTTTTTTAATGGCAGGGAATTGGTCAGTGGTTGCCGCATATCAACCTTGGGAAGCAGTTCAAGTTTTGTTTATGATTTTTCAGAGATGAAAACAAGAAATGGCCCAGGACAAGTTAAGTCTTGCAAAACAAGCTAAATTAAGCCTTGTTTGTGTGATTAACTGGTTTTTGTCTGCTTGGGGAATTTTCAAGGCTGGTTTCCCTTTGTTTCTGATTTTTAACAAAGCTTAAGTTAAATGTGTGAATCTCCCTCTTTTCTTGAAATCCTATAAAAAAGAAACTTAAAATGCATAAAACCACAAGGACCAAGAAAACTCAAAAGGAGACCACAGCAGAGAAAAGATGCCAGTAAAATTTGAGAAGCTGAGAGCAGGTGGATGAGTGGTAACTGACTCCATCTGGAGAAATCGGAAAGCTCAGTGCCTGTGACGGAGTGGGGGAGGTACGGGCAGGGGCTGAGGAAGAGGAATTCAAAGGAAGGAAGCCACGTCACAGCCCAGAACTACAGAAGGCTTAGAACTGTACTTGAGAAAGGGATGATGTTAGTCTTCATAGTGTGAAAACTGGAAGAGTCATTGAAAAACTACATCAAAACCCTTCAGGACCCAAAGTCTCACATTTTTCCTGTGCAGACAGCAACTTCCACCCTTCCCACAGCACAGGACGGGTGTGTTCTCTTAGGAGAGTTTGATCCAAAGCCATGAACTCAGGGACACTGGGCACAGTTGAGGGAAGGGGTGTGATCACTGGAGGAACTCCTCTAACATGTAATACAGAGACCGAAACAAAGGGTAAAGTAAGGTCACAGGAAACAGAGAAAATGCAGGGAGCGGAGGGAGGCTCCGTGAAACAGCGTGGTTTAAGGAAGGAACAGTCAAAGACATCAATAAATGTCTGAAAATGAAAGTTAAGAAAATCTTGTAGATATCGCAACAAGGAGACTAAGAAAAGGGAAATAAACAAGATTAGGAGAAACAGAGAATGAGTCCAGGAGGTCAAACATCCAAAGAGAAGAGGTCCTGATAGAGAGGAGAGAGAAGAGGGAGAAATTATCTTAAATACAGTAGACTTCTAGAACTGAAAGACTAGACTAAAAGATGCTCAGTTCAGTTCAGTTCAGTCGCTCAGTCGTGTCTGACTCTTTGCGACCCCATTAATCACAGCACGCTACCAAAAGCAAAAAGGCTTATTTAAGGCACAATAATGTGAAATTTCAGAACACCAGGAAGAGAAGATCCAGAAGCTTTCAGAGGGAGCAAGCATGTTACCTGCTAAGACTTGGGGGTCAGATGACGTTGGACTTCTCACCAGCAAACTGGAAGTTCCAAGGCAATGGAGCAATGCCTTTAACATTCTGAGGAGAAATGATTTAAACCTAGACTTCTATACCCAGTGAAACCATCAACCAAGTGTGAGGGCAAAATAATGACACTGTCACACTTACAAAGGCTCAGTGTTCTTCCTGTGCTTCCTTTTGCAGAAATTAAGGGAGGGTGTGTTCCTCTAAATGAGAGAGTGGATGTAGAAAGTCAGTCTGAAAATGGTGGTCCAGTTCAGGAGAGGGACAGAGAGTAGCCCCAGACTAATAGTGAGGGGACACTCCAGGGGAACAGCTCCACAGTTGGCCGGAAGCAGCTGGTTCAGAGGTGGAGGGGGTTCCCAGAGAGAGATGACTGAGAGATGACATAGTCGAAAGTCAGTAACCAATTGTATGAATCTGAAAAAAATCAAAGAACAGTTGGTTATGCTTATTATTATTATTAAAGACTGTGTTGGTAGTGACCAGAGAAACAGATAAATGAATTAGAAATTCTCCCTCTAAAGCACTAGGTAATCCAGAGTGGTAGCAGTAGGGCAGAGGACTTCTATTTTTCATTATAAGCCTTATTGTATTTAAAAAATAAATGCCTAGTACATAATAGGTACCCCGAATCTAACAGCTACCATTTTTTTAAAAATCAGTAATTTTCTTAAAGATCAGAAACTGCTGGTTATATCCCTAAAAAAATAAAAAGAATCTACACATATTAATTACAAATAGCTATAAAATATCTACTAGTTACCCTAACAAGAAATGTGTTGGCTTCCCAGGTGGCTCAGTGGTAAAGAGTCCACCTGCCAATGTAGGAGATGCAGGAGACACAGGAGGCACCGTTTCAGTCCCTGGGTTGGGAAGATGAAGATCCCCTGGAGGAGGAAATAGCAACCTGCTCCAGTATTCTTGCCTTGGAAATCCCATGGACAGAGGAGCCTGGAGGGCTACAGTCCATAGGGTCACAAAGAGTCAGACACAGCTGAGCAACTGAGCACAGAATGTGTAGGATCTATGATGGGAAATCAAAACCGCAACAGAGAAATACACAGATCTGGACTTCCCTGATGGCCCAGTGGTTAAGGAGCCTCCTGCTAATGCAGTGGACACTGGTTCGATCCCTGGACTAGAAGACCCCACCTGCCTCAGGACAATGAGGCTGGTGCACCACAGTTAGTGAGCCTGCCCTCTGGAACCCATGCTCCACAACGAGAGAAGCCCACACACCACAACTGGAGAGTGGCTCCCACTCTCCACCGCTAGAGAAGGCCCACGTGCAGCAACAAAGACTCAGTGCGGCCATAAATAAACAAATAAAATTTAAAAAAAAAGAAAAACACACATCTGAATAGAAAGACCTCGAATTCATAGATGAGAAGATGCCAGTTCATCCCCAAATAACGCCTAGTTTGAATGGAATCCCACTCAAAATGTCAATAATTGCTTTGTTTGGGTTTTTATCTTTGGGATAATTTGACAATAATTATTCTTAAGTTAACCTGAAAGAATTAATAGGCAAAACCAAGTAAGAATATTCTGAAAAAGAATCTGAGGGCATACTGTCAACATGAAACCATGTGGTTCTGATAATTCCAAGCAATTTGCTAGGACAAGAGCCAGCAGATCAATGGAACAGAACACACATTCCCAGATAATACCTTCCATACAGAGAAGAAATGTCCCGGAGCCACTACGGCACACCGGCATGGTTTAGAGGGATCAAACCACCTGGGTTCAAACCCTGGCTCTGCCACCTACTAGCTGTGTAGATGAATGTGAGATAAATGGAAATGATGAAAGGACTGTCCTGGGTGACATGCAAAGCTTTCAGAGCAGAGGCTGGCAAGGCAAGTGCATAGAGTATTTGCTTCTGGCTGTGCGGCAACCAGCACAGCCACACAGAGCTCTGCTCCTAGGAAAGCCCCACACGCTTGTTAACGGCGTTGCTGTCACCAGATTCAAATTCTGAAGAAGCATTGAACAGGGAGTCCTGCATTTTCATTTCATAGTGAGCCTGGCAATTTACTACCTAGTGAGTCCTGCAATCCGTTTCGGATAAGGATGAATTATTCAACGAAGGATGCTGGGCAAACTGACATTCCAGTGTTGGGGGAGGGGCAGGTTTAAGTTAGGCTCCCATTTCACACCATATGGCATACTAAAAACATAACTGTCGAGTTTAAATTAAAACTGCATGTTCTGAATTTGAATGTGTTTCAACACAAAATGAATTTTATTCTTGAAAATTAATAATGCATATTTTCTAATAATATTCACTGAAGAGGCCTTGAAACAAGAAACCAATAGCAAAGAACACTTCCGGCACCTGGGTTACAGTCTCAAAATACTGTTTCCCACTAAAAGGAGCTGGACTTCCCTGGAGAAACAGCTGATTCCAGAACTTGCCCAGGAAATGGACAAGATGAGCCTTGTCAGGAGCTTTGAAGGGAAATACAGATGAAAAGGTTGTCCTATTGGGAAGGAAGGAGGTCAGCAAAGACCATGTGAACATGTCAACTGGAAGAGGTTCCTACTGGCCAAAAATTATCATTGAAGCATCAATAATAATGACCATGGCAATTGGTTTCCATGTGTGTTTACATGCATGAGTTCATTCAAAAGAGAGAAAACTTAATGACCGTCTGAAAGAACCAACTCATTGTTTTGAAAACTGGCAAATACAGACTGAAAAATCAAGTGTTTATCCTTCCATTATTATAGAAATTAAGCTCAGGGTAACCAAATAGTTGATGAGAGAAAGTTTCCCTTGGTAGAAGAATTCTAGCTAAATGAAGAAGAAAAGAATTAGGATATCACCATTTCATAACCCCTTATGATTTAATGAATCTAGGCAGTGATCATTCAGTTCAGTTCAGTCGCTCAGTCGTGTCCGATTCTTAGCGACCCCATGAACCACAGCACGCCAGGCCTCCCTGTCCATCACCAACTCCCGGAGTTCACTCAAACTCCTGTCCATCGAGTCGGTGATGCCATCCAGCCACCTCATTCTCTGTCGTCCCTGTCTCCTCCCACCCCCAATCGCTCCCAGCATCAGAGTCTTTTCCAGTGAGTCAACTCGTCGCATGAGGTGGCCAAAGTATTGGAGTTTCAGCTTTAGCATAAAAATTAGTGACTGCTAATATTACAACTAAAGGTTGTCATTCATTCAATGCCCTCTGCTGGAAGTGTTTTTAACTTACAAGCCTTTAGATCTAACTACCAATTTACACCAAGTACAAGGAACAACGGAGAAGGCAATGGCAAGCCGCTCCAGTACTATTGCCTAGAAAATCCCATGGATGGAGGAGCCTGGTAGGCTGCAGTCCGTGGGGTCGCTAAGGGTTGGACATGACTGAGCAACTTCACTTTCACTTTTCACTTTCACACATTGGAGAAGGAAATGGCAACCCACTCCTGTGTTCTTGCCTGGAGAATCCCAGGGATGGGGGAGCCTGGTGGGCTTCCGTCTATGGGGTCGCACAGAGTCGGACATGACTGAGGTGACTTAGCAGTAGCAGTAGCAACAAGGAACAAATGAATATGTGAAACACTCTCTTAAGGGTGCGATCAGCAGAAGCCAGACTGTAGGAAACCCTACAGGCCAAAGGACTCAGTTTCTTCAACTAATAGCCATGTGTGTTGCAGTCCATGTGGTCACAAAGAGTCAGACACTACTGAGTGACTGAACAACGATGAAAAACAACTATAAATCACAAGGGAAAAACTAGAAGAGGGAAAGGAGAAGCATAGTTTGTAAGAGACAGCAACGGACTGTATTAGCGTGTGTGCTTAGTTCTGTCCAAATGTGTGCCACCGAGGAATGCAGCCTCCAGGCTCCTCTACCTACGGAATTCTCCAGGCAAGCGTACTGGAGTGGGTTGCCATTTCCTCCTCCAGGGGATTTTTCTGACCTAGAGAGCGAACCTGCGTCTCCTGCATCTCCTGTATTGGCAGGCAGATTCTTTACCACTGCACCACTTTGGAAACCCAGCGAATTGTAATATGTGGACTTTATTTGGATTCTGATTCAAACAAACTGAAAACGACAAAGACAACAACAAGGAGAAATCTGAACATTTGCTGGTTTGTTTTTTAATGATATTCAAAAACTATTGCTAAGTGTTTCTGGTTGTGACAATGGTGTTATGGTTATATATATATATATATATTTTTTTTAATTTCTGACCTTCGGTGATATACACAAAAATATTTACAGATGAAATGATGGCTGTGATTTGCTTGAAGTAATTTTGCAGGTGAGGAGAAAGTGGATGGAGGTACAGGTGTAGTAAGATTGGCCATGAGTTGGAACTGGGGCATGGAGTGCGTGAGAGTTTACTATTTTGTGTGTGTGTGTTTAAACTTTTCCATTAAAGGTTAGAAAAAATATATATACAGGGAGAAAGAAAGCTGACATGTGGAGAGATGTTTAGACTGTATGAAATATGTGAGTGAATATTTAACTGATCTGAATGGCTTTCTAAACAAATAAATAGTATATTAGGGACAAGACTACTACTTTTAACTAAAATAAAAACTTAAAATATGTGTCTGCTTATAAAACATACTAAAATTAAACACTCTAGGAAAAATAATTGTAACTGATGACAAATTAAAGGTTAAAGTGCTTAAGACAGAAAGAAATTAATAATAAAAGCAAAGCTAATACTTTGTGCTTATAATGCACTCAGTTCAGTTCAGTCACTGTCGTGTCCAACTCTTTGCGACCCCATGAATCACAGCACGCCAGGCCTCCCTGTCCATCACCAACTCCCGGAGTTCACTCCTATAAGCACTTTACAAAAACCATCTAGCATATTATAAAATAGAAAAAGTACTAACATTCCTTGGTCTAATAGCTATCTCATAGGGTAAGTTCAAATAATCAATAAATAAATATTTAACTTCACAATAATAAAATAATTGCAATTTAAGTTGTACTAAATTTTTTTAATTAATTTTTTTATTGAAGGGTAGTTGCTTTACAGAATTTTGTTGTTTTCTGTCAAACCTCAACACAAATCAGCCATAGGTAGATAGCATATTAAAAAGCAGAGACATTACTTTGCCAACAAAGGTCCGTCTAGTCAAGGCTATGGTTTTTCCAGTGGTCATGTATGGATGTGAGAGTTGGACTGTGAAGAAAGCTGAGTGCCGAAGAATTGATGCTTTTGAACTGTGGTGTTGAAGACTCTTGAGAGTCCCTTGGACTGCAAGGAAATCCAACTCCAATACTTTGGCCACCTCATGCGACGAGTTGACTCATTGGAAAAGAGTCTGATGCTAGTAAGGTTTGGGGGTGGGAGGAGACGGGGACAACAGAGAATGAGATGGCTGGATGGCATCACCGACTCTATGGACATGAGTTTGAGTGAACTCCGGGGGTTGGTGTTGGACACAGGAGCCCGGCATGCTGTGATTCATGGGGTCGCAGAGTCGGACGCGACTGAGCAATTGAACTGAACTGAACTGAATACATATATCCCCTCCCTTTGACTCTCCCTCCCATCTTCCTCCCTATCTCACCCCTCTAGTTTGATACAGAGCCCCTGTTTGAGTTCCCTGAGCCATACAGCAAATTCCCGGTGGCTATCTATTTTACATATGGTCATTTAAGTTTCCACATTACTCTTTCCATACATCTCACCCTTTCCTCCCCTCTCCCCATGTCCATAAGTCTATTCTAAAATTTTAGCTATCAAAATAGTGAAGATAGTTGTTAATAATGAACATCTCTTGTTGATAGTGCAGTGACATGACTGACTCCATACTTTACTAATGGGCATGTAAGTTGGAAGATTCTGGAGAGCCATTCAGCAATATTGACTGAGTCTTAGAAACATTTATATCTCTGAGTTTATTGTTATGCTTTCAGGAATTTGTAGTTATTGATATGATCAGAGATACATATATAGATGTCTCTGGTAAATGGTTCATAAGAATGTTGTCTATAATCAAGAAAAATTGAAGCAACTTAAATTCCAAAAAGAAAAAAAAAAGGAGCATTTAAATAAATTACAGGAATCAATACCTTGAAATATTAGGAAATCCTTAAAGTGTATGTTTAATTGGAAAAGAATGAATGAATATATATGTGTGTGTGTGTGTGTGTGTATAACTGAATCACTTTGCTATACACCTGAAACAGTAAATCAACTATTTGTTGATGTTGCTCAGTCACTACGTCCAACTCTTAGTGACCCCACAGACTGCAGCATGCCAGGCTTCCCTGTCCTTCACTGTTTCCTGGAGTTTGCTCAAATTCATGCCCATTTAGTTGGTGATGCTATCCAACCATCTCATCCTCTGTTGCCCTCTCCTCTTTTTGCCCTCAATCTTTCCCAGCATCAAGGTCATTTCCAATGAGTTGGCTCTTCACATAAGGTGACCAAAGTACTAGAGCTTCAGCTTCAGCATCAGTCCTTCCATTGAATATTTAGGGTTGATTTCCTTTAAGAATGACTGGCTTGATCTCCTTGCAGTCCAAGGGACTCTCAAGTCAATCAACTATACTTCAATAAATAAACAAACTATAATTCAATAAAAATAAATAATATTCATCCTCCTAAAAAAAGAATGAATAACTGACACAACATGAATGAATCTCAAAACATTACGCAGAACAAAAATCTGACCAAAAAAAGGAGAATATGCCACTTGTATCCATTTATATGGACTTCTAGAACAGGTTAAGAAGTCATATTGGTGGTTGCTTTTGAGGTAAGTCCAGGAATTAATTTGGAAAGAACATGAGGCAACCTTCTGGGCAGACGGAAACATTCTATGAACATATTCAGTTCAGTTCAGTTCAGTCGCTCAGTCGTGTCCGACTCTCCGCGACCCCATGAATCACAGCACGCCAGGCCTCCCTGTCCATCACCAACTCCTGGAGTACACTCAAACTCATGTCCACAGAGTCGGTGATGCCATCCAGCCATCTCATTCTCCGTCGTCCCCTTCTCCTCCCGCCCCCAACCTTTCCCAGCATCAGAGTCTTTTCCAGTGAGTCAACTCGTCGCATGAGGTGGCCAAAGTATTGCAGTTTCAGCTTTAGCATCAGTCCCTCCAATGAACATACAGGATTGATCCCCTTTAGAATGGACTGGTTGGATCTCCTTGCAGTATAAGGGACTCTCAAGAGTCTTCTCCAACACCACAGTTCAAAAGCATCGATTCTTCGGCGATCAGCCTTCTTCACAGTCCAACTCTCACAACCATACATGACCACGGGAAAAACCATTGCCTTGAATAGACGGACCTTGGTTGGCAAAGTAATGTCTCTGCTTTTTAATATACTATCAAGGTTGGTCATAACTTTCCTTCCAAGGAGCAAGCGTCTTTTAATTTCATGGCTGCAATCAGCATCTGCAGTGATTTTGGAGCCCAAAAAAACGAAGTCTGACACTCTTTCCACTGTTTTTCCATCTATTTCCCATGAAGTGATGGGACCAGATGCCATGATCTTTGTTTTCTGAATGTTGAGCTTCAAACCAACCTTTTCACTCTCCTCTTTCACTTTCATCAAGAGGCTTTTGAGTTCCTCTTCACTTTCTGCCATAAGGGTAGTGTCATCTGCATATCTGAGGTTATTGATATTTCTCCCAGCAATCTTGATTCCAGCTTGTGCTTCTTCCAGCCCAGCGTTCCTCATGATGTACTCTGCATATAAGTTAAATAAGCAAGGTGACAATATACAACCTTGACGTACACCTTTTCCTATTTGGAACCAGTCCATGTCCAGTTCCATGTCCAGTTCTAACTGTTGCTTCCTGACCTGCATACAGGTTTCTCAAGAGGCAGGTCAGGTGCTCTGGGATTCCCATCTCTTTCAGAATGTTCCACAGTTTATTGTGATCCACACAGTCAAAGGCTTTGGCATAGTCAATGAAGCAGAAATAGATGTTTTTCTGAAACTCTCTTGCTTTCTCCATGATCCAGCGGATGTTGGCAATTTGATCTCTGGTGCCTCTGCCTTTTCTAAAACCTGCTTGAACATCTGGGAGTTCACGGTTTACATATTGCTGAAGCCTGGCTTGGAGAATTTTGAGCATGACTTTGCTAGCGTGTGAGATGAGGGCAATTATGCGGTAGTTTGAGCATTCTTTGGCATTGCCTTTCTTTGGGATTGGAATGAAGACTGACCTCTTCCAGTCCTGTGGCCACTGCTGAGTTTTCCAAATCTGCTGGCATATTGAGTGCAGCACTTTCACAGCATCATCTTTCAAGACTTGTAATAGCTCAACTGGAATTCCATCACCTCCACTAGCTTTGTTAGTAGTGATGCTTTCTAAGGCCCACTTGACTTCACATTCCAAGATGTCTGGCTCTAGGTCAGTGATCACGTTATCGTGACTATCTTGGTCGGGAAGATCTTTTTTGTACAGTTCTTCTGTGTATTCTTGCCACCTCTTCTTAATATCTTCTGCTTCTGTTAGGTCCATACCATTTCTGGCCTTTATCCAGCCCATCTTTGCATGAAATGTTCCCTTGGAATCTCTAATTTTCTTGAAGAGGTCTCTTGTTTTTCCTATTCTGTTGTTTTCCTCTATTTCTTTGCATTGATCACTGAGGAAGTCTTTCTTATCTCTCCTTGCTATTCTTTGGAACTCTGCATTCAGATGCTTATATCTTTCCTTTTCTCCTTTGCTTTTCGCTTCTCTTCTTTTCACAGCTATTTGTAAGGCCTCCTCAGACAGCCATTTCGCTCTTTTGCATTTCTTTTCCATGGGGATGGTCTTGTTCCCTGTCTCCTGTACAATGTCACGAACCTCCATCCAGAGTTCATCAGGCACTCTATCTATCAGATCTAGTCCCTTAAATCTATTTCTCACTTCCACTGTATAATCATAAGGGATTTGATTGAGGTCATATCTGAATGGTCTAGTGGTTTTCCCTACTTTCTTCAATTTAAGTCTGAACTGCGCAATAAGGAGTTCATGATCTGAGCCACAGTCAGCTCCTGGTCTTGTTTTTGCTAACTGTATACAGCTTCTCCATCTTTGGCTGCAAAGAATATAATCAATCTGATTTCGGTGTTGACCATCTGGTGATGTCCATGTGTAGAGTCTTCTCTTGTGTTGTTGGAAGAGGGTGTTTGCTATGACCAGTGAATTCTCTTGACAAAACTCTATTAGCCTTTGCCCTGCTTCATTCCGTGCTCCAAGGCCAAATTTGCCAGTTACTCCAGGTGTTTCTTGACTTCCTACTTTTGCATTCCAGTCCCCTATAATGAAAAGGACATCTTTTTTGGGTGTTAGTTCTAAAAGGTCTTGTAGGTCTTCATAGAACCGATTAACTTCAGCTTCTTCAGCATTACTGGTTGGGGCATAGGCCTGGATTACTGTAATATTGAATGGTTTGCCTTGGAAACGAACAGAAATCATCCTGTCATTTTTAATATTGCATCCAAGTACTGCATTCCGGACTCTTTTGTTCACCATGATGGCTACTCCATTTCTTCTAAGGGATTCCTGCCCACAGTAGTAGATATAATGGTCATCTGAGTTAAATTCACCCATTCCAGTCCATTTTAGTTCACTGATTCCTAGAATGTCGACGTTCACTCTTGCCATCTCCTGTTTAGTGTGTGCTAACTGGGTTTATCCTTTGGTCAAACTCATACCTACTTATATCCTGTTCAGACTTCATGTAAGATCTTGCTTTTGATGCTAAGCAAATTATACCTCAAAAGATCATATTTTCGAAGGTTTAATAAAATAGGTAAAATATTCAATGTATGGTCTTAATTGGAAAAAAAAAAAAGATCCGTGATACAATGCTGTGGATGTAGCACAGACCCAATTATACAAAAGAAATACATGAGTACAGACAAAGATACAGAGATAGAATTGGCAAGAAGGATATATTCTGATGAACATGTACAGCTTTCATTATTGGAAAAAGCAGTGAATGTTTTCTAAAACTCACTTTATAGGAATTCCCTTTTTCTCCTTACAGTCAAGCTTTGGCCTTCTTGCACTTCCTTAAATACAGAACTTGTGTTTTTCTGTTTCCTATGCTCCTGATGACCTCCAGGTATTTAATTCCTGCTCAGTCCACAGCTCTCAGGTAACTCTTGACTGCCCCAGAGAAACCCTCTGTGCCCCTTCCCTTAGAGGAGAGGCAGTGGTCTTAACAACTCAATTTTTCATTTCTTTGCATGCACCTTGAGTTACCCAAACCGCAAAGTTAAGTGCACTGTCTTCTAGATGGCCAAGTCTGCTAAGACACCTGATACCAACTGCAAATTTAGGGGTTTTCGAAAACCACTCTCAGGTTCAGTAATTTGCCAAAGACATTAAATTCACCAAAAGCTGTGATACTCATGGTTACACTCATTACATGGAAAGAATACAAATTAGAACTAGCCAAAGTTGGAAGAGACCTACAGGGCAGAGTGTGATCAGTTTCCAAGTGAAAAATTTCTGTCCTCAGGATCCATTACCTCCTAGTCTATATGTTACAATAATACACACAGAGGACTGTCCACCCAGGAAGCTCTCTGAGCTTGGGCGTCCAAAGTTTTCAACTGAAGGTTCATTATAATGTAAGCATAATTGATTGATTGGCGGCTCACAGGGTTGAACTCAGGCTCTAGGTCTTTCTGGGTTTCTGGCCATGGCCAGCTTTTGCTCTAAAACTAGGCTGTATGATTGTCCCCACCCTGAGAAACTCCTTAGCATAAACATAAATCAGATGTGTTCCGAGGGGCTCACCGTGACACTCCTGCTATTGCTGAAGAAATTCAAGGGTATAGAGATTACTTCCCAGGAACTGGGGGTGGTGGGTGGGGTTTAGGACTGGCGGTCAGATTTCTTTTGAGGCAGGCCAAATGCTTACACACAGCAGTGTTAGGTAAACAGTGCTCCCCACCTGTCCCAGTTCCAAAAGGCTAGGATCACCTCTAGCTTTGCTCCCGGTTTCATTCCTCGCACCTACCAGAGTGGTGAGCAAATGCTGAGTCCATGTAACATTGTGGTTTCCAGCAGGGGGTTGGCAGAGTGCTAATCTGAATGCTGGCTCTTCTTTTCACTGAGTAGACCCTGATGGGCTATTTAACCTCTCTTGCCTCATTGTCCTCATCTGTAAATTGCGGGTAGTGATAATATTACATTAATACTTTCTTGAAGAATTGCAATGAGGAGCAAATGAACGAACACCAGGAAGTTCCCAAAATAGCGCCTGGCGCAGAATAAAAACCAGCTAAATGTCTGATGTTATTAAGTGCTCAATAAATAATTGCTGATAGAGCAACTGGCTATCGCATGAGAGGTGCTTAGCAAATGTTAGTTGAAAAGTATAGAATAAGGTTTTCTTCTTTAGCAAGTTTTTTCCTATTATTTTTCTATTAACATAGTAGTAAATGTACTGATTTGGACATATCATCACTATATCTGATGTTCAGGTATTTAATCATCTATAATTCTAAAGATTATGTAGCTCAATATATGCTTAGAAAAGTACAAAAAAGTTCCAGTATTTTCGCCACTCTACCAGGCATTACCCCCAACCGCAGAGTAAGGAGTTGAATTAGACGGGGTTCAAAGTGTCTTCCAACTCCAACAAAATGTTATTTGTCCTTAGGAAACAAACTAGATATAACAACAAAGAAGACCATTTTACATGGAGGCATGAAACCTATGAATGTGTAAGTTTCCATCTAAAAAAAGGAACAAAGAGAGCATTCAAGTTGACTCCCAAAATCCATCTGTTGTATGTGAACACATAGATTTTAATTGTGGCCATAAATCTGTAATAATTTGATGTCATTTGACTCCCTGACAAATCACACACTAAGATTATAGAAGATTTAGTGAGAAACCGATTTATTTAATCTTGTCGCTTAAATTGGCCTGATGGAAGGTGATACAATCAGTAATGTCTCCAAACAAGAGATTAAGCACCTTCAAGTAATACCATTAGCGATTAGAAAAAGAATCAACTTCTAAAAACATTTTTTAAGTTACAAAGTAGTGCATATATATTTGGATACAACAACCAAATGATTTAACACTGATCTACTGTTATTCAGCAATGATTAAATTATTGAGTAATAAAAAGTAAATGTGTTCCAATCACTGTTCTTATCATGTTTATTTTCCAGAGGTAGCAAGTGTTAGCAGTTTGTTCTATATACTTCTGTGCATAGACACACAATAAAAAATACGTGTCTATGCTGTTATGACAAGCATCTGTAAAGCGCTACTTGTTCTTGCCATTTTAGTGTTACCGCAGGCTGTCACTCAGTTTGAAGAACTGGTCGGTATGGCAGAGGCACTGCTCAAGGGTGGAGGAACCCTGTCCACATCCGCATCCACCCTCTGGAGAGCAGCGAACAACTCCTCACCAGATTCCTTTGCTTCTACGTGCAGTAATTCTAACTCTGATTCCAGTTCACCCATCTCCCTGAAAGCTGAGGAAGACCATCAGATGGATGAGAAACAGGTCAGCAGGGAGACTGTCCCGTCTTTCTCTGGGGTGCAGTTACAGGCAAAATGAAAATCACAGAACAACAAAGTCATTGTCCTATCAGATCACTTTATGGAACTTTAGGTCAATCATAATATTCTGATGACACAAAACAATTTTTTATAATAAATCTAATATCTGTGAAGCAAATATCCAGTTTAGAAAATAAATGGTGAACAATGATGAAGTTATTAAACTAGAAAATTCTTAAACCAGTGAGAAAAGGACAATTATGCATTAAAGGTTATAAAACTGTATTATTGAGACCAGGTGAATTTCAGCCTGTACATGCTGGCTGAACAGAATTCTTTGCCTTCTTTACCAGTTTTTCTTAATCAAGAAACAGAAGCTAAAAGTACAAGTTTTGTTAGAATCAGGCTGAGAAAATATGCCTTCAAGAGCAAGTAATAACTGTAAATGCTCACAATCTAGCATTCAGAACACTTGAATCTTAGTGTACCAGTTTCCTCCTGCGATGTAACAGGATCCCACTAACTGAGTGATTTATAATATTACAAACTCAAATGCTATAAACTCAAGGTGCTGGCTAGTTCTTTCCTTTCTAGAGGCTCAGGAAGGCTCTGTTTCCTGCCCGTGTGGGTTCTAGAATTCAGTTTCTTATGGCGCTACAGCTGAGTTCCCTGTTTTCTTGTCAACTGTAAACTGAAGGATGTTCCCACATGCCCTGATTCGTGGTCTTCTCCCACCGTCTTCAAAGCCAGTCAGAGCAGGGAAACCCCTCTCACTCGAGTCTCTCCTTCCTCTGTGTCTTCTTTCTTGCCCACTCTTCTGCGTTCAAAGGGCTCACGTGAGCCTTTCTTTATTATTATCAAACACTTATCATGTGCTTATTATGTACCAAACTGCTAAGTGTGT
This sequence comes from Moschus berezovskii, assembly GCF_049115385.1. Taxonomy (NCBI): domain Eukaryota; kingdom Metazoa; phylum Chordata; class Mammalia; order Artiodactyla; family Moschidae; genus Moschus; species Moschus berezovskii. Next base: position 15,161,539 of record NC_142482.1, on the reverse strand, counting down.
GTATATATTTATACACATAAAATTGTATATGTATGTGTGTATGTAAATATATGGAGAAGGAAATGGCAACCCACTCCGGTGTTCTTGCCTGGAGAATCCCAGGGACGGGGGAGCCTGGTGGGCTTCCGTCTATGGGGTCACACAGAGTCGGACACGACTGAAGTGACTTGGCAGCAGCAGCATGTAAATATATATTCATACTTGCAGTAAAGTACATCAATTTTAAGCGTAAAAAAGGTAAAATTTTAAAATGTCTCGTAATTAGATTGGGCCTTTCTGAATAACCCAGCATACTCTCCAACTTTCCCCATCTGAAGGTCCTTTAATGACTCCTGTAAAGCTGATTTTCCCATATAAGGTGACACATTCACAGGTTTCAGGGATGACAATGTGGTTGTTGTCCGTGGGCTATTATTCTATTTAGTAGGAAGGGTTGAGGGTGGAATAATCCTTAAAGCACCAAATCCAGATTACATGACAAGAATTTGAATATACTCTGGAACAAATACCTCATAAATATTGGGAATCTATCTCAAAAATAACGTCTAACTCTAACCCCTGATATATATATATATATATTAAATATATTGCCATCACCATAAAGAATGTTGATTTTGTTTTCTGGTCTGTATTAATTCAATGAATAGTATATTTCTTCTGATACTCCTTTCCTTTTTCAGTTATTTTTATTATTTTTTTTAATTTTTTAGTTCAAGATTGAAAAATGGCAGATTGCGCGTTGCAACAAGAGCAAGCCTCAGAAGTTCATCAATGATTTAATGCAAGTGCTTTACACAAATGAATACATGGCCACACACAGCCTGACGGGGGCAAAATCCTCTACTTCAAGGGACAAGGCCGTGAAACCAGCTATGAATCAGAATGAAGTTCAAGAGATTATAGGTGATATGATTGTATTATATTGTATCACATGAATCTGAAATTATTTCACCATTAAACATCTAGTTGTTCTTTCATTACCTTTTCTTCTTCAAATTTATTTTTCTATGAGAGAAGTATCTCAGGGTAGCTGAAACCTCTTATGATACATGCTGAATTTTCTGGAACAACTTTACATTAAAAGTGGTTAATGGGACTTCCTTGGTGGTCCAGCGGTTAAGAATCCGCCTGCCAATGCAGAGGACACAGGTTCGAGCCCTGGTCCGGGAAGATCCCATGTGTTGAGGAATATCTAAGCCCAAGTACCACAACTACTCAGAAGGACAGTGTGGGCCACCACAACTGGAGAAGGCCGATGAGCAGCGACAAGAACCCAGCAGGCCAAAAATTAATTAGTGTAACAAATATACAGAAAACGAAGATCATGGCATCTGGTCCCATCACTTCATGGGAAATAGATGGGGAAACAGTGGAAACAGTGTCAGACTTTATTTTTTTGGGCTCCAAAATCACTGCAGATGCTGATTGCAGCAATGAAATTAAAAGACGCTTACTCCTTGGAAGGAAAGTTATGACCAGCCTAGATATCATATTAAAAAGCAGAGACATTACTTTGCCAACCAAGGTCCGTCTAGTCAAGGCAATGGTTTTTCCCGTGGTCATGTATGGATGTGAGAGTTAGAATGTGAAGAAAGCTGATCGCCGAAGAATTGATGCTTTTGAACTGTGGTGCTGGAGAAGACTCTTGAGAGTCCCTTGGACTGCAAGGAGATCCAACCAGTCCACTCTAAAGGAGATCAATCCTGGGTGTTCATTGGAAGGACTGATGCTAAAGCTGAAACTCCAATACTTTGGCCACCTCATGCTACGAGTTGACTCACTGGAAAAGACTCTGATGCTGGGAGCGACTGGGGGTAGGAGGAGAAGGGGACGACAGAGAATGAGATGGCTGGATGGCATCACCGACTCGATGGACATGAGTTTGAGTGAACTCCGGGAGTTGGTGATGGACAGGGAGGCCTGGCGTGCTGTGGTTCATGGGGTCGCTAAGAGTCAGACACGATTGAGCGACTGAACTGAACTGAACTGAACAAATATAAGTAGTTATTCAAATAAAAATGAATTCTATATCACTGAAAAGCTTGAATTCATACAATTCATAGCTTTAGAAGAGTAACGTTTCAAAATTCACTCCAACAAATTTTAGTAACTGTTCATATCTTGTATTCGTTTTCTTATTTTGGTTAGAAATATCCCTTATCTTTTATTCAGAAAAATGAAGGTTAATGTAACCATCCTACCTACAGTTTTTAAGTTAATCTCCTTAAATATAATAATCTAGGTTATCAAGTAAAAATTTTCAGTACTCACTGAATCCCAGTTCTCTGGATTTTGAGAGTACTTCATTTCTTATTTGAAAAATGGTCAGTCAGAATCTGCTTCTTTCAGCTGATGCTAGGAATGGGTAAAAATAAATTCTCAGCATTTGGGGTCAAGGGCACGTGATATTTAGAGCAAGCAATAAGGGTAAAGCTGGGTGGCGCATTAGGAAGACTCATGCCGATGCTCTCAGTTTCTGATATAGAACTAGTTATCTCTTGCTTTGTTTTGGAGAGTCTGCCTATATACTCTGTAATATCTCATGGGTGTCTGGGCTGCTTTTTCAAAATGGAGGCAAAAATTATAAGGTGTGGTGCTTGGTGTTTTATCTCAGTTCATATCTTATGAGGCAAAGGCCTGATAATCTGGGCTTTTAATTAATTTACTTATTTTTCTTCAAGTATAGTTGATGTATCAGTTCAGTTCAGTTCAGTCACTCAGTCGTGTACGACTCTTTGCGACCCCATGAATCACAGCACGCCAGGCCTCCCTGTCCATCACCAACTCCCGGAGTTCACTCAAACTCATGTCCATCGAGTCGGTGATGCCATCCAGCCATCTCATTCTCTGTCATCCCCGTCTCCTCCCACCCCCAATCCCTCCCAGCATCAGAGTCTTTTCCAGTGAGTCAAGTCTTTGCATGAGGTGGCCAAAGTATTGCAGTTTCAGCTTTAGCATTAGTCCTTCCAATGAACACCCAGGACTGATCTCCTTTAGAGTGGACTGGTTGGATCTCCTTGCAGTCCAAGGGACTCTCAAGAGTCTTCTCCAGCACCACAGTTCAAAAGCATCAATTTTTCGGTGATCAGCTTTCTTCACAGTCCAACTCTCACACCCATACATGACCACTGGAAAAACCATAGCCTTGACTAGACGGACCTTGGTTGGCAAAGTAATGTCTCTGCTTTTTAATATACTGTCAAGGTTGGTCAGAACTTTTCTTCCAAGGAGTAAGCGTTTTTTAATTTCATGGCTGCAATCGGCATCCGCAGTGATTTTGGAGCCCCCCCAAAAAAAGTCTAACACTGTTTCCACTGTTTCCCCATCTATTTCCCATGAAGTGATGGGACCAGATGCCATGATCTTTGTTTTCTGAATGTTGAGCTTCAAGCCAACCTTTTCACTCTCCTCTGTCACTTTCATTGAGAGGCTTTTGAGTTCCTCTTCACTTTCTGCCATAAGGGTGGTGTCATCTGCATATCTGAGGTTATTGATATTTCTCCCGGAAATCTTGATTCCAGCTTGTGATTCTTCCAGCCCAGCATTCCTTATGATGTACTCTGCATATAAGTTAAATAAGCAGGGTGACAATATACAGCCTTGACGTACTCCTTTTCCTATTTGGAACCAGTCTGTTGTTCCATGTCCAGTTCTGACTGTTGCTTCCTGACCTGCATACAGGTTTCTCAAGAGGCAGGACAGGTGGTCTGGTATTCCCATCTCTTTCAGAATGTTCCACAGTTTATTGTGAGCCACACAGTCAAAGGCTTTGGCATAGTCAATGAAGCAGAAATAGATGTTTTTCTGGAACTCTCTTGCTTTCTCCATGATCCAGCGGATGTTGGCAATTTGATCTGTGGTGCCTCTGCCTTTTCTAAAACCTGCTTGAACATCTGGGAGTTCACGGTTCACATATTGCTGAAGCCTGGCTTGGAGAATTTTGAGCATGACTTTACTAGCGTGTGAGATGAGTGCAATTGTGCGGTAGTTGAGCATTCTTTCGCATTGCCTTTCTTTGGGATTGGAATGAAGACTGACCTTTTCCAGTCCTGTGGCCACTGCTGAGTTTTCCAAATTTGCTGGCATATTGAGTGCAGCACTTTCACAGCATCATCTTTGTGACAAGTAAGATTTGAAATAGCTCAACTGGAATTCCATCAGCTCCACTAGCTTTGTTCGTAGTGATGCTTTCTAAGGCCCACTTGACTTCACATTCCAAGATGTCTGGCTCTAGGTCAGTGATCACATTATCGTGACTATCTTGGTCATGAAGATCTTTTTTGTACAGTTTTTCTGTGTATTCTTGCCACCTCTTCTTAATATCTTCTGCTTCTGTTAGGTCCATACCATTCCTGTCCTTTATCCAGCCCATCTTTGCATGAAATGTTCCCTTGGAATCTCTAATTTTCTTGAAGAGATCTCTTGTTTTTCCTATTCTGTTGTTTTCCTCTATTTCTTTGCATTGATCGCTGAGGAAGGCTTTCTTATCTCTCCTTGCTATTCTTTGGAACTCTGCATTCAGATGCTTATATTTTTCCTTTTCTCCTTTGCTTTTCGCTTCTCTTCTTTTCACAGCTATTTGTAAGGCCTCCTCAGACAGCCATTTTGCTTTTTTGCATTTCTTTTCCATGGGGATGGTCTTGGTCCCTGTCTCCTGTACAATGTCACGAACCTCTGTCCATAGTTCATCAGGCACTCTATCTATCAGATCTAGTCCCTTAAATCTATTTCTCACTTCGACTGTATGATCATAAGGGATTTGATTTAGGTCATATCTGAATGGTCTAGTGGTTTTCCCTACTTTCTTCAATTGCAGTCTGAATTTGGCAATAAGGAATTCATGATCTGAGCCATATGCGGTAGTTTGAGCATTCGTTGGCATTGCCTTTCTTTGGGATTGGAATGAAGACTGACCTTTTCCAGTCCTGTGGCCACTGCTGTGTTTTCCAAATTTGCTGGCATATTGAGTGCAACACTTTCACAGCATCATCTTTCAGGATTTGAAATAGCTCAACTAGAATTCCATCACCTCCACTAGCTTTGTTCGTAGTGATGCTCTCTAAGGCCCACTTGTCTTCACATTCCAAGATGTCTGGCTCTAGGATAGTGATCACACCATCGTGATTATCTTGGTCGATGTATGGTATTACATAAATTACAGGTGCACAATATAGTGTTCCGGGGCTTCCCAGGTGGCTCAGTGGTAAAGAATCCAGCTGCCAATGCACAGGAGCACAGGAGATATGGGTTCAGTCCCTGGGTGGGAAAGATCTCCCACTGGCAACCCACTCCAGCATTCTTGCCTGGAGAATCCTATGAACAGAGGAGCCTGGCTGGCTATAATCCATGGGGTAAAATAAGAGTCGGACACGGCTCAGTGACTGAGCATGCACACATGCAAAATAGTGTTTCACAGTTTTTAATGTTTATACTCTATTTACACTTATTATAAAATATTGGCTCTATTTCCCAGGTTGTACAATGAACGTGAAAGAGAAAGTTGCTCAGCCATTTCAGACTCTTTGCAACCTCATGGATTGTATTCTCCAGGCCAGAATAGTGGAGTGGATAGTCTATCCCCTCTCCAGGGGATCTTCCCAACAGAGGGATTAAACCTAAGTCTCCAGCATTGCAGGAAGATTCTTTACCAGTTTAGCCACCAGGGCAGCCAAAGAATACTGGAGTAGATAGCCTATCCCTTCTCCAGGGGATCTTTCTGACTCAGGATTCAAACCAGGGTCTCCTGCATTGTAGGGAGATTCTTGACCAGCTGAGCCACAAGAGAAACCCATATAACTCACTTTATGCATAATCATTGTATCTCTTATCCCCCCAGCCCAACATCGCCCCTCCCCTACTCCCCCCCTCCCCACTGGTGACCACTGCTTTGTTCTTTGTTTTTGTGACGCTAATCCCATCTGATAAAGTGTTTCTCTGTGTTTTGTTGTTGTTACAGGAATCACAAAGCAATTATTTCCCAACACAGATGACGTTTCAATCAGGAGAATGATAGGGCAAAAGCTAAACAACTGTACCAAGAAGCCAAATTTAAGCAAAACTCTGAACTCTCAGGATATTAAGTAGATCCTCTCGGTAAGTCTTGTCAATCTTTGTAATCCTTTCAGTGTAGCAAGACTATGCAATACCTGTACCCATGAGACAGCCTTTCCCAAACACTCTGCTGGAGGAGACCAGTTGGCTGTGCAAAGTTGATGAGTGTTCCTGGGGATGAAGCAAGGACAGGGAAGGGGATGTAAACTTGGGAAATGCTGGGTCAGGTACACAGATTCTCCTCTCCCAGAGCCTCTCAAATATTCTGATGCCCTTTAAACATGCCCGAGTGCAGCAGAAATCTCTAAGAAGGGCATATTGTGTATAGTGTTTCCCAAGTGCATTTCACTGAGGAAGTTTTGTTTTTCTTCATATCTTAACTATGGGTGGAGCTAGAAGGGAGCCAAGGGAAAGACACATGACAATTTAGGAAGTGCTTTTCTAGAATAAGGGGGGTACAGACCCCTGGGAGGTCCCTGAGGGCCATCACCGGGGCTACACTTACAACGCTGAACAGAGAACAAACCGCTGGTCGAGGGTCTCCTCTACCATCCCATCCTGCCTCCCCCTGTCTTTAAATCTTTCAGTCAGTTGTTACAGTTTATATTTGTTAAATAAGTATTTTTACCAATGAATTTGTATTAAAATACTCAAAGGAAGAACTATTTATTTTTAGTGAGTTCTAAAGGAAATTTACTTTATGATCAGGCCTTGCCCTAGGCAAGACTGTGATGTGGAATTGCATTTGCTTTACTAACTGAAAATCCTGGCCTTTTCACCTGTCCTCACTCTTCCTCTTCATTATTTTGATGGAAAATACATGACACATGTGCATTATTATGCTTTTAATAACTTTTAAACAGAGGTATATGATAAGCAAGTGAGGGCAGGTTTTCCTTCCATTTTCTTTACTTCTACCTTTGACTTCCACTTTGCCTGCTCTCTGCCTGATTCGTCACCTTGAGACCATGTCATTTGTCTTTTTCCTCTGACTGTGTTTTAAATAGATGTGGATATGAGTGTGATACAGTGATTCCCCCTTCCATCACTGACTACCACCTCATTCTTCTTGAAGGTCCCTTACTATGTTGCTATACATTTAAGGCTACCTGAGGGTCAACAATAGTCTCTCTTCCTATAATAAAATGACCAAAAAACCTACTGATAACAGCTGCAGGAAATTCTTTCCCGTGGCTCATACATACTGGCAGACCTACCTGAAGAATTTATAAAAGGTAGAGATACTTGTATCCTTTTTCTCCCCAGAGATTAAAAATTTCAGTAGATGGTGAATCTCACAACCACCCAGTTAAGAGATAATTGCTTAAAAGAGCCCTTGGAACTTCTTGGGTTTTTTTTATTTTATTTTATTGAAGTACAGTTGATTTACAATGTTAATTTCTACTGTAGAGCAAAGTGATTTACATATATATATATACATATATGTATATATTCTTTTTCATATTCTTTTCATTATGGTTAATCCCAGGATATTCAAAATATGGTCTTCTTTTTTGACATGAGGCTACTCAGTCATATCATGGCCAAGTTCCCCGTCTACGGGTCATGTTACCAGACCTCCAAGTCACAGGGCTCTCTTTTGGAGCACATAATTGTGTCTCAGAGCTCTGCAAAGCATTTTAATATCCTAACTTCTTCCTGTTTTATATCCCAGGCTGCTGAGGGTAGGCATGAAACTCATATCTGATAACAGCAGAATATTGAAGAAATTAAAGTTAAAAGGTTTTTCTATCAGTTTTGCTTGCACTGGCCAGTCATAAAATCACCCGTTGATGACATTAATTAAAACTGAAAGGAAGAAGGAATCCTTTGTTTTGAATGTAGGAAGCGCTGGTGCCTTGTGCACCTGAGGTTGGGTACCAAGATGCTTGGAATGCATACATTCAAAATGCATACATTTTGAATCAGAGGTAGAGATAAACAGTAGAATGGGATTTTTGTTTAATTGGCAGATACCTTTCATTTGAGGTATGGGCTCAATCCAGTTATTTCAAAAGGACTGAGAAAATACACCGGGAAAGACAGGGTCACGGAAGACCTGATTCAGCCGTGCCGGATGAGTGAGTCAGATACAGCGCCACCTGGTGGAGCACTGCGACACTTCTCTCTTCTTGCTCATTTAACGAGGGGGAGCCTAAAGTGACTGCATTCATTCAGGCAAACCATACTCCTCCTCACCGTGCCTTCAAAAGTATTCTTTGGAAAAATCATTGTTCTCCCATTACTGCAGTAAAAGCAGTATATACTGCAAAACCATGTAGATTTTTATGAATTCCAATATATCCAGGAAACCCAGCAGGCCTACTGGGGCTCTGGTAGACTGTGCCCCCCATTCAGGACTGAGCTCCCAGTGGCCCCCAGCTTGGATTTGGGAAGACTACCATTTCCCAGCTCAGACTTCTCTTTCTAAGAGTAAGAGCTAAGCCCATCCTGCCACTTTGAGTCCACCCCCTCTCACTTCTGTGACTTGTCTGCAGCGCTCACTCTGCCTAGAGCTTCATGTTACCAATCTTTCTGACCTTTCTCCATTGTTCTGCTTTTTTCTTACAAGAACTATAGAAAATTTTGTCTATAAGGATTACAGAATGTTAGACTATCACCTCTGTAACATTCTGCCGTGGTCAAACAGCCTTCTGAAATGTCCAAGGCTGCTGCAGTGTATATAATCTCTACCATAATATTACATGTGCATGTAACTTAAAGGCGACCTAATACAGGAGTGCTCAAACAAGGTGGGAGGGATTTTGTCCCCTGCCCCTGAAAGGAGATATTTGAAAATGTCTTGGAGGCATTTGGGTTAGAGAGGCACCAGGGATGCTGCTATACATCCAACAATATACAGGACAGCCCCCACAGCAAAGAATTAGCCAGTCCAACTGTCGATTCTGCCTAAGTTGAGAAAGTGAAAGTTGCTCACTCGTGTCCGACTCTTTGCAACCCCATGGACTGTACCGTGCATGGAATTCTCCAGGCCAGATTACTGGAGTGTGTAGCCTTTACCTTCTCCAGGGGATCTTACCAACCCAGGGATCAAACCCAGGTCTGTCCCATTGCAGACAGATTCTTTCCCAGCTGAGCCACAAAGGAAGCCCAAGAATACTGGAGTGGGTAGCCTATCCCTTCTTCAAGGGATCTTCCTGACCCAGGAGTCAAACCAGGGTCTCCTGCACTGCAGGCAGATTCTTTACCAACTGAGCTATGAGGGAAGCCCAAGGCTGAGAAATCCTGAAGTGAATGATTTCCTGGTCACCGGGATGGTAGAGTCAGAAGACCCTGAGCATACGAAGAAGGAACCACAACAGGAAGGGTAGGAAGGGTGGAGACGTGGTATAGTCAAGACCCAAGTAAGTAACCAACGAACAGGAGGATAGTCACAATCGCAGAGGTTCTCCCCAAGGAGTGAAGGGTCCAAGACCTATATCAGGCTTCCCAGGCGTGGGGATCCTGGCACCAGGAAGACAAGCCCCCAGAATATCTGGCTTTGAAGGTGCAGCTTGCATTCAGGAGAGCTAGAGGCCTGTAGGAAATAGAGACCCCACTCAAACAGGGCATGCGCAGAATCTCACACACTGTAAATCCCAGTTCAGAAGCAACAATCTGAAAGAAGCCTGGGTCAGACTCACTTGCTGCCCTTGGACAGCCTCCTGGACCAGCAGGAGGCAACGGGCACTTCCCTAGAGACAGAGACACTGGTGGCAGCCACTTTTGGGAGCTCATTCTACCACGAGGACACTGGTACTGGCAAGCACCAGTTTGGAGCCCTCTCTCTAGCCTATTAGCTGCAGGACTTACCCACCCACCAGCCAGTCACCACTAGTCTCGGGACCCCTCAGGCTGAGCAGGGACCTGGCCCCACCCTCTAGCAGGCTGGCAGAAGCCCTGGTACCCCCAAGGCCAGAACCAACACTGGGAGCCCTTGACACACAGCCAGCGTGCCAAGACCACACCTCACACCAGTGGGCTGGCACAAGCCTCAGGACCCACTGGGCCCCACAGAACCTGCCCTGGATCACCCTGAGCCTGCAGCCAGCTCACCAGGATCCTGTCTTGCCCACCAGTGGCTCAGCATAAATTCCAGGGCTTCGCAGGCCTGGCAGCCAGCTGTGCCAGGATGTGGCCCCTTCTACCAGCAGCCAGTAGCTTCTGCAGGTGGCAGGGCTTGGCAGCCAACTGGACAAGGGAGAGTCCCATATACCAGCACGCCCAGAGCATGCTCCACCACAACAGGAGGGTCCACTCAGCCTACATGGGGCACCCTGATAGCATACAAGGGGAGTGTGCTACTGGTACCCACAGCATTTCTCCTACATAAGTCCACTTCTCCAAAACTTGCATGGAAAGGTAAGCAACCTATCTAGTTGTATTCAAGGGAACTTCCATTACACTGTCAGCCAACTTTTCAACAGAAACTATACAGGCCAGAAAGGCATGGCACGGTATAGTCAAAGTGATAAAAAGAGAAACCTAAATCAAAATATTCCACCAATCAAGGCTCTTGTTGACATTTGAAGGAGCGTTTCCCAGACAAGTACCACACTGTTTAGTTCCTCTTCACTTTCTGCCATTATATCATTTGCATATCTGAGGTTGTTGATATGTCTCCTGGCAATCTTGACTCCAGCTTATAATTCTTCCAGCCTGGCATTTTGTATGATGTACACTGCAAAGAAGTTAAATAAGCAGGGTGACAATGCACAGCCTTCTCATACTTTTTTCCCAATTTTTAACTAGTCCATTGTTCCATGTCCCATTAACTGTTGCTTCTTGACCCGCATACAGGTTTTTCAGGAGGCAGATAAGGTGTTCTGGTATTCCCATCTCTTTAAGAATTTTCCAGTTTCTTATGATCCACACAGTGAAAGGCTTTAGCATAGTCAGTGAAGCAGAAATAGATTCTAAATTTCCTGGAAATTGTGATCCAACGATTACATTCTGTGATCCAAGAAATGTTGAAAATTTGATCTCTAATTCCTCTGCCTCTTTAAAAACCAACTTGGACATCTAGAAGTTCTTGGTTTTCATACTCCAGAAGACTAACTTGAAGGATTTTGAACATAACTTTACTAACATGTAAAATGAGTGCAATTGTACCCTAGTTGGAAAATTCTAAAAAAAAAAGCATTGCCCTTTTTTGTGATTGGAATGAAAACTGACCTTTCCTAGTCTTGTGACCACTATTGAGCTTTCCAAATTTGCTGTCATATTGAGGGCAGCACTTTAACAGCATCATCTTTTAGGATTTGAAATAGCTGGAATTCCATCACCTCCACTAGCTTTATTCCTAGTAATGCTTCCTACGGCCCATTTGACTTCACACTCCAGGATGTCTGGCTCTAGGTGAGTAACCACATCATTGTGGTTATCCAGGTCATTAAGACCTTTTTTTTTTTTTTCTGGTTGAACAACAGCTTTTCTTAAAAACATGTAAAACCACTCCCACTTGTGAGTTAGTATATCTACATTATTACCTTTAATTGCAATCTACTGTTTCATGTTATACATCACTATAGTTTATTTATTTATTGTTTTTGTTTTTTTGGTCTATATTTTAGTTTATTTATTTTTTAATTGAGGGATAATTGCTTTACAGAATTTTGTTGTTTTCTGTCGAATTTCAACATGAATAAGCCATAGGTATACATATATCCCCTCCCTTTTGAACCTCCCTCCCGTCTCCCTCCCCATCTCACCCCTCTAGGTTGATACAGGGCCCCTGTTTGAGTTTCCAGAGCCACACAGCAAATTCCCGCTGGCTGTCTATTTTACATGTGGTGATGTCAGTTTCCATGCTGCTCTCTCCACACAGCTCACCCTCCCCTCCCCTCTCCCCATGTCCACAAGTCTATTCTCTATGTCTGCTTCTCCATTGCTGCCCTGCAAATAAATTCTTCAGAACCATTTTTCTAGATTCCGTATATGTACATTCAGTTCAGTTCAGTTAGGTTCAGTCGCTCAGTCGCGTCCGACCCTTTGAGACCCCATGAATCACAGCAAGCCAGGCCTCCCTGTCCATCACCAACTCCCGGAGTTCACTCAAACTCATGTCCACAGAGTCAGTGATGCCATCCAGCCATCTCATTCTCTGTCGTCCCCGTCTCCTCCCACCCCCAATCCCTCCCAGCATTAGAGTCTTTTCCAGTGAGTCAACCCTTCACATGAGGTGGCCAAAGTACTGGAGTTTCAGCTTTAGCGTCAGTCCTTCCAATGAACACCCAGGACTGATCTCCTTTAGAGTGGACTGGTTGGATCTCCTTGCAGTCCAAGGGACTCTCAAGAGTCTTCTCCAGCACCACAGTTCAAAAGCATCAATTCTTCGGTGATCAGCTTTCTTCACAGTCCAACTCTCACATCCATACATGACCACTGGAAAAACCATAGCCTTGACTAGACGGACCTTGGTTGGCAAAGTAATGTCTCTGCTTTTAAATATGCTATCTAGGTTGGTCATAACTTTCCTTCCAAGGAGTAAGCGTCTTTTAATTTCCTGGCTGCAATCAGCATCTGCAGTGATTTTGGAGCCCCCCCCCCAAAAAAAGTCTGACACTGTTTCCACTGTTTCCCCATCTATTTCCCATGAAGTGATGGGACCAGATGCCATGATCTTAGTTTTCTGAATGTTGAGCTTCAAGCCAACATTTTCACTCTCCTCTTTCACTTTCATCAAGAGGCTTTTGAGTTCTTCTTCACTTTCTGCCATAAGGGTGGTGTCATCTGCATATCTGAGGTTATTGATATTTCTCCCGGCAATCTTGATTCCAGCTTGTGCTTCTTCCAGCCCAGCGTTCCTCATGATGTACTCTGCATATAAGTTAAATAAGCAGGGTGACAGTATACAACCTTGACGTACTCCTTTTCCTATTTGGAACCAGTCTGTTGTTCCATGTCCAGTTCTAACTGTTGCTTCCTGACCTGCATACAGGTTTCTCAAGAGGCAGGTCAGGTGCTCTGGTATTCCCATCTCTTTCAGAATTTTCTACAGTTTATTGTGATCCACACAGTCAAAGGCTTTGGCATAGTCAATGAAGTAGAAATAGATGTTTTTCTGGAACTCTCTTGCTTTCTCCATGATCCAGCGGATGTTGGCAATTTGATCTGTGGTGCCTGTGCCTTTTCTAAAACCTGCTTGAACATCTGGGAGTTCACGGTTCACATATTGCTAAAGCCTGGCTTGGAGAATTTTGAAGTATGTGATATTTATTTTCTCTTTCTGACTTACTTCACTCTGTATAATAGGCTCTAGGTTCATCCACCTCATTAGAATCAAATGCGTTCCTTTTTATGGTTGAGCAATATTCCATTGTGTATATGTACCACAATTCTTTATCCATTCATCTGTTAATGGACATCTAGGTTGCTTCATGTTCTAGCTATTATAAATAGTGCTGAAATGAACAATGGGATACCTGTGTCTTTTTCAATTTTGGTTTCTTCAGGGTATGTGCCTAGGAGAGGGATTGCTGAGTCATATGATGGTTTTATTCCTAGTTTTTTAAGGAATCTCCATACGGTCTTCCATAGTGGCTGTATCAATTTACATTCCCACCAACAGTGCAAGAGGATTCCCTTTTCTCCACACCCTCTCCAGCATTTGTTGTTTGTAGATTTCTGATGATGGCCAATCTGACCAGTGTGAGGTGATATATCATTGTAATTTTGATTTGCATTTCTCTAATAATGAGGAATGTTGAACATCTTTTCATGTGCTTGTTTGTCATCTGTCTGTCTTCTTTGGAGAAATGTCTGTTTAGGTCTTTTTCCCACTTTTTGATTGGGTTGTTTGTTTTTTTGGTATTGAGCTGTATGAGCTGCTTGTATATTTTGGAAATTAATCCTTTGTCAGTTGTTTCATCTGCTAATATTTTCTCCCATTCTGAGGGTTGTCTTTTCACCTCGCTTATAGTTTCCTTTGCTGTGCAAAAGCTTTTCTGTTTAATCAGGTCTCATTTGTTTACTTTTGTTTTTATTTCCATTACTCTAGGAGGTGGGTCATAGAGGATCTTGCTTTGATTTATGTCGTCAAGTGTTCTGCCTGTTTTTCTCTAAGGGTTTTCTAGTTTCTGGTCTTACATTTAGGTCTTTAATCTATTTTGAGTTTCTCTTTGTGTATGGTGTTAGGAAGTGTTCTAATTTCATTCTTTTGCTTGTAGCTGTCCAGTTTTTCCATCAGCATTTATTGAAGAGGCTGTCTTTGCCCCGTTGCATATTCTTGCCTCCTTTGTCAAAAATAAGGTACCCATAGGCACGTGGGTTTATTTCTGGGCTTTCTATCTTGTTCCATTGGTCTATATTTCTGTTTTTGTGCTGGTACCATACTGTCTTGATGACTATAGTTTTGTAGTATAATCTGAAGTCAGAAAGGTTGATTCCTCCAGCTCCATTCTTCTTTCTCAAGACTGCTTTAGCTATTTGGGGTCTCTTGTGTTTCCATTTGAATTTTGAAGTTTTTTTTTCTAGTTCTGTGAAAAATGTCATTGGTAATTTGATAGGGATTGCATTGAATCTGTAGATTGTGTCTGGTAGTATAGTCATTTTCACAATATTGATTCTTCCTACCCAGGAACATGGAATCTCTCTCCATCTGTTTGTGTCATCTTTGATTTCTTTCATCAATGTCTTAAAATTTTCTGTGTACAGTTCTTTTGTCTCCTTAGGTAAGTTTATTCCTAGATATTTTATTTTTTTGTTGCAGTGGTGAATGGGATTGATTCCTTGATTTCTCTTTCTGATTTTTCATTGTTAGTATGTAGAAATGCAAGTGATTTCTGTGTATTGATTTTGTATCCTGTGACTTTGCTAAATTCACTGATTAGCTCTAGTAATTTTCTGATAGTATCTTTATGGTTTTCTATGTTCAGTAACATGTCATCTGCAAACAGTGAGAGCTTTACTTCTTTCCAATCTGGATTCCTTTTATTTCTTTTTCTTCTCTGATTGCTGTAGCTAGGACTTCCAGAACTATGTTGAATAACAGTGGTGAAACTGAGCGCCCTTGTCCTGTTCCTGATCTTAGCGGGATGCTTTCGGTTTCTCACCATTGAGAATAATGTTTGCTGTAGGCCTATCATATATGGCCTCTACGATGTTGAGGTAGGTTCCTTCTGTGCCCATTTTTTGAAGAGTTTTCATCATAAATGGGTGCTGAATTTTGTCAAAGGCTTTTTCTGCATCTATTGAGATTGTCATATGATTTTTATCTTTCAATTTGTTAATATGTTGTATCACATTGATTGATTTGTGTATATTGAAGAATCCTGCATTCCTGGAATAAACCCAACTTGCTCGTGGTGTATGAGCTTTTTAATGTATTGTTCAATTCTGTTTGCTAAAATTTTGTTGAGGATTTTTGCATCTATGTTCATCAGTGATGTTGACCTGTGGTTTTCTTTTTCTGTGTTGTCTCTGTCTGGTTTTGGTATCAGGGTGATGGTGGCTTCATAGAATGAGTTTGGAAGTGTTCCTTCCTCTGCAATTTTTTGAAAGAGTTTTAGAAGAATAGGCACTAGCTCTTCTCTAAATGTTTGACAGAATTCTCCTGTGAAACTGTCTGGTCTTGGGCTTTTTTTGTGGGGGAGGTGTGTCATTGCAGCTTCAATTTCAGTGATTGTAATTGGGTGGTTCATAATTTCTACTTCTTCCTTCAGTTTTGAAAGATTGAACTTTTCTAAGAATCTCTGTTTCTTCCAGGTTATCCATTTTATTGCCATATAGTTATTCATAATAGTCTCTTATAATCCTTTGTATTTCTGCATTGTCTGTTGTAAGCTCTCCTTTTTCATTTCTAATTATGTTGATTTGATTCTTCTCTCTTTTTTCCTTGATGAGTCTGGCTAAAGTTTTGTCAGCTTTGTGTATCTTCTCAAAGAAGCAGCTTTTAGTTTTATTAAGCTTTAATCTTGTTTCTTTCATTTCTTTTTCAGTTATTTCTGCTCTGATTTTTATGATTTCTTTCCTTTTGCTAATTTTGGGGGGTTTTGCTCTTCTTTTTCCAGTTGTTTTAAGTGTAAAGTTAGGTTGTATATTCAGTGTTTTTCTTGTTTCTTGAGGTAGGATTGTGCTGCTATAAACTTCCTTCTTAGAACTGCTTTTGCTGCATCCCATAGGTTTTGAGTTGTGTTTTCATTGCCATTTGTTTCTAGAAATTTTTGGATCTCCCTTTTGATTTCTTCAGTAACCTGCTGGTTATTTAGAAACGTATTGTTTAATCTCCATGTGTTTGTGTTTTTTACAGCTTTTTTTTCTTGTATCTGATATCTAGTCTCATAGCATTGTGGTCAGAAAAGATGCTTGATATGATTTCAATTTTCTTAAATTTACTGAGGTGTGATTTGTGACCCAAGATGTGGTCTATCCTGGAGCATATTCCATGTGCAGTTGAGAAGATGTATTCTTCTCCATTTAGATGGAATGTCCTGAAGATGCCAGTGAGATCCATCTCATCTAATGCTTCAGTTAAGACTTGTGTTTCCTTATTAATTTTCTGTTTCGAAGATCTGCCCACTGGAGTGAGTGGAGTGTTAAAGTCTCCTACTATTATTGTGTTACTGTCAGTTTCTCCTTTTATGTCTGTTAGTGTTTGTCTTAATGTACTGAGGTGCTCTTATGTTGGGTGCATAGATATTTACAGTTGTTACGTCTTCCTCTTGGATTGATCCCTTGATCATAATGTAGTGTCCTTCCTTATCTCTTGTAATCTTCTTTATTTTAAAGTCTATTTTGTCTGATATGAAGATTGCTACTCCAGCTCTCTTTTGCTTTCCATGTGCATGGAATATATTTTTCCAGCTAGACTATATTTTTCCATCTAGACATCTAGAATGTATTTTTCCATCCAGACTCTCACTTTCAGTCTATACGTGTCTTTAGGTCTGAAGTGGGTTTCTTGCTGACAGCATATATATGGGTCTTGTTTTTGTATCCATTCAGCCAGTCTGCGTCTTTGGGTTGGAGCATTTAATCCGTTTACATTTAAAGTAATTATTGATATCTATGTTCCTATTGCCAGTTTCTTAACTGTTTGGGGTTTGATATTGTAGATCTTTTTCTTCTCTTGTATTTCTCAACTCTATAAATCCCTTTAACATTTGTTGTAAAGCTGATTTGGTGGTACTGAATTCTCTTAACTTTTGCTTGTCTGAAAAGCTTTTGATTTCTCCATCAATTTTGAATGAGGTCCTTGTTGGGTACTGTAATCTTGGTTGTAGATTTTTCCCTTTCAGTACTTAAAATATATCCTGCCATTCCCTTCTGGCCTGCAGAGTTTCTGCTGAAAGATCAGCTGTTAAGCATATCGGGTTTC
This sequence comes from Moschus berezovskii, assembly GCF_049115385.1. Lineage (NCBI taxonomy): Eukaryota > Metazoa > Chordata > Mammalia > Artiodactyla > Moschidae > Moschus > Moschus berezovskii. The sequence continues at coordinate 15,144,171 of NC_142482.1, read as the reverse complement.
CCTTGTATGTTATTTGTTTCTTTTCCCTTGCTGCTTTTAATATTCTTTACTTGTGTTATTGGAGGGACTGATGCTAAAGCTGAAACTGCAATACTTTGGCCACCTCATGCGACGGGTTGACTCACTGGAAAAGACTCTGATGCTGGGAAAGGTTGGGGGAGGGAGGAGAAGGGGACGACGGAGAATGAGATGGCTGGATGGCATCACCGACTCTGTGGACATGGGTTTGAGTGTACTCCGGGACTTGGTGATGGACAGGGAGGCCTGGCGTGCTGTGATTCATGGGGTCGCGGAGAGTCGGACATGACTGAGCGACTGAACTGAACTGAACTTGTGTTTAGTCTGTTTTAGTTTGATTGTTATGTGTCTTGGCCTGTTTCTCCTTGTATTTATCCTGTATGGGACTCTTTGTGCCTCTTGGACTTGACTGATTATTTCCTTTTCCATGTTGGGGTTATTTTCACCCATAGGCTCTTCAAACATTTTCTCATACCTTTTCTTTTTCTCTTCTTCTTCTCGGACCCCTACAATTCAAATGTTGGTGCATTTGACATTGTCCCAGAGGTCTCTGAGACTATCCTCAGTTCTTTTCACTCTTTTCATTCATTCATACTTTATTCTGTTCTTCAGAAGTTATTTCTACGATTTTATCTTCCAGCTCACTGATTCATTCTTCTGCTTCAGATATTCTGCTATTGATTCCTTCTGCAGTATTTTTAATTTCAGTAATTGTGTTGTTTGTCTCTGTATGTTTACTCGTTAATTCTTCTAGGTCTTTGTTAATTGATTCTTTCATTTTCTCCATTCTGATTTCAAGGTTTTTGATCATCTTTACTATTATTATTCTTATTTCTTTTTCAAGTAGTTTGACTATTTCCTCTTCATTTATTTTGGCTTCTGTGTTTCTAGTTTTACTCGTTTGTGCAGTATTTCTCTGCCATTTCATTACTTTTCTTAAACTTAAGGTGTTTGAGGTCTCCTTTTCCGAGGCTTCAAGGTTGAATCCTTTCTTCCTTTTGGTTTCTGCCCACCTAATGTTGGTGCAGTGGTTTGTATAAACTTCATATCGAGTGAGATTTGTGCTGCTTTTGTTGTTGTTGTTGTTTTTCCTCTGATGGGCAAGGCTGAGTAAGGTGGTAATCCTGTCGCCTGATGATTGGGTTTGTATTTTTGTTTTGTTTGTTGTTTGGATGAGGCATCCTGCACAGGGTGCTACTCATGGTTGGGTGATGCTGGGTCTTGTATTCAAGTGGTTTCCTTTGTGGGAGTTTTCACTATTTGATAATCCCTAGGATTAGTTCTCTGGTAGTCTGGGGTCTTGGAGTCAGTGCCCTCACTCCAAAGGCTCAGGGCTTGATCTCTGGTCAGGAATGAAGATTCCAGAAGTGGTTTGCTATGGCATTAAGTGAGATTAAAACAAATACCCAAAAATGAGGAACCAAAGATGAACTCCAGACAAATGGCAGTTACAAAATCAGGCAAAATAATTAAAATAATGGAATATACAGCTATATATATACACCCGTAAGCAAAATCAAAACAGTCCAGCAAAAGTAAAGTACAATAGATTGACCTGGCTAACAAAGGAAATCAAAAATTATATCTGCCAGTTAGGAACAAAACTAACTAAAGCACAAACTGGAAAACAAAACTAGAGTAAGGTGCCAGTTGAGGATTAAAGCAAAGAAAACAAAACTAACAAATAAGTTGAGAGGAAAGTAAAGAAAAAAAAACAAAGAAAGAATAGATATTCAAGGTTAAACAGAGGTAGATAAAGAAGATTTATATACATTAAAGATTAACTGCAAGGGGAAAAGAACAGTAGGAAAAAGCAAACAAAGGAATAAATGTAGAAATAATAATAATAGGTTTAAAAATTAAAATTTAAAAAAAGAAAAGGAAAGAAAAAAGAAGAAAATGAAAGAAAAATAAAATAAAAAACCTCTGCAGAACTGCAAAGGCCCAATGTAGAAGCAGAGGTTTATAACAACAATAAAATGTGTGATTGAAAGAAAAAAGCTCAAAAACTTAATTAGATTTCATAGTCCAATAAAATTGACAGCTACAACGGAAGAGGGGGGAAAGAGGGAAAAAAAGAAAAAGAAAGAATATCCAAAAGAACTACAGAACAAGTCAAAACGTAAGAGGAATAAATGTTTTTCTTGAGTTACTGCTGTCAGGGAGTCACAGTCCACCTCACCTCCCTAGGATGCCCTCCAACACTGTGCTGGTCTCCGGACATGCTGTGGAGGTTGCTCAGATTCTAATCTGGTCCTACTCCTGTGTGTTCTTGCCTCCAGTGATCACAGCTATCAGAACTAGTGTGCTTTCTTTTGTGGGAGCTCTCAACATCCTTTTATATATTCCATAGACACAAAGTCTGCCTAGTTGATTGTGTGGATTTAATCTGCAGCTTGTACAGCTGGAGGGGAGGTTTTGGGTCTTCTTCCTTAGCCACACTGCCCCTGGGTTTCAATTGTGGTTTTATTTCCACCTCTGCATGTGGGTTGTCCACTGGGTTTGCTCCTGAGGCTGCCCTGGAGGACCTGAGTTTGCCCCTGTGAGGGCCAGGTATGGAGGCGGTGCAGCTGCTTGGGTCTCAGAGGTTCTGGCAGCACCAGTACTCAGTGGAGTTGGTGGCTAGGGCAGCAGGAAATATAGTGCTCTAGAAGCGTATGGCAACCAGTATTTGCCAGTACACTGCAGTATTCTTGCCTGAAGAACCCCCCTGACAGAGAAGCCTGGCAGGCCACTGTCCACAGGGTTGCAAAGAGTTGGACACAACTGAAGTGACCCCATGTGCATAGACTTTTCTTTGCCTGTGACAGCTCTGCCCTAGTGAGGGTTGAGTGTGAAGGAGGTGCAGCTATTTGGGTCACGGGAACCCTGGGGGCGCCAAGTGTGCAGGGACATGGACTGCCTCAGCCTTAGGAGTTATGGTGCTATCAGTCTTTTTATGAGCCTCTGGTAGCTGGCAATCAGAAGGCCTCTTTGGCTAGTCTTTCTCCATAGCTCTGCCCATTCAGGCACTTGGAGGGTTCCCTTGCCTGGGGTCCTTCTATGTTGTTCTGAGTGTCAGGCATATAGAGGGGCCCCCCTAACTGGGGTCCTACTGTGGAGATCAGCATGTCAGTCACTTAAAAAGGTACCCTGGATGGGAACTTACTCTAGTTCGGTGCATCAGGCACTTGATGGGCCAGCCTGTCTGTTGATCAGCTGCCAATGCTGGCATGTGGGGAGAGAGGCTATGGTGATGGCTCTACTCCCTACATGTGACTCAGCAGTACCGCCTTGCTTCCGTGTCTGCCTGGCTTCCCTCCATAGGCATTTCCCACCACAGTCTCCTCCCTCGCATCCTCTCTGTCCATTTCTCCACAGTCAATAGCAGCCCTTGCCCTGGGGTTGCTCCACAATCCCTAAGCTCCAGCTCCCAGCCACTGTGCCTTCTAAGTAAGGGTAAGTATGGCTGCAGCAAAGACTGTCTGATTCTCACTCCATTTAGGCTGACACAGATCAACTGTTTCACTCCCAGCTTTAAATGTTTCTCCTCTGACTCAGACAGTTGCCCCAATGTGGGGGTCAGACCCCTGCTTCAGTTCCCCCACCCACTGAAGGCAGGTCCAGACCTAGTAACACTCCTGTTTTTCTGCCTAGTTCCTTCATCCTAAGAAGTTTTTGCATGGTTTTATATATTCTTTTCTGCTGGTCAGGTACTCCTGTCCACTCTCAGCTGGTGGTCTTTATGCACTTCTGTGTGTGAAGGTGTATTCCTGATGTATCCGTGAAGAGAGATGTACTACATGTCCACCTCCTCTGCCGCCATCTTGTTCTCCAAGACCTTTTTTGTATAATTCTGTGTATTATTGCCACCTCTTCTTAATCTCTCCTGCTTCTGTTAGGTCTTTACTATTTCTGCCCTATATTGTCCATTTCCTTGCACAAAATAGTCCCTTTATATCTCCAGTTTTCTTGAAGAGATCTCTAGTCTTTCCCATTCTACTATCTTTTATTTCTTTGCACTGTTCATTTAAGAAAGCTTTCTTATGTCTCACTATTCTCTGGAACTCTGCATTCAGTGGGTATGTCTTTCCCTTTCTCCTTCACCTTTCATTTCTCTTCTTTGTTTCCCAGACAAAACTCTGTGAGCCTTTGACCTGCTTCATGTTGTACTTCAAGGTCAAACTTGTCTGTTACTCCAGGTATCTCTTGATTTCCTACTTTTGCATTCCAATCCCCAATGATGAAAAGGGCATCTTTTTTTGATGTTAGTTCTAGAAGGTGTTGTAGGTCTTCATAGAACCAGTCAACTTCACCTTCTTTTGTATTACTGATTGAGGCATAGACTTGGATTACTGTGATGCTGAATCGTTTGCCTTGGAAACGAACCAAGTACATTCTGTCATTTTTGAGACTGAACCTAAGTGCTGCATTTTTTATTCTTTTGTTGGCTATGAGGGCTACTACATTTAGTCCACTGGAGTCTTGTCTACAATAGTAGACATAATGGTCATCTGAGTTAAATTCACTCATTCCTGTCCATTGTAGTTCACTGATTCTTAAAATATCAATATTCACTCATGCGATCTCCTGCTTCATCACATCCAATTTACTTTGATTCATGGACCTAACATTCCAGGTTCCTATGCAATATTGTTCTTTACAGCATCAAACTTTACTTTCACCACCAGACACATCCACAACTGAGTGTCATTTCCAGTTTGACCCAACTGCTTCACTTCATTCTTTCTGGAGCTATTAGTAATTGACCTCCTCTCTTCCTCTGTAGCATATTCTGACCTAAGAGGCTCATCTTCTGGTGTCTTATCTTTTTGCTTTTTCATACTGTTCATGGGGTTCTCACAGCCACAATACTGAAGTAGTTCTTCTAAAGGGACTTCTCTAAGTGAAAAAGAAAAACCAGAAAACCAGAAAATAGAATTATATTTCTAGAAAAACTAGAAAGATAAAATTTCACAAGGGAAAAAAGCTCACCAGTAAGAGCAAACAGACAGTATAGGTAGTATGCCCACCACTTGTAATACTAGTGTGAAAGTTAAAAGACAGAATCATCCATATTGAATAGTTCAGGAGTACACAAAATACAAAGACATAAATATGATGTAAAAAACATGACACACTCTGGAGAGGAAGGAAAAATGTAGGATTGTTAGAAAGTGTTTGAATTTAGGAGATTATCAACTTAAAAAAATTACCTGTATATATAGGTTGCCACATGTAAACCTCGGGCTTCCCAGATGGCTCAGTGGATAAAGAACCTGCCTGCAATGCAGGAGACATGGGATCAGTCTTGGGGCTGGGAAGATCCCCTGGAGGAGGGCATGGAAACCCACTCCAGTATTCTTGCCTGGGAAATTCCATGGACAGAAGAGCCTGGCAGGCTACAGTCTATGGGGTCACAAAGAGCTGGATACGACTGAAGTGACTGAGCATGCTCATATAAACCTTATGGTAACTAAAAACATGAATATATAATACACAAAAGAGAAAGGAATCCAAATGTAACTCTAAATATATTCAGCAAACCAGAGGGAAGACAGCAAAAGAAGAGCAAAGAAAAGAACAAAGAAAGTAAAAAGAATAATGAAGGAAACTGTAAACAAAACAAAAAGTCACCCTACTGAATGGGAGAAGATATTTGTAAATGATATACTCCATAGGAGTTAATATCCAAAATACAGAGAACTCATACAATTGAACATCAAAAAAAAAACCCAGCCATATTTAAAAATGAATCAGTTCAGTTCAGTCGCTCAGTCGTGTCCGACTCTTTGCGACCCCATGAATCACAGCAGAGGACCTGAATAGACATTTTTCCAAAGAAGACATACAGATGGCTAAAAGGCACACCAAAAGATGCTCAGCATCACTAATCATCAGGGAAATTCAAATCAAAACCACAATGAGATATCATCTTACACCTGTCAGAATGGCTATTATCAAAAATATAGCAAATAACAAGTGTTGGCAAGGATGTGGAGAAAAGAGAACCCTCATGTCCTATTGGTAGACTGACAAATTGGTACATCCTCTGTGGAAAACAGTATGGAGGTTCCTCAAAAAATAAAAAGTAAAACTATCATACTCACAACCAGGATAGTCACGATAATGTGATCACTGACCTAGAGCCAGACATCTTGGAATGTGAAGTCAAGTGGGCCTTAGAAAGCATCACTACAAACAAAGCTAGTGGAGGTGATGGAATTCCAGCTGAGCTATTTCAAATCTTGAAAGATGATGCTGTGAAAGTGCTGCACTCAATATACCAGCAAACTTGGAAAACTCAGCAGTGGCCACAGGACTGGAAAAGGTCAGTCTTCATTCCAATCCCAAAGAAAGGCAATGCCAAAGAATGCTCAAACTACCGCACAATTGCACTCATCTCACACACTAGTAAAGTCATGCTCAAAATTCTCCAAGCCAGGCTTCAGCAATATGTGAACCGTGAACTCCCAGATGTTCAAGCAGGTTTTAGAAAAGGCACAGGCACCACAGATCAAATTGCCAACATCCGCTGGATCATGGAGAGAGCAAGAGAGTTCCAGAAAAACATCTATTTCTGCTTCATTGACTATGCCAAAGCCTTTGACTGTGTGGATCACAATAAACTGTAGAAAATTCTGAAAGAGATGGGAATCCCAGAGCACCTGACCTGCCTCTTGAGAAACCTGTATGCAGGTCAGGAAGCAACAGTCAGAACTGGACATGGAACAACAGACTGGTTCCAAATAGGAAAAGGAGTACGTCAAGGCTGTATATTGTCACCTTGCTTATTTAACTTGTATGCAGAGTACATCATGAGGAACGCTGGGCTGGAAGAAGCACAAGCTGGAATCAAGATTGCCGGGAGAAATATCAATAACCTCTCATATGCAGATGACACCACCTTTATGGCAGAAAGTGAAGAGGAACTCAAAAGCCTCTTGATGAAAGTGAAAGAGGAGAGTGAAAAGGTTGGCTTGAAGCTCAACATTCAGAAAACTAAGATCATGGCATCTGGTCCCATCACTTCATGGGAAATAGATGGAAAAACAGTGGAAACAGTGTCAGACTTTATTTTTTGGGGCTCCAAAATCACTGCAAATGCTGATTGCAGTCATGAAATTAAAAGATACTTACTCCTTGGAAGGAAAGTTATGACCAACCTTGATAGTATATTAAAAAGCAGAGACATTACTTTGCCAACAAAGGTCCGTCTAGTCAAGGCTATGGTTTTTCCCGTGGTCATGTATGAATGTGAGAGTTGGACTGTGAAGAAAGCTGATCGCCGAAGAATTGATGCTTTTGAACTGTGGTGTTGGAGAAGACTCTTGAGAGTCCCTTGTACTGCAAGGAGATCCAACCAGTCCATTCTAAAGGAGATCAACCCTGGGTGTTCATCAGAAGGACTGATGCTAAAGCTGAAACTGCAATACTTTGGCCACCTCATGCGACGAGTTGACTCACTGGAAAAACTCTGATGCTGGGAAAGGTTGGGGGTGGGAGGAGAAGGGGACGACCGAGAATGAGATGGCTGGATGGCATCACCGACTCTGTGGACATGAGTTTGAGTGAACTCCGGGAGTTGGTGATGGACAGGGAATCCTGGCGTGCTGTGATTCATGGGGTCGCGGAGAGTCAGACATGATTGAGCGACTGAACTGAACTGAACTGAACCATTTGAGCCAGCAATTACACTTCCGGATATTTAAAAAAAAAAAACCAAAAACAGTAATTAGAAAAGATATATGTATCCCTGTGTTCATAGAAGCATTATTTACAGTAGCCAAGATTGGAAGAAGCCTAAATGTTCACTGACAGATGAATGGACAAAGATGTGTGACATTTATCTATATACATGTATGTAATCTCATATGTCTGTGAAAGAGGTAAGGCAGGTTTGGGGAATTTCCCAATATTTAAACACTCAGCGAGTATTACTGAAGAGCGACAAACAGAACTGTAGGTAATTTTTTAATATGGGTATGTGGGGATTGTTAATTTTCCTTTGTGTGTTTGAGTTTTTTTTAGTCATTTGAGATTAAAAATATATTTTAAATCTTTTAGCTGTTATCTATGCAGGAATTCTTCAGAGTAGATCATCAAATAATTCCTTTGCCACTGAGCTATCAGGGAAGCTCATTTTAAAAAAAAAATCCTAACAACTGTTAAAAATACTATAAGAACTCTCACATAAATATGTTCTTTTTTTTTTTTTTTTTTTTACTTTCTTCTTATAGGTATCCTAGGTTCCTGAAACAAGAGCCCCTTCAGTCGTAAGTCTAATACTGGCTCTTGCTGGCGACTCTGCAGCATCCCTGGCAGTGAGCACAGGGACAGGAGCAAGGACAGGCTGAGAGGCACCTAGAACATCGCTGGCCGTCCTACTGGAGCACAAGCTCACGAAGAAGCTGCAAGTAGACACCACCCTCAGTACCAGTGGTGCATCAAACCAGAGTTTCTAGCAGGCCCACGAGCATGCAATATAGTTTCTTGGAAATATGTACTTTCCTGCCCCAAAGTGCTTCCCTGTACAGCTAACCCAACAGGATAATCTGAGCTCTTATCATAGCAACAAAAACTTTAACCCCTAAGATTCATCATTGTCCTGATCAATCCCTGTACATTTATTATTACCAATGACTCTCCATTTTAACTTTTGGATCTTTAGTATAAGCACATGTTTGGAAAAGTAAACAGTGAAAAAATCAATGTTCACAAACATGAGAGCAACAAAATCAGCCTAAAATCTGATAATTATACCTAATGAACTACTAGTATTTTAGCAATAAGATTACATAAAATTTATAAAATAAGAATCTGAGAAAATAAGAACAGGAAGACATTTTTATTTTAATATAAACATATTCCACTGTTCTCCTGAAAAATAAATAAATCCAAGTTTTTGACTGTTAAAACAATGCATCAACTTTTTAAAAAAATCTTTTTTATGTTCGTTTGTTTACATGCTTCTTTTTATTGCCTAAAGTATATTAAATGCATGTATGTAATATAAAGCATCAATATCATCTAAAACATTGTAGATAAGATAAAAGCCTTTGTTTTTTGTTGGTTATACTGCTGCATTGCTTAGTTTTAACTAATTTGTTTTTGTAGTTTCAGAGGACAAAATAATTGAAAACAAAAATGGGTTTAGTAATTACAAATACCATTTTGTAAATGAATGAAAGATAAAATATTCTTTATCAGTAGACTTCTCACTTGACATCAGGTTGTCACAAGTGACAATTGTGCAGTGTCAAGCCATGCTTCTTCAGGACAAAAGGCGATGCTCAGACTTGAAAAGGAGGATGCGTAAGATAGTTACAAAAGCCCAGTACTGTGGACCCGGGAACATTTCATAACGGTTGCTTGATAACAATATGATTGTACAAAATAAATATTCTTAAGGAAATAGCTTAGGTTAACATTTGCTACTTTTAACTAAATATGAATAAATTTCATTAAAAATATAAAAACCATTTGCTTGTTTCTTATTAATGTGAAAAATTATTTTCTAGGCTGATAGTTTTTTTTACATAACATAGGGTTGCTTTTATTAGTATCTTTTCTAATCAAAGTTCTGTCTGGATATATGCCCAGAAGTGGAATTGCTGGATCCAACGGTAACGCTAATTTTAGCTTTTTGAGCAATCTCAATACTGTTCTCCCTAGTGGCTGCACCAATTTACATTCCCATCAACAGTGTAGGAGGGTTCCCTTTTCTTCACACCCTCTTCAGCATTTATTATTTGTAGACTTTTTAAAAAAGATTTAAAAAACTGAAAAGCTTCATATATTTAATGATCATATATGCTTGTCAAATAAGAGCTGAGGTGAATTTTTTTTTAAATTCAATATCTGCAATGTCATTGTTTGATCTCTGGGTTTCGAGTGTGTGGTCACCTGATAGACCATCCACTGGAAGTGTATGTCCACGTTCATTCTTTGGACCCTGGTCACTGTGAGGTGGAGCCTGGCAAGGGCTAATCGTCCTGGGGGTCAACAACAAATATCAGTGCTCCTGTTAACCTTGCCATAGTCAAACAGAGTGTCAAAAAGTCAAGGTGTTGCAGGAAGTTCCAAATCTGAAAATTAGCAAAGCAGTTAAAAGCTACAGCTAACATTATATTTCATGATGGGAGACAGAATGCTTTCCCTCTAAAGGAAAAACAAATCAAGAATATTCATTCTCACTACATATAGTCAAGATTATGTTGGAGCTTCTAACTAGTACCGTAAGCCAAAGAAAGAAAGAAAAGTCATTCAGATTAGAAAAGAAGCAGAAAGATTGTCTTTATCCACAGACAACAGGTTTATCTATGCAGATGATCAAATGGAGTGTCCAAAAAGAACTAAAAAGTAGAAAAATTAAAAAGTGAGTTCAGCAAAGATTCAAGATACAAAATCAATTTACAGAAGTCAATTGTATTTCAGCTGTCGGGTCAGCAAGATGGCAGAATAGAAGTTTACTATCATTTTCTGATAAAATGGGGTCCACTGGAGAAGGGAATAGCAAACCACTTGAGTATTCTTGCCTTGACAACCAATGAACAGTATGAAAAGGCAAAAAGATAGGACACTGAAAGATGAACTCCCCAGGTCAGTAGGTGCCCAATAAGCTACCGGAGATCAGGGGAGAAATAACTCCAGAAAGAATGAAGAGACAGAGCCAAAGCAAAAACAATACCGAGTTGTGGATGTTACTGGTGATGAAAGTAAAGTCTGATGCTGTAAAGAGCAATATTGCATAGGGACCTGGAATGTTAGGTCCATGAATCAAGACAAATTGGAAGTGGTCAAACAGGAGATGCTAAGAGTGAACATTGACATTTTAGGAATCAGTGAACTAAAATGGATTGGAATGGGTGAATTTAACTCAGATGACCATTATATCCACAACTGTGGGCAAGAATCCCTTAGAAGAAATGGAGTAGCCATCATGATCAACAAGAGTCCAAAATGCAGTACTTGGATGCAATCTCAAAACGACAGAATGATCTCTGTTCGTTTCCAAGGCAAACTATTCAATATCACAGTAAACCAAGTCTATGCCCCAACCAGTAATGCTGAAGAAGCTGAAGTTGAATGGTTCTATGAAGACCTACAAGACCTTCTAGAATTAACACCCAAAACAGATGCCCTCTTCATTATAGGGGACTGGAATGCAAGAGTAGGAAGTCAAGAAATACCTGGAGTAACAGGCAAATTTGGCCTTGGAGTATAAAACAAAGCAGGTCAAAGGCTAACAGAGTTTTGCCAAGAGAATGTGCTGGTCATAGCAAACACCCTCTTCCAACAACACAAGAGAAGACTCTACACATGGACATCACCAGATGGTCAACACCGAAATCAGATTGATTATATTCTTTGCAGCCAAAGATGGAGAAGCTCTATACAGTCAGCAAAAACAAGACCGGGAACTGACTGTGGCTCAGATCATGAACTTCTTATTGCCAAATTCAGACTTAAATTGAAGAAAGTAGAGAAAACCACTAGACCATTCAGGTATGACCTAAATCAAATCCCTTACGATTATACAGTGACAGTGACAAATCAAGGGACTACATCTGATAGACACAGTGCCTGATGAATGATGGATGGAGGTTCATGACATTGTACAGGAGACAGGCAGCAAGACCATCCCCAAGGAAAAGAAATGCAAAAAGATAAAATGGCTGTCTGAGGAGGCCTTACAAATAGCTGAGAAAAGAAGAGAAGTGAAAGGAGAAAAGTAAAGATATAAGCATCCGAATGCAGAGTTCCAAAGAATAGCAAGGAGAGATAGGAAAGCCTTCCTCAGCGATCAAAGCAAAGAAATAGAGGGAAGCAGTAGAATGGGAAAGACTAGAGATCTCTTCAAAAAAATTAGAGATACCAAGGGAACATTTCATACAAAGATGGGCTCAGTAAAGGACAGAAATGGTATGGACCTAACAGAAGCAGAAGAGATTAAGAAGAGGTGGCAAGAACGCACAGAAGAACTATACAAAAAAAGATGTTCAGGACCCAGATAACCACGATGGTATGATCAATCACCTAGAGCCAGACATCTTGGAATGCAAAGTCAAGTGGGCCTTAGGAAGCATCACTATGAACAAAGCTAGTGGAGGTATTGGAAGTCCAGTTGAGCTATATCAAATCCTAAAAGATGATGCTGTGAAAGTGCTACACTCAATATGCCAGCAAAATTGGAAAACTCAGCAGTGGCCACAGGACTGGAAAAGGTCAGTCTTCATCCCAATCCCAAAGAAAGGCAATGCCAAAGAATGTTCAAACTACTGCATAATTGCACTCATCTCACATGCTAGCAAAGTAATCCTCAAAATCCTCCAAGCCAGGCTTCAGTAGTATGTGAACTGTGAACTTCCAGATGTTCAAGCTGGATTTAGAAAAGGCAGAGGAACCAGAGATCAAACTGCCAACATCTACTGGATCACTGAAAAAACAAGAGAATTCCAGAAAAATGTCTGCTTTTGCTTTATTGACTACGCCAAAGAAGTTGACTGTATGGATCACAACAAACTGTGGAAAATTCTTGAAGAGATGGGAATACAAGACCACCTGACCTGCTTCTTGAGAAATCTGTATGCAGGTCAGGAAGCAACAGTTAGAACTGCACATGGAACAACAGACTCATTCCAAATAAGAAAAGGAGTACGTCAAGGCTGTATATTGTCACCCTGCTTATTTACCTTACATGCAGAATACATCCTGCAAAATGCCAGGCTGGATGAAACACAAGCTGGAATCAAGATTGTCAGGAGAAATATCAATAACCTCTGATATGCAGATGACACTACCCTTATGGCAGAAAGCAAAGAAGAACTAAAGAGCCTCTTGATGAAAGGGAAAGAGGAGACAGAAAAAGTTGACTTAAAACTCAACATTGTGAAAACTAAGATCATGGTGTCTGGTCCCATCACTTCATGGAAAATAGATAGGGAAACAATGGAAACAGTGATGGACTTTATTTTGGGGGGCTCCAAAATCACTGCAGATGGTGACTGCAGCCATGAAATTAAAAGACGCTTGCTCCTTGGAAGAAAAGTTATGACCAACCTAGACAACATAGTAAAAAGCAGAGACATTACCTGCTTTGACCAAATAGCCAAAGGTGTGATTTTTCCAGGAGTCTTGTATGGATGTGAGAGTTGGACTATAAAGAAAGCTGAGGACCAAAGAATTGATGCTTTTGAACTGTGGTGTTGGAGAAGACTCTGGAGAGTCCGCTGGACTGCAAGGAGATCCAACCAGTCCATCCTAAAGGAAATCAGTCCTGAATATTCATTGGAAGGACTGATGCTGAAGCTGAAACTCCAATATTTTGGCCTCCTGATGCGAAGAACTGACTCATTGGAAAAGACCTTGATGCTAAGAAAGATTGAAGGTGGGAGGAGAAGGGGACAACAGAAAATGAGATGTTTGAATGGCATTACCAATGTGATGGACATGTGTTTGAGTAGGATCCTGGAGTTGGTGATGGACAGGGAAGCCTAGCGTGCTGCATGGTGTCCCACAGAGTCAGACACAGCTGAGCAACTGAACTGAACTGATCATCATTTTCATCCATGGATGAGAGTATCTTTCCTGTATTTTCATTCTGGTTGAGAGCCCTCAGGTCCAGCAAAGAAGTTCCAGCACACCATTGAATAAAAGAAATACAAGAATAGATAGACTGAAGATGGTAAAAACAGTTTCACTTTACTCACATCACCAAGCCCCAAAGTGGCACAGCTCAGTGCCAAGAGAAACCCCCTTGACCCATGATTTCTCCCATATGGGTAAGAGAGAGGTAGTAAATGAGCTGGCCCTAATAAGTCATCCTGAATGCTGCCTAAGAGGCCTACTTCTTTCTTGCCCTTCCAGAATACCAAGGTATTTGGCATGGCTGAATAGGGGAGAGGCTGTGGTGCAGGGAAGAGAGATAAGGATCACAAGCAATGAAGGCTTAAACTGAACAAGGCCAAGGATCCCACTGATTGACAGGCTCCCCCAGGAGGCCTGCCAACCAGTGGAGTGGGACACCTCACATGTAGACCCCCACAAATGGGACACCCCTACTGGTCTGTTCATAGGTTATAACTATAATACTGTTAAAATTTCCAAATTACCTTAAATGATCTACAGATTCAACTGTAATCTCTATCAAAATCCCAATGGCATTTTCAAGAAATAGGACAAACAGTCCTAAAATTTTTATGTTACCACAAAACTCCTGAGTAGCCAAAGAAATCATGAGAAAGAAAAAAAAAGTTGAAGACATCAAATTCCTGATTTAAAGTTATACTATAAAGCTATAGTAATCAAAACAGTATAGTACTGGCATAAACACAGACACTGGCATAAAAATAGACCAATAGAACAGTATAGAAAACCTAGAAATAAAATTATCCCATATACACACATCTAATTTTTGGCATGGGCACCAAGAACACACAATGGGGAAATAGTCTCTTCAATACATGGCATTGGGAAAACTGTCTATTCACATGCAAAAAATAAAATTGGGCCCTTATCTTACTTCATAAACAAAAATTAATTCAAACTAAATTAAAACCTGAAACTGCAAAACTAATAGAAGAAAATGTAGGAGAAAAGCTCATTGACATTGGTCTTTGCAATGATTTTTCTGGATACAACACCAGAAGCACAGACATCAAAAATACAAATAAATAAGTAGACTGCATCAAACTAAAACGTTTCTGACACAGCAAAGGAAACAATCAATAAACCAAAAATCAACCTGCAAAATGGAATAAAATATTCACAAACCACATACCAAATCTCTTTAAAGAGAGATTACTATCCAAATATATATAGAATTCTTACAATTCAATAACAAAAACCAAATAACTCAATTTAAAAATGAACAAATAGATACTTTCCCAAAGAAGACATACAAATGACCAGCAGTTATATAAGTTGCTCAATGTCATTAATCATCACGGAAGTGCAAGGCGAAACCGCAAGAAGATATCACTTCATTCCTGTTAAGATAACTATTATTAAAAAAACAAGAGATAATGAGTGCTCTGGCAAGTGTGCAGAGAAAAGTGAATTCTTGTACACTGTTGATGGGAATGTAAATTGGTACAGTCACTATAGAAAACAGTACGGTGATTAAAAATAGAACTATAATATGATTTAGCATGTGTCTCCTGGGTAATATAAATAAAAATAATAAATAAAAAGAAATAAAATCTATATTTCAAAGAGATATATGAACTCCTATGTTCTTTGCACCATTATTGCAATAACCAAGACATGGAAACAACCTAAGCATCTGGTGACAGAAGACTGGATAAAGACAATACAGTAAAGATACACAGTGGGATGGGCTTCCCTGGTGGCTCAGTGGTAAAGAATCCACTTGCAATGCAGGAATCACAGGGGATGCAGCCTTGATCCCTGGGTTGGAAAGATCCTCTGGAGGAGGAAATGGCAATCCACTCCAGTGTTCTTGCCTGGAGAATCCCATGGACTGAGGAGCCTGGTGGGCTACAGTCCATAGGGTCACAAAGAGTCAGACACGACTGAGCACACACACACACACACACAGTGGAATACTATCCCATTTTAGAAAAGGAGATCCTGCCATTTACAGCAATGTGGATGAACCTGGAGGACATTATGCTAAGTGAAATAAGCCAAACAGAAGGACAAATAGCATATGATCTCATATGCAGAATCTAAAAAAAATGAACTTATTGAAACAGAGAGCAAAATGGTTGTTTCCATGGGCTGTGGGTGTGGGGAAAACGAGGGGATGTTTGTCAAAGGGTGCAAACTTCCAATTATAAGATGAATAAGTTCTGGAGACTTCATGTATAGATAGGTGACTAATGTATAGATGACTCTAGTTAACAATAATGTTTTGCATACTTGAAATTTGCTAAGAGTGGATCTTAAATGTTCTCACCACACACATGTGTTAATTTGTGGGAATCTTTTCACAATGTTTAATAATATCAAAACATCATGTTGAACACCTAAATGTACACAATTTTATTTGTCAATTATAGCTCAATAAAGATAAAGAAAAATAAGCTTTACTTGTAATAACAATGAACAATCAGAAATTTAAATTTGAAAAATCATACCAGTTATAATAGCACAAAAAATGTGAAATATTTAGCAATTAACTTAACAAGATATATGAAACATCTGACAGTGAAAACTGCAAAATGTTGCTGAGATAAGTTTCAGTTCAGTCAGTTCAGTTCAGTTCAGTCGCTCAGTCGTGTCCGACTCTCCGCGACCCCATGAATCACAGCACGCCAGGCCTCCCTGTCCATCACCAACTCCCGGAGTACACTCAAACTCATGTCCACAGAGTCGGTGATGCCATCCAGTCATCTCGTTCTCCGTCGTCCCCTTCTCCTCCCACCCCCAACCTTTCCCAGCATCTATTAGAAAAAGAAGATAAAGCTGAGAGACCAACATTACTTGATTTCAAGACTTATTGCAAAACTATAGTAATCAAGAAGATAGTGTGGTACGGGGTATCAAAATAGATAAATTTCACCAACAGAATATAATTTAAAGTTCAGAAATAGACCCACAAGAATATGGACAATTGGTATATGACAAAGTGCAAAGGCAATTCAAATGAAAATTATTATTTTCAACAATTAGTCCTGGAATAATGGCATATCCATATCATACCCCACACCATATACAGAAATGAATTTTAACTGTATCACAGACATAAAATTAAAACCTAATTCTAAAATTTCCATAAGAAAACAAATGAGGCTATTTGTAACCTCTTAGGCAGAGATTGGAAAACACCTTGATGCTGGGAAAGATTGAAGGCAGGAGGAGAAGGGGATGACAGAGGATGAGATGGTTGGATGGCATCACCAATTCAATGGACATGAGTTTGAGCAAGGTCTGGAAATTGATGATGGATAGGGAATCCTAGAGTGCTGCAGCCCATGGGGTTGCAAAGAGTCAGACATGACTGAGTGACTGAACTGAGCTGAGGCAAAGATTTCTTAAATACACCACTAAAAGAAAAAATTGTTAAATTAGACTTCATCAAATATAAGAACTCCCCTTTGAGACAACTTTAAGAAAATGGAAAGAAAAGCCACAGACTGGAAGAAAATATATGCAAATCACATATCTGTTAAGGACTTTTACCCGAATAAGCAAGCAATTCTCAATATTCAATAAGAAAATAAATAATCCATTTAGGGCTCAAGATGGTGGAGTAGAAATATGTGCACTCACCTCCTCCTCCAAGAGCACCAAAATCGCAACTAGCTGTTGAAAAACCATTGACAGGAGGACACTGGAACCCACCAAAAAAAGATACCCCACATCCAAAGGCAAAGAAGAAGCTGCACCAAGATGGTAGGAGGGGCACAGTCATGATAAAATCAAATCCCATACCCACCGGGTGGGTGACCCACAGACGAGAACAGTAATACTAAAGAAGCTCTTAAACTGTTGTGAAGGTTCTGAACACCATGTCAGGCTTCCCAGCCTGGGGATCTGACAAACAGACTGGGAATCCCAAGGGAATCTGGCCTTACGGGGCAGCAGGATTTGATTATAGGACTTCCAGAGGACTGGGGGAAGCAAAGCCTCCAGTTTTGGAGGGCACAAACAAGACTTAGCATGCACCAAGACCCAGAGGACAGGAGCAGTGACCCCTCAGAAGACTGAACCAAAGCCACCTGCTCGCGTGGGGCCTCCTCTGGAGGCGTGGGTCAGTGGGCCTTACCACAGGGACCGGGACACTGGAAGGTACCCCTTGGTGAAAACCCTCATGGAGTTCGCCATTACGCTTACCATAGACCCCGTGGCTGGGTCGCCTCAGACCAAGCAACTACCAGGGAGGGAGAGCTACAGTACCACCCATCAGCAGATAACTGGATTAAAGCTGTGTTCAAGCTGGATTTAGAAAAGGCAGAGGAACCAGAAATCAAATTGATAATATCTGCTGGATCATCGAAAAAGCAAGAGACTTCCAGAAAAATGTCTATTTCTGTTTCATTGACTATGCCAAAGGCTCTGACTGTGTGGATCACGACAAATTAGAAAATTCTTGAAGAGATGGGAATACCAGACCACCTGACCTGCCTCCTGATAAATCTGTATACAGGTCAGGAAGCAACAGTTAGAACCAGACATGGAACAACAGACCGGTTCCAAATAGGGAAAGCACTATGTCAAGTCTGTATATTGTCACCCTGCTTATTTAACTTCTATGCATCACTTATATAACTTAGAGTACATCATGTGAAATGCCGGGCTGTATGAAGCACAAGCTGGAATCAAGATTGCCAGGAGAAATAGCAATAACCTCAGATATGCAGATGACACCACCCTTATGGCAGAAAGTGAAGAAGAGCTAAAGACTCTCATGATGAAAGTGAAAGAGGAGAGTGAAAAGTTGACTTAAAACTCAACATTCAGAAAACTAAGATCATGGTATCTGGTCCCATCACTTCATGGCAAATAGATGGGGAAACAGTGACAGATTATTTTCTTGGGCTCCAAAATCACAGCAGATGGTGACTGCAGCCATGAAATAAAAAGACACTTGCTCCTTCGAAGAAAAGTTACAACCAACTTACACAGCATAGTAAAAAGCAGAGACATTACCTTGCCGACAAAAGTCCATCTAGTCAAAGCTATGATTTTTCCAGTAGTCATGTATGGATGTGAGAGTTGGACTATAAAGAAAGCTGAACCCAAAAGAACTGATGCTTTTGAACTGTGGTGTTGGAGAAGACTCTTGAGAATCCCTTGGACTGCAAGGAGATCCAACCAGTTCATCCTAAAGGAAATCAGTCCTGAACATTCATTGGAAGGACTATTGGTGAAACTAAAACTCCAATACTTCGGCCACCTGATGCAAAGAACTGACTCACTGGAAAAGACCCTGATGCTGGGAAAGATTGAAGGCAGGAAGAGCAGGGGACGACAGAGGATGAGATGGTTGGATGGCATCACCGACTCAATGGACATGAGTTTGAGTGAACTCTGGGAGTTGGTGATGGACAGGGAAGCCTGGTGTGCTGCAGTCCACGGGTCACACAGAGTCAGACACAACTGAGCGACTGAACTGAATTGAACTGAGGAAGGCCCTGCCCACCACAGCAAGATCCAGTTTTTCCCATCACCAGTCCCTCCGATCAAGAAGCTTACACAAGACTCAGCCTCATCCATCAGAGGGCAGACAGGAACAGCAAAAAAGAAGTACAGTCTCACAGAAGCTAAAACAAAAATGTATTACAGACAGTTAATAAGAATGAGAAAGCAGAAAGTTATGTCCCAGGTGAAGGGAAGGGACAAGATTAAACCTCAGAAAAACAACTAAATAAGTGGAGATAGGCACTTTCCAGAAAAACAATTCAGAATGACAGTAAAGATGATCCAGGATCTCAGGAAAAGAATGGAGGCAAACATTGAGAAGATGCAAAAAATGTTTCCCAAAGACCTAGAAGAACTAAAAAAGAAACAAACAGAGATGAATAATACACTAGAAGGCATCAACAGCAAAATAACTGAGGCAGAAGAATGGATAAATGACCAGGAGGACAGAATGGTGGAAATCACTGCCACAGGACAGAATATAGAAAAAAAAAGAAAAGTGAAAAGAAATGAAGACTGCCTAAGAGACCTCTGGGACAACATTAAACACACCAACATTCTCATTACAGGGGTCCCAGAAGGAGGAGAGAAAAAGGACCTGAGAAAATATTTGACGAGATTATAGCTGAAAACTTCCCCAACATGGGAAAGGAAATAGTCAACCAAGTTCAGGAAACAAAGACAGTCCTGGGCAGGATAAACCAGCTTTACAACAAACGCTAAAGGAACTTCTCTAGACTGGCAACACAAGAGAAGGAGGAGACCTACAGAAAATAAAGTCAAAATAATTAAGAAAAATGGTCATAGGATCATACATATCAATCACTAACTTAAATGTAAACAGTTTAAATACACCAACCAAACAAGATAGACTGGCTGGGTGAATGAAAACATGTGCATGTATTCCACTTACCACATCACTGTGCTTGACCCCCCCCCAAATTTTATGTAATTATTTTATATTGTTAAGTTAATCATGTTCCCATTATGGCTTTCAATTGTAATTTTTATTTTTTGCCTGGTTATTGATTGTGAAAATTGATAAACATATTTTACTCTTGCGATTATGTAAACATTACTACCTAATACCATTGTATCATGATTGTTCAACAGAAAATAATAGAGCTCTCTATCACCAAAACTAGGAGCTAATAGAAAAACCTGTAATCACTTTTTTAAAATCCAGATGCATATCAGATTTTGAAATTTTTGGGAAAATACAAATGCTAAAATATTGCTTTTTTTTCTCATTTAAGAACAACTGGACTATATGATGATCTTTTATTTTTGTCTAGTTTGTTTCACTTATTTTAATTTCATAGTCAATGCTCCCCTTTCATTTAGTTTATGTTCTCCAATTTCTCCATCTCATCTTTTTTTTTTTTTTTGGCAGTTCTTTCTCAATATTTTATCAACTGTAGTAGAAAAGCTTTTGTATACATATGTATGTATGTATAATACATATTTTTGGTTCAGTTCAGTTCAGTTGCTCAGTCGTGTCTGACTCTTTGTGACCTTATGGACTGCAGTACACCAGGCCTCCCTGTCCATCACCAACTTCTGGAGTCTACTCAAACTCATGTCCATTGAGTTGGTGATGCCATCCAACCATCTCATCTTCAGTCGTCCCCTTCTCCTTCCACCTTCAATCTTTCCCAGCAATATATATTTTAGAAAACAATTTTTGCCTAACTAAAAAGTTCATGACATTTTGATTCCATTTGTTTGACTTACTATGAATAGAATGCTAGATTTCTACTTAAAAAATAAATGTTCAACAAGCAATAAAGGTTTACTATACAGCACAGGGAACTACAGTCAATATCTTTACCTATGATGTAAAATAATTTCAAAAATAATAATGTGTATTTGTATAACTGAATCACCTTACTGTGTACCTGAAACATTGTAAGTCAACTATACTTCAATACAATATATATATTTTTTTAAAAAAGAAAATAAATACCATTTAAATAATGAACAGAAGGTCTTAACAGACACTATCAATGAAGATACTTGCTGTTGTTGTTTATTCACTACATAAAGTCCAACTCTTTTGCAACCCCAAGGGCTGTAGCCTGCCAGGCACCTCTGTCCAAGAGATCTCCCAGGCAAGAACAGTGGAACGGATTGCCATTTCCTTCTCCAGGGGATCTTCCTGACTCAGGGGTCAAACCCACGTCTCCTGCATCTCTTGCATTGGCAGGTGGATTCTTTTACCACTGAACCACCTAGGAAGCCCCAAGAATACTGGAGTGGGTAGCCATTTTCTTCTTCAGGGGATCTTCCCAACCCAGGGATCAAACCCAGGTCTCCCACATTGCAGGCAGATTCTTTACCATCTGAGCCACTAGGGAAGCCAGTGGCAAAGGAACCCATAAAAAGATGCTGAGCATTGTTAGTCATAGCTATGCTATGCTGTGCTTAGTCTGGCTCTTTGCTCTCCCATGGACTGTAGCCTACAAGGCTCCTCTGTCCATGGGATTCTCCGGGGAAGAATACTGGAGTGGGTTGCCATTTCCTCCTCCAGGGGATCTTCCCAACCCCTTACAATCCAAACCGCATCTCTCGCATCTCCTGCATGGGCAGGTGGGTTCTTTACCATTAGTGTCATCTGAGTATCCTAAATGGAAAAGACTATCCCCTCAACAAATCCCAAACTGAAGGTCATGAGCCCATTTGGGCTCTAGACACATATTTGGCTGCTGTTTTCCAAGCACTTAACTGAACTATCCCCCTACCACCCCTCACCCCTCTCCCCCACCAACCCCCCACCCTTCACCCTGCTGCCAGCAAACTATCACAGTACATTTCTACTGAATGCTTATTAGAAAATTAGGAAAACCTTTTAAATGCAAATCTCTCCTAGACATTTAAGGGATTTAGAAATGGTTACTTTACTCGTAGCTGTTGGGGAGGTCATTGTGGAGGTCATCCTGTTCTCAACTTTTCTCTACAAGCCCCAAATTTAGTTGGGACAAATACACCTGTACTTTTTGTGCACTCTTTGTGCAATTTGTGAAAAAGAAAAAAAAAAAAACAGTTGAATCTAATACCAGCTATGAACATAATGTCATGTTCTCATTTACACTGGCAGAAGAGATGTCCCACAAGAAATTAAACGTCTGCTGAGCAAAAATAACTCGTGAATATAAAGTCAGCTGAAACATTAACAAGTGACAAGATTGCTCCCAAAGAAACACCCGCAGAAAGTCGAAGTGGCTTTGACAACTAGCGCTTTTTACCTGCTCAACGAGAAACTTTGTTCTCTAAAATCAGAGTATGAGACTCTTTGTTCTTTGAAAATGTATCAGGAAGAGTGAAATACCCTTCTGTTGGCTGGTCTCTTCAACACAGAGAACCAGCCTATCTCATGCCCAATGCAAGAGTTTCTGGACACATCAAATGATCTATATTAAGTATATATGGTCACAATAACGTGATCACTGACCTAGAGCCAGACATCTTGGAATGTGAAGTCAAGTGGGCCTTAGAAAGCATCACTAGGAACAAAGCTAGTGGAGGTGATGGAATTCCAGTTGAGCTATTTCAAGTCTTGAAAGATGATGCTGTGAAAGTGCTGCACTCAATATGCCAGCAGATTTGGAAAACTCAGCAGTGGCCACAGGACTGGAAGAGGTCAGTCTTCATTCCAATCCCAAAGAAAGGGAATGCCAAAGAATGCTCAAACTACCGCACAATTGCACTCATCTCACACGCTAGTAAAGTCATGCTCAAAATTCTCCAAGCCAGGCTTCAGCAGTATGTAAACCGTGAACTCCCAGATGTTCAAGCAGGTTTTAGAAAAGGCAGAGGCACCAGAGATCAAATTGCCAACATCCGCTGGATCATGGAGAAAGCAAGAGAGTTTCAGAAAAATATCTATTTCTGCTTCATTGACTATGCCAAAGCCTTTGACTGTGTGGATCACAATAAACTGTGGAACATTCTGAAAGAGATGGGAATCCCAGACCACCTGACCTGCCTCTTGAGAAACCTGTATGCAGGTCAGGAAGCAACAGTTAGAACCAGTCATGGAACAACAGACTGGTTCCAAATAGGAAAAGGTGTACGTCAAGGTTGTATATTGTCACCTTGCTTATTTAACTTATATGCAGAGTACATCATGAGGAACACTGGGCTGGAAGAAGCACAAGCTGGAATCAAGATTGCTGGGAGAAATATCAATAACCTCAGATATGCAGATGACACTACCCTTATGGCAGAAAGTGAAGAGGAACTCAAAAGCCTCTTGATGAAAGTGAAAGAGGAGAGTGAAAAGGTTGGCTTGAAGCTCAACATTCAGAAAACAAAGATCATGGCATCTGGTCCCATCACTTCATGGGAAATAGATGGAAAAACAGTGGAAACAGTGTCAGACTTTGTTTTTTTGGGCTCCAAAATCACTGCAGATGCTGATTGCAGCCATGAAATTAAAAGACGCTTGCTCCTTGGAAGGAAAGTTATGACCAACCTTGATAGCATATTAAAAAGCAGAGACATTACTTTGCCGACCAAGGTCCGTCTATTCAAGGCAATGGTTTTTCCCGTGGTCATGTATGGATGTGAGAGTTGGACTGTGAAGAAAGCTGATCGCCGAAGAATCGATGCTTTTGAACTGTGGTGTTGGAGAAGACTCTTGAGAGTCCCTTATACTGCAAGGAGATCCAACCAGTCCATTCTAAAGGAGATCAATCCTGGATGTTCATTGGAGGGACTGATGCTAAAGCTGAAACTCCAGTACTTTGGCCACCTCATGAGACGAGTTGACTCACTGGAAAAGACTCTGATGCTGGGAAAGGTTGGGGGCGGGAGGAGAAGGGGACGACGGAGAATGAGATGGCTGGATGGCATCACCGATTCTGTGGACATGAGTTTGAGTGAACTCCGGGAGTTGGTGATGGACAGGGAGGCCTGGCGTGCTGTGATTCATGGGGTCGCGGAGAGTCGGACACGACTGAGCGACTGAACTGAACTGAACTGAACTGATACACATATATGTATCACGTATCTATATTAACTTGAAGTTCCCAAGTTGGCAAGACACTTTGCAACCCAGACCTAATATTGAACCCTTTATACATGGACCTAAAGTTGACTGTGACCCTATGAGAACACTAATTCACCAACATTTCACCTCCCTACACTCTTCTCTACAATCTCATAATAATGGCATTCATATCCCCTGAGATGCCCCATGGTTCCGCCACTGTATGACCTTGCTTACTGCAGGCCAGGATCAGATCATAAAGGTGATTCTGTGGCGATACAGATTTGTCAGACTACAGACTGATGGGAAAGGAGAATAAGCTCTGTAAGTTCTCAGTTAATAGTGGTTTTCACGCATTTTATCTATTTACAGTTGTTTGGATGTGAGAGTTGGGCCAGAAAGAAGGCTGAGCCAATGAAGAATTGATGCTTTCCAACTGTGGTGTTGGAGAAGATCCTTGAGAGTCCCTTGGACTGCAAAGATATCCAACCAGTCCACTGTAAAGGAAATCAGTCCTAAATATTCATTGGAAGGAACTGATATTGAAGCTGAAACTCCAATACTTCAGCCACCTGATGGGAAGAACTGACTCATCATTGGAAAAGATCCTGATGCTGGGAAGGACTGAAGGCAGGAGGAGAAGGAACGACAGAGGATGAGATGGTTGGGTGGCATCACCGACTCAATGGACGTGAGCTTGAGCAAATTCCGGGAGATGCTGAAGGACAGGGAAGCCTGGCAGGCCGCAGTCCATGGGGCTGCAGAGTCAGACAGGATTGAGCGACTGAACAACCAATTATAAACGAAATCCTGGGAACTATTTCACTAGAAAATATCTAGACGATAGTTTTGGTTTAAAAGAGAGAGAGAGAAAGGGGGGGGGTGGAAAAGAAAGATCCTCTATGATTTAACTTCAGTAGCACAAGCTTTAGGAGGAGAACAAGCGCCGTAGCTCCAGATTCGTGCTATGCTACACGGGGAGCGGTCTCGCGATCGGAACTACATTTCCCAGTAGCCTTTGCGGCGAGGCTGGCCGAACGGACTACAGTTCCCAGAGGCACTGGAGGCGGGAGAGGAGGCGGGCGCTGTGCAAGGGAGCCTGGGCGCAGCTACCCTAGCGGGCGGCCCCTGCCGGGCGCGGCTAGCGGTCTTTTCTGCTGGGGTGGCAGCAAAGACGGCGGGAGACGGTAGACTCAGCGTCTGAAATGCGTGGTGGCCTGGGCCCGGCCTTGTGCAGAGTCCAGCAGGTGCTGGGCGGGACCTGGGACTTGGAGGCTCTATGGTTCTGTGGAGGCTGGGCTCTGGGGGACTGGGGAGCCGGGGGCGCGGCGCGGGTGCCAAGGCCCGTCTCCCCCGCGGCAGCCTTCCTTCCTCGGGAGAAGGGGCCGGCGGGGACTCCAGGCGGTCTCCTCGAGAGCTCTGCCTTTTCATTCCCTTTGGAAAAATCACCTCCTGCGAGTCGTGGCTGTCTGGATAACCGTGTTTTGGCTTGTTTTATAGATAATAGAATGTGTCCCTCCAGCTGGGCCTGAGGCGTCCGAGTCAACGGTGGAGGAAAACGAAGATGACATCCAGTTTGTGAGTGTAAGTAGCAGCGGTATTTGGGTTTTTCCGAGTCAGAGATTGTGCGGGACAAGCCGAGATGTGATTTCCCCTCGCCTGTTGACTCATCGTCCAGCAAACGTGTGGACGTCTCATACCGACTGGACACTGTGGAGCGGGACACAGGCGTGGGTATCAGACTGGACACCGTGGAGCAGGACACAGGAGTGGGCATCAGACTGGACACCGTGGAGCAGGGCATAGGAGTGGGTATCAGACTGGACACCGTGGAGCAGGACACAGGAGTGGGCATCAGACTGGACACCGTGGAGCAGGGCACAGGAGTGGGCATCAGACTGGACACTGTGAAGCAGGGCACGGGAGTGGTATCAGACTGGACACCATGGAGCAGGACACAGGAATAGATATCACACCGGATACCATGGAGCAGGGCACAGGGGTAGAGCGTTTGCCCAGAGGGCGGTCTCGGCCGCCCCTCAGCCATCACGGAGACTGGCCTGCAGGCCTGTTGGAGCCTGGGTCACGCCTCCACCGCTCCGTTGCACAGGGAGCCACTGGTGTGCGCAGGGTTCTGGTCTCCTCAGACTGTGTTGGAAATGAGTCCAGAGTAACTTCTGAAAGATGGCCCCCAGGGGCAGCTAGTGATGGGGAAGGAGGTGGGCTGCAGGAGGTCAGCATCAGAGCCTGTGTGTCTCTGTAGAGTGGGGGCAGGTGCCCTGAAGACCTCACTGAGCTCTGAGCTCACCCTGTTACATCACAGTCCGGCAGGCCAGGTTCCCAGTGAGGGGCCTGCATCACAGGAGCATCCTGTATGTTTCTGTGTTTTTTCCCTTCTGACAGAGTTTTCAAGAATGAGTGAGTGGAAGTGTGCAGAATCCTGCACTGTACTCCAGACCTATGGAATCAGGATTTGATGGTGGGGCTTGGGAACCTTGGTGCAGGGGTATAGGAAGCTCTGAACACAGTAGAACATTGGTTGCCATAACCTAAGCGGGTATTGTGATATATTTCAGGATAATTTCCATCCCACACTGCTAAGTTTTACGAAGTCTCTGCTTAAAGTAGTATCTTAATTAGCTAGAGAATGTGTCTACTGTGAACTACTCTTTTTGAATATCATAGTTAGTTGAGGTTTGCTATTAAAAGTGTACAGTCTTTCTTTAACTGGTTTCCTGTTAACCCAGAAACACACAATGTTTGTGTGTTTCTTAGTTGTTGTAGGCTTAGGGCAGTCATGTAAATGACTTGGTTTTAAATCAAACAAAATTCCCTCCCTAGGGATTGTGGTAACTTTGTTTTTGTTGTATTCTTAGGGTTATATAGAAATTCTTTAACAGATCATTTCTTTGACATTCTTCCCCAAAATCGTTCATATGATATTCTCTTCTTGACACTTGGAACTTTGAGGTACCAAGAACTGTATGCTGACTTCGCCTCCCCATGAGGAATAAATGATGTAGCTGTGGAAGTTGAAGAGCCATGATGTGTGTTTTCGTACTGAAAAACATTAGGAAAGAGGACTGCAGGGGTCATTAGGAAAAATAGTTTAGATTCTGACTATGGCGTAAAGACAATGAATAGGACATGATAACTTTGATGGTGTTTTGTGCACCTCTAGATAGGCGTAATGTAAGTGTTTATGTGTGTTTTACTTTGAGAAATACAGTAAAATTCTATAAAATTAATTTGGAAAAATAAATAGATATAATTTTAGTGTCACACTCTGAGGTTTAAATGCATAATTATGTTATAAATTCTGACAGTTAATATATCTGCTTGTGTTCAGCTGAGGTTTAGAACTCAATTTAAATTTAAGTATAGAGAATTTTTTGTATCTTTGCATCCAGAGGAGTGTATATCTAACCTGATAGAACCTCTTAGAAATAGCCTTGTTTATAAATAGAGAATTAAAAATTTGACAGCTCCATAAGAAGTGAATTATATGCTCTGAGTGGAATGCAATATGAGAAGAATCTAGTAAAAATATTCCTGTTGCATTTAAATGGTGCCACAGAAAAACTGTAATTCAATTCTATTTTAAGCTACATTCAGATCAGAATTTACTTTTGTCTTACCCCATCCTATGCTCGGTTCCATCAGGATGTGTTTATTACTATGTTTTTTATAGTACCATCCAGCAAAGATGAAATGCTACTGGGTACAACTCTCTGCCTGAGTGTTCTCAGATACAAAAAATTTTTGTATTCTTCTTATATCTTTTATCAAGAAGAATGTTACTCCTTGACGTATTCTGGTTTAGGTTTCTTAGTTTTTTCATATAAATCTAATTTTCCAGCCATCAGTTTGCATCATGGCATAACATCCTCTCTGTATATTGCCATATATGTAAACGCCAAACTAAACACAATATTGTTGATTGATGCTTTTGAACTGTGGTGTTGGAGAAGACTCTTGAGAGTCCCTTGAACTGCAAGGAGATCAAACCAGTCAATCCTAAAGGAAATCAGTCCTGAATATTCATTGGAAGGACTGATACTGAAGCTGAAACTCCTATACTTTGACCACCTGATGCGAAAATGTGACTCCTTGGAAAAGATCCTGCCTCTGGGAAAGATTGAAGGCAGGGGAGAAGGGGACAACAGAGGATGCGACGGTTGGATGGCATCACCGACTCGATGGACATGAGTCTGACCAAGCTCTGGGAGCTGGTGATGGACAGGGAAGAGCCTGGCATGCTGCAGTCCATGGGGTCCCAAAGAGTCAGACACGACTGAGCTAAACTGAAACACAATATGCTGAAAGAAAGGAGTGATGAAAACTGGGGAGTACAGAGAGCACCGGTATCTTTGGCGTAGTTTTTCCGAAAAGTCCAGTGTGCTACAGAAGAGGCCACCAGCTGGCTCACTGTTCTCCTTGCCCTCACTCTACGTTAGTACTACGTTACTGTCTGTCTGGATTGGTTATCTTGTTAACTAATCATCCCCCATTTCACATTCTGCTAATCTTCCTGAAACACATCTCTAATGTGGTTCCCATCTCAGCACTACTAACTTGATTCCTTTGCCTGCAGAATAAAATCTAGGTTTTGACTGGGGTAATTAAGGCCTTTTGATGTTGAAGGTAGTATGTGTGTAAGGAAAGGATTGAGGAAATTTGACATTTTATTTCATAAAGATAAATAGGATGAAGCCGAACTATCAAAGAACTCCATGATTTTGAGCTTAGAGATCTAAAAGATTATTGGTAACCATCCCAGTTGTAAAATACTGTACCATGATATCTGTATTTTTAACATTATCCTTGGATATTTTCCTGTTTCCTAGGAGTACATGTCTTTTTCCCCTCTATGTATATTTAGGCTCTTTTTGGGTTTTGTCATTTTGCATATTGGTCTTCTCTGAATCTTTACCTCTGCTGCTTCTGTTTCTGATTATTTTGTGCCACCTGTGAGGCCTCCTCTTCATAGGAATTCTTGTTAAGTCCAACCAAAAACCCCAGTGATTGTAAATGTACATGTGATTTCAATGATTGTTCATGACTTGTAAGTTTGCTGACTTCCTTTTTAGGAGAGACCATCAGTACCTGTTCTTGAATACATTGATCTGATCTGTGGTGATGATAAAGAGCCTAGAACCTATTGTAGTGATGTAAGTATGTTTGTGTTTCTTCAATTCTGTCATTAAGTGCAGTATGTTCTGGATATGGCTTGAACTGGCTTGCAAGAATTGATTGTTAAATTTGAGCTGATTGTTAAACATAGATATTATTAAAACTTCAAGTATAACTCAGCCATAAAAATGAATGAAGTAATGCCATTTGCATCAACATGGATAGACCTAGAGATTATCATGCTAAGTGAAGTAAGTCAGAAAGACAAGCACAAGACGAGTATGATATTACTTACATATGGAATCTAAAATATGATACAAATGAACTTATTTACAAGACAGAAATAGACTTACAGAGATAGAAAACAAACTTACAGTTATGAAAGGGAAAGAGGAGGGAGGGATGAATTAGGAGTTTGGAATTAGCAGATACAAACTTCTATATATAAAGAAGATGAAACAAGGTCCTATTGTGTGTTGTAATAACCTGTAATGGAAAAGAATATATATAACTGAATCACTTTGCTGTAAGCCAGAAGCTAACACTACATTGTAAATCAACTGTACTTCAATTAAAAAGTTCAAGTGTATAAAAATTTAAAAGTAATAGGTTATCATTATGTTTAAGGTAATAGATGCGCAAACCTCTCCATTATCTAATGTCTGCACACTTGAGGTTATTTATGTCTGTTGTGCTGTGT
Source organism: Moschus berezovskii (assembly GCF_049115385.1). NCBI lineage: Eukaryota > Metazoa > Chordata > Mammalia > Artiodactyla > Moschidae > Moschus > Moschus berezovskii. Next base: position 15,114,241 of record NC_142482.1, on the reverse strand, counting down.
GGCAGAAACACTGTATAATGGTGTGCTCCTGAAGGATGATGGGAGTATTTACAGCAAGGTAGTTGACAGACTGCAAAGCAGGGGTTGGTTTATTATTTGTTGATTGTCTAAACTGAAGAAAGTGATAGGTGAAATCTTAACATGGATTAAGCTTAAAAATATGATATGTCTCTAACTACTAGACTATTCTGTATGAAAAATTGAGGAAATCTTGCAGTATTTGAAAACGCTTCATTGATTTAGCAAAAGTGTTGATGTATCATTGATGAATGAGTGGAGTTCTGATATGTATATTTTTTTAACTTTTTTCTTAATCATATGTACATGAAAATAACCATTCTTCACACTAGAACTATCTTTACTTGTAAATAGTATGAGCAACTTTTATGTTGAATTGGGTGATAATCAAAAATTAAGTCAGATGTTGTGACATTATTGGCAATAGAATTTAAAAAACTGATAGTGGATTTTTCAAGAAATTACATGTCATTGAAGTTATAGGCACAAACTGAAAATCAAAGTAAGTATTCTAGATTAAATTTTATTTCTAAAATTAAGAAATCATTAACAGAACTTTTTGCATTAACCCTATAAGTGTTATCATAAATTTTACTTATATTTGTAAAATTATTTTTCAGATTTTGTTCCCTAAGATGCCAAAATGACAGGGTGATTTTTTGCATTTTCTAAATGCAAAGAAGGTGAAAACAGATACAGAAAGTAGCGATAGTAGTAACAACTATTGTGGGTTGTCTAAATCAAAGGAATTGGATTTCAAGTATGCTGAACAACCAATCATTGAAGAAAAACCATCATCTTCATCAAAGGAAAAAATGGATAAAAAAAGGAGAAAATGTGCTTCCAGATTGTTGGAATGAAAAACAAGTGGTTATGTTCACAGAACAGTACAAATGGCTTGAAATAAAAGAAGGTAAATTAGGATGTAAGGATTACTCAACAGTTCAGCATTTGGGATTAAAAGCAGAAGACCATGTCCACATGTCCAAGGAGTGGATTGCATATTTGCTAACCCCTGATGCTGGGAGGGATTGGGGGCAGGAGGAGAAGGGGACAACAGAGAATGAGATGGCTGGATGGCATCACCGACTCAATGGAAATGAGTTTGAGTGAACTCTGGGAGTTGGTGGTGGACCGGGGAGGCCTGGCGTGCTGTGATTCATGGGGTCGCAAAGAGTCGGACACGACTGAGTGACTGAACTGAACTGAATGGCAGTAATAAGACTACTAGACAAGCTTCTCTGTGAAAAAAAATTAAGGAGCATGATGTTTCTAAAGCCCATGGTAAAATTCAGGATTTCTTAAAGGAATCAATTAATGACTCAGTTTCTAATTTAGTGCATAAATAAAGTAATAAAAATATTGATGCTACCGTAAAAGTTTTCAAGACGGTTTATAATTTAGTAAAACATAATAGACTTTTGTCTGATATTGCAAAGGCAATAGAATTACAAGAAGAAATGGGGTGAGACTAGCAGAGCATGTCGCAAAAGAAGTGAAGATGACAATATTTAAGGATATTATAGAAGAGAAGGCCAAAATCTGTGTTAAAGTTGATGAGGCATCCATGGTTTCAAAGAAAAGGACCCTCGTGACTTATGTCCAGTGCACGGTATAGTCAGCTCCTGCACCAGTTATGTTGTTTGTTACTTTAAAGGAACTGGTGTCAGCCGCAGTAGAATGTATCTTCAATACATTATTGAGTACTTTAAATGATTGTGGCTTCACTAATGAATATTTGAAAGCAAGTTTAATTGCCTTTTGTCCTGATGGTGCTAATACAATGCTGGGTAGAAAGTCTGGAGTAGCCTCAAAGTTGTTAGAAAATTTTCCGGAAATTATTATTTGGAACTGTTTAAACCATCAATTGCATTTGTCACTTGATTCAATATCTGAAATAAAACAAGTGAATCATTTAAAAATATTTCTTGATAAAAGTTGTTCCAATTATCATTCACCTAGTAAAAATCAAAACAAGGTTTTAGGGAATGTACCTAAAGATCTTGAAGTTGAAATTATGAAAATTGGCCAGGTAAAGGGACCAAAGCAGGCAGCTTGTAGTCTACAGCCTGCTACTGCTGTGTGGCACGCACATCCTGTATATATTTGCATTTCTCTCATTCGCATTCTGGTTTGGCGTTAGCTAACAGTGCAATTTCTTGTAAAATCTTGCTTTAATGATTAACATTCTTGAAGAATTTTGACTACTTTCAACTGCACTACAGTCAAGCTCAACTAACATTCAGAAAGCACAAAAATTGATCAAATGCACAATAAAAACCTTGGAAAATTTAAAAATTGCTACTGGAAACCGTGAATCTCTAATTGAAGGTTTGATTGAATCAGATACATTTAAAGATATTCCATTTAATAGAAATAATAAATTTAATGCCCTTCCTGGGAACGTGTTACTAGAAAATATAATTCAACACACGAACTTATGTCTTTTATCTAACAGGAAGCATGATGAAAGTATTTTTAATTATTTTGATTTGCTAGAACCTTCTACATGGCCTTATGAATAAATAACTTCACCATGGATAACTGGTGAAAAAAATTATTTGTGTGAAATTTTAAAATTTGAAACTGATTTGAATGATTTTGGGGAATTTGTAAATAATAATATAAAGTCAAACAATGTTTCAATTCCTAAAACCATACAAAAAGCTAATAGCACCATTGTAGTCAGTAGTGCTGAAGTAGTGCTGAAGCTGAAAGAGGTTTCAATTTAATGAACACAATTTGTACAAGGGTGAGAAACAGTTTAACTATAGGTCATATATCCGATTTAATGACAATAAATTTGTTGGAAAAAGAATTAGCTGGCTGGGATGCAACTGCCTTTGTAAAATCCTGGTCAAACTGCAACCACAGGTTGGCTGTAGATATGAGAGTTCGGCAAAAGTCAACAAAAGCCTATGAGAATCAGCTGGCTCTCTGGAACTTAGAATAAAGGGTATTGTGTTGGAATTCCTTTGTGGTCCAGGGGTTAGGACTCGGTGCTTTCACTGCTGTGGCCTTGGTTCAATCCCTGGTAGGGAAACTAAGATCCTGCAAGCTGGCCAGAAATAGGATTGTGTATGATTTATTATTTGTAAGTTGTGTTCTGCACACCTTACATATACATAAATTTTTATTTTGAAAGTCAGTTGTTAAACTTTTGTCAGTATATTTCTGTTTAAAGGCATTCTCCAAAGAGATAAAGTTGATTGTTTTTAGGAGCAGTGGGTTTTTAGAGTTTGGCCCATGTCTGCTAGAGTGGGCCAAATATGTGTTTCATGGACCCTATAAGAACATCCAATGATTCCACTTTTGCTTTTTCTACTTTTAGTAAGGATATAAAAGAGTAATATAACTGAGATTACTGAAAGTTATAGCAAATAAAAGAATAAAAACTACAACCCTTGTGGCTTTTGTCTTTCTCATTTCCCTATCTGTGTTATCAAATATGGTAACCACTAGCAACATATGCCTATTAACATTTGAAATCATAGGACTAAGGAACTGAACTGAAGGAAGCAAATATTTAATTTTAATTAAATAGGAAAATGGTGTAAAATATTTTATTGAACGCACTTGTTTTTTAAAAAGTATATTTTAAGTTTGTTATCTTGTTTAAGGTGTGTTTGTTGGAGTGTGCTAAGTCTGGTATTACATATAAACATCACTGAGTTAGTGTCAGTGGATGTATTCAGTATAAATTATTTTTTCCTTTGATTCAGTGTAACATAGTGTGTTTATCTGAAAATTTTAGGTTGACAAAAGGAATTATAGTGATTACTTTTGTAAATCAGAATTGGTGATTAAAATAAGGTGCTTAATTATTTTTCTATTTTAGACATGAATATGAACAATTTTTAGTTTAAAATGAAGGCATACTGAAAAAGAACAAGTAGAGCTGCAGAAGCTAGTACTGCACCTAGGACAGTAAACAGAAAGACTGGAGGAAGGTATGTGGCATCATCACAGTGAATGATGATTGCAGCTTGTTGCGGCAGAGAAAAACAAGCTATAATTTAACAAACAATAAGGCAGTAAAGTCGACGATACTGAGACAGTTCAAGCAAATGCATAATGAATGAATGAATGAATGAAGTTACCTTTCGAAGGTCAAAAAAGAATTGAAATTTAGGCACCTGAAATCTCAGTGAAATTTCTAACAAAATTTTTTTAAACGATTGAGTATATAAAATTTGGCCAGATAGGAAACAGCTTGAATTCTTGCATGAAAGAGAACTAGCTTTACATAGATAGATAGTAATATTAATTATTTCAGTTATAGAAATTGTTAGAAATTTATGAGTTAAAGCCTAAAAATATCTTTTGAAAAAAAGTCAGTGTTTAGTTGTCACCAAACGTTGCTTGTGGAATATAGAAATTTATAACAGTATTAAAGATTAATTGATTCAAAACCTGCAAAATTACAAGTACTTTTCTTTAGCTTTAGATGAGTTATGTAACAGAAGAGTTGCTGTCCAGTGAACACTTGGAGTACCTTTTGTCTCATCAGACTTAAAAGCTTATGAAGAAATAACTTCAGTTCATGGCTGGCCTGAGAAATCAAATGTGTATAGCTATATTTTAATTAATTATCAAAAGAGTTTCAGCTAGATGAGAAAAAAAAAACCTTTTTGTCACAATAACTGGTGTTCCAGCTAGGTTAGGTCAATGTCAGATTTCACTGGGATTTTTAAATGAGTCTAGTGTGTCCCTTATTTCTTTGTTCCACACAGTTTGAAAGTATTTGGGCTCATTTTTCTGAAATGATTTCTCTGAGAGATGTCATGAGTACAGTTGTTAGGTGTTAAGTGCTGTGAATCAATGTCAGCTTATAGGAGGATTGCTGAACAAATAAAAAGACAGTAAATTTAGTGATCTCTGCCATTTGGTTGAATTGTGAAAGAAACTTGCTATACCATTAACACCAGTTCAAGATTTTCCCGCAGCAGCAGAAATGCTAGCCAAATACTTAATTAGTAATTAGAGAAAATGGCAAGTTTTGTGCCCAGTATTACAGAGCATATGAATGATCTAAATTTGAAACTACAAATATGGGGGAAAGCCCATTTGTGCCACCTAGACAAGTACTAGAATTTATTTTGAAATTGAAACTTTAAAAATCAGGTAACTTCACATATGTTTCTAATATGAATCAGTATGGGTCAGATTTTAACTTTGACAGTTATGTAAATTTACTATAAAAACTGCAAGAAAAAAATTTTTAATGTTATTTTTTGATCAATTTAGAGTTGCTTTTCAATTTACCCAGTAACACTGAATTCAGTATGAATGATACTGAATTGACATAAGATTTATAGAATTTACTTAATTTGGACAAATGTAGTTTCTAAACTGATGTGCTTTTGCTCTGAAGGCAAATCCATTCTTTTAAAAAAGATGAACAGGATTTTTTCAGTGTGGATTTAAAAAATAAAAATATTTTCTTTAAGTCTCCTTGTGTCATTCTTGCCCCTTCCAATCCATCCTCCATAACTCAGCAATGGCCATTCTGAAATATACATTTATTCTTAAAACTTTTATTGGTCAAAAGGATTTTCAGATAACAGAAAACCTAACTTAAATCACATGAATGGACTTATTTTTAATAACAAATCTGGAGAGGGCTGCAGGCTTTGCTTGAGTTGCTCAATGGTGTCATTACTGTGTTATCTGGGATGCTTTTGGCCTTTCTTTTAAGGTTACAGGATGGCTGTCACAGTTTTGTACATGCTGGATTTAAGGCAAGAAGGCCAGGCTGGAACAAACCCTGGTTATCAGAAAATTAAGAGCTTTGCCAGAAGCCTTTTCAAGTGGGTTTGCGTTTCACTGGCCAGAAGTGTATGAATGTGGCCATCCTTCATTGCAATCGAGGCTTAGAATGTGAGCTTTTACATTTCCTAGCTTCAGTGATAAAGGTAGGCAAGGGGAGAGGAATGTAGTTTACCATTTTTCTCCTCTGCTGAAAATCCTGTACTAGTTTCCTACTGTCTTCAATCTCTCTGCTTCCCTTCAGTTCAGTTCAGTCGCTCAGTTGTGTCCGACTCTTTGCGACCCATGAATCACAGCACGCCAGGCCTCCCTGTCTATCACCAACTCCTGGAGTTCACTCAAACTCATGTCCATCGAGTCGGTGATGCCATCTAGCCATCTCATTCTCTGTCATCCCCTTCTCCTCCCGCCCCCAGTCCTTCCCAGCATCAGAGTCTTTTCCAGTGAGTCAACTCGTCGCATGAGGTGGCCAAAGTAAAGAGTTCAATTTTTTGTCTCCCCCCAACCCCCGCACCTCAACTAGGTAGTGAGTTTCTTGGAAAGAGTTGGATATTGGTTATTAGTATTGTCTATCACATAATAATAGAATCTCAGTAAATGTTTGCTTAGTGTTGGGTGTTTCCTATATGTCAGTTCATTTTTATGAGTTGTTTACATCTCTAAATATTCCTATTTCCCAGTGAACTTTTAAGGGAAATAAGATACTCTTCAGTTTTAAATTTCAGATATATAGTTTTTATGCCTTAATTAACCTTTCATGTTTACTTTGAAGATAAATTGAGGTAGTCTTAAAAATTAGTTGGAAATATTTCCTATAGGTTTAATGTAGAGATGTTTATGGTTTAGAATTTTCAACAAGATTTTTATACTTAGCATTTTTAATAGCAACTGATAATGTGGAAAACAAACAAAAACATCTTAGAACCACTGAGTTTTTGCCTCATATATCCCAGACTTGGAACTGAAGAAGTCAGTAACCTGGAAATGCCAGTGGATTGCAGACAAAACCCTGCAGAAAGCCTGCCCTCTCTAGTCAAAGGATCAGGGAAGGGCAAGTTAGCAAGACAGAAACCGAATTTTTTTTTATACAGTAACCTCTCTGCTTCTACCCACTGCCACAGAGAACATGGTAGCTTCATCCAAATCACCAAGGGCCAAGTGGGGAACCTGGACTTCATCTTTGCCGGTTTATAATGAAGTACCACTGACCTGAATCCCACCCCACTGTGTTGATATCAGAGGAGGCCTAATGGAGAGTCATGACTTTTACCTTTGCTCAGCGTTAAGCCTCTTCCTCAGTTTCAGGTATTAACAGAAGATAACTAGGAATCCTGGACTACTTCACTACCTGGGAGTAACTAGGCAACAAACAACATCCCCCTTTCTGCTCCTAAATTGGTGTCTGTGGAAAGTTTAAGATGTAAGGTCTCATAACATAATAACCAGTTGTATCTGTTTCAGTAATAAAGTCACATGTCATTCCTAGAACCCAGAATATCTTGAGTGCAAAACGACAATAGATACCAACTGAGTTGCCATAGATTCTAGAATTATCTGATACAGATTTTAAAGCAGTTGTCATTAAATGTTTCAATGGGCAGTTAAGAACATGCTTTTTAATTTTAAACAAAAACATACAATGTATCTGCACAAAAAGAGGAAGTCTCAGAAATGGAAGATGTAAAGAAGAACCCACCTCATGGGAAGAGTCGACTCATTGGAAAAGACCTTGATGCTGGGAGGGATTGGGGGCAGGAGCAGAAGGGGACGACAGAGGACAAGATGGCTAGATGGTATCACCAACTCAATGCACATGAGTTTGGGTAAACTCCAGGAGTGGGTGATGGACAGGGAGGCCTGGCGTGCTGCGATTCTTGGGGTCGCAAAGAGTTGGACATGACTGAGCGACTGAACTGAACTGAAAGAAGAACCAAATGAGAATTTTAGTAATGAAAAGTATAATAACCAAAATAAAAACCCTGGATTGATTCAGGAGAAGAATGGATGGAACAGAGGAAGGAATCCATGAATCTAAAAGTAAAACAATACCAGCTACACAAACAACAATAGAGAGGAAACAGACTTGGGGGAAAAACAATCCAACTACAGGGACCTCTGGGGCTATAACAGAGTTTGGTATTTATGTCACCAGGGAACCAGAAGGAAAGGAGGAGGGCAAGGCTGGAAAAGTATTTGAAGATATATTTTCTGAAAACTTCCCCAGCTGAACAAAGACAAACCTCAATTCAAGAAGCCAAGTGAATTTAAAGAAGATAAATCCAAAGAGATCCATACCAACTGTATAGAGTCTGACTTTGGAAAACTAAAGATAAGTCTTGAAAGCTTTGAAGAAAGGCAACTTACATATAGAGGAAGAGAATTCGAATAACAGAAGAGACCAGAAGGCAGTGGCACAGTTTTCAAGTACTGAAAGAACTGTCAACATAGACTGTATGGTGAGAATATCCTTCAGGAATGAAGGAGAAACCAAAACATTTTCAAATGAAGGAAAACTAAGGAAATTTGTCATCTACAGACCAATGCTAAAATGAATGTTTAAAGGAAGTTCTGTAAACCATTAAAGGAGAATCTTGGAACATCTGAAAGAAAGAAAATATAGTAAGTGAAAAATAAGAGTAAGCCGAAAGCAATATTGTGTTACTTAAATGTGGACTTAAATTTGTTGTGAATATATGTTGCAAGCACTGGAAAAACCACTAAAATTTTTAGAAAATATAATTGATATGCTAAGAGAGAAGATAAAATAGGATCATATAAAATGCTCAAGTAAAACCAGAGAAGGCAGGTAAAAAGTGGAAAACAAAAAAGAAGGAAAAAAGAACAAGGTAGCAGATGTAGTATATGTTAATCCGTCTATACCAATAGTCATTTTATTTATTTATTAAAGTTTTTATTTGTTTGACCATGCCACATAGCTTTTGGGATCCTAGTTCTTCAACTAGGGATCGAACCTGGGTTCCCTGCTGTGGAAGTGTAGAGTCCTAACCACTGTACCACCAGGGAATTGCCCCGGTAGTCACTAGTCACTTTTTAAATGTGAATGGTCAAAATATGCTAATTAAAAAGAGATTATCGAGTAGATTAAAAAAGTAAGATCTAACTATATGTTGTCTAGAGAAATATTTAGGTATAAATCTAACAAAATACGTGTAAGGTCTATATGAGGAAAACTTAACATTCTGAAGAAGGGAATCAAGATCTAAGTAAATGGAGAGACGTTCCAGGTTCATGGATAGCAATACTGAATATTGTTAAAGTGTCAACAGCAGTTGCTGTTCAGACGTGCCGTGCAACTCTGGTTCGCCTTCTTTTCCTTACAGCCTATCTCCTCATGCTCCTTAGGGCTCTTGTAATCTTCTTTGTCTCTGATATTCTAGAATTGGATGAAAATGTTCCTGTAGTTTATCTTTTTAAATTTATTGTGCTGGGTACATGATGGACCCGTTCAATCTGGATATTTATATCCCTGAATTCTGGGAAATTTTATTTTATTACTTTTTGTACAAATCCTATGTAATGTTCTCCCACCCTTCCTTCATTTTATCTCTTTCTGGAATTCCAGTTAACCTGGAAGTCCAGTTACCGCGGACTGAATCTTGTTGTCTTTAATCTTTTCTCTGCAGTTTTTTGTGTGTGTCTCCCAACCTTCTTTCTTTTTTCCATTTCTGGGACATTTCCTTGCCTCTGTAACTTCCAGGCATCTATTGAATATTTAATTTCAACTGTCAAAAGTCTAATTTCAGAGACCTGTTTCTTATTCTCGTGTTTCTTTTTCAATAAAACACTGTGTTTATTTCTGGATGTCCTCTAGAAAAAAATTTTTTAATATTATTTTCTGGGTAGTGTCTGTTTCAGTCAGTGTCTTAGTCGCTCAGTCATGTCCAGCTCTTTGCGACCCCATGGGCTGTAGCTCACCAGGCCCCTCTGTCCATGGAATTCTGCAGGCAAGAATACTGGAGTGGGTAGCCATTCCCTTCTCCAGGGCATCTTCCTAACCCAGGAATCAAACCTGGGTCTCCCGCATTGCAGACAGATTCTTTACCATCTGAGCCACCAGGGAAGCCCCATTTTCAGCCGAGATTCCCCCACCCTTTTTTTTTTTCTGCTATCTTAGATTTACCTTTCTTCTCAAGGGTCTTATATTTGATCCTGGGATGTTTTCATATCTGAGTCGAGTCCCGTGGTAGAAAGCTATCTCTGTAGGGGGTGATCCTGACCGTCCTCAGTCTGAGACTGAGTCCTCTGATTGGTACTGCTTTGTTCTGCAGAGGACCCCGTGGTTCTCCCAGTGACAGTCCTGTGCCCACCTGGCAGGGGAAGGGGCTGGAAGTGACCGTGTTCCCCAAACAAGGCTTTCAGTGCATTCTCTTCATAGCTCTTACTCACGGTGTCCTGGGCCCTGGACGCCTCCTCTTCACTTACTGCCGAGAATGTCTTGTGAGTAGATATGTGGAGATGTGTAGGAGAAGGGATTTAGCGCCCCTTTATGCAGTCTTTCGGAGACGGCACTGGCACCCCACTCCAGGACTCTTGCCTGGAAAATCCCATGGATGGAGGAGCCTGTTGGGCTGCAGTCCATGGGGTCGCACAGAGTCGGACACGACTGAAGCGACTTAGCAGCAGCAGCAGCAGTATGCAGTCTTTCAACCTCTCTTTGTTACATGGAACCTTATCTCCATCATCTGTTACGATCTGGTGTCAGTTCTGAGTCCCTCCTAGGTTTTCTGGGGCAAGCTGGTTTGCTTCCTTTATCCTGTGAAATCAGTTACTACTCTATTTCATTTCTCACAAAGGTTTTTCAAATGGCTCATGGAGATAATACCAGATAATACACCATTAGTTTATATGGATCAAATGAAGTTATGTGTGTAAGATGCATAACAGAGTCCCTGGCATGGAGCAGTCATTCTATATTCCCAGCACGATGATGACAAAAGAAAGTCTCCTCTGTTGCTGTCTTTATGGACTTATTTTTTTAAATATTCATTTCAGAAAAAAAGTGGGAGAGAAATGAAATTAATTTATGCTTTAATTCTGCCATTTTAATGTCCTAATTACTAGAGATTATAATATCTGATAATTACAACTAAAAATTCTTTTTTAACAATGTTTTGACAATTTTCATAAGTTTTTTAGCCCAGATAGGTTTTATGATCGGTCTTGCCTAATCCCTCTTCCCTTTGAATGCCTTTAAATTTTTCATTGGAATTGTCAATGCTGTTGTTTCATCAATGAGTTGTGTCCTACTCTTTGTGATCCCATGGACTGTAGCACACCAGGTTCCTCTGTACTCCACTATCTCCCAGAGTTTGTTCAAATTCATGTCCATTGAGTCAGCGATGCTATCAAGCCATTTTATCCTCTGCTGCTCCCTTCTCCTTTGACTTCAGTCTTTCCTAGCATAAGGGTCTTTTCCAATGAGTCAGCACTTTGCATCTGGTAGCCAGAGTACTGGAGCTTCAGCATCAGTCCTTCCAATGAATATACAGGCTTGAATTCCTTTAGAATTGGCTGGTTTGACCTCCTTGCTGTCCAAGAGACCCTCAGGAGTCTTCTCCAGCACCACAATTTGAAAGCCATCAATTCTTCAGTGCTCTGCCTTTTTTATGGTCCAGCTCTCACATCCATACATGACTACTAGAAAAACCATAGATTTGACTGTACAGACCTTGGTTGGCAAAGCGATGTCTCTGCTTTTTAATATGCTGTCTAGGTTTGTCCTAGCTTTCCTTCCAAGGAGCAAGCATCTTTTAATTTCAGGGCTGCAGTCACTGTCTGCAGAAATTTTGGAGCCCAAGAAAATAAAATCTGTCACTGCTTCCACTTTTCCCCTTCTATATGCCATGAAGTGATGGGACCAGTTGTCATGATCTTAGTTTTTAAATGTTGAATTTCAAGCTAGCTTTTTCCCTTTCCTCTTTCACACTTTATCAAGAGGCTCTTTAGTTCCTCTTCACTTTCACATTGGCCTATCTGAGGTTGTTGATATTTCTCCCAGCAGTCTTGATTCCAGCTTGTGATTCATCTGTCCTGGCATTTCCCATGATGTACTCTGCATAAAAGTTAAATAAACAGGGTGACAATATACAGCCTTGTCATACTCCTTTCCCAATTTTGAACCAGTTGATTGATCCATGTCCAGTTCTTACTATTGTTTCTTGACCAGCATACAAGTTTCTCAGGAGACAGGGGAGGTGGTGTGGTATTTCCATCTCTAAGAATTTTCTACAGTTTGTTGTTATCCACAGAGTCAGAGGCTTGATTATAGTCAAGGAAGCAGAGTAGATGTTTTTTTCTGGAATTCTCGTGCTTTCTCTAAGATCCAATGAATGTTGGCAATTTGATCTGTTTCTTCTGTCTCTTCAAAACCCAGCTTGTACATCTGAAAGTTCTTGTTTCACATACTGCTGAAGCCTAGTGTGAAGGATTTTGAGCATTACCTTGCAAGCATGTGAAATGAGCACAATTGTACAATTGTGTGAACATTCTTTGGTATTTCCCTTCTTTGGGATTAGAATGAAAACTGAACTTTTCCAGTCCCATGGCCTTTATTGAAGTTTATAATTTGCTGACATATTGATCATCTTTAAGGATTTGTATTAGCTCAGCTGGAATGCATCGCTTCCACTAGCTTTGTTCACAGTAATGCTTCTAAGGCCCACTTGACTTCACACTCCAGGATGTCTGGCTCTTGGTGAGTTACCACACCATTGTGATTATCTGGGTTGTTAAGACTTTTTTTGTACAGTTCTTCTGTGTATCCTTGCCACCTCTTCTTAGTATCTTCTACTTCCATTAGGTCCTTGCCATTTCTGTCCTTTATCATGTCCATACTTGCATGAAATGTTCCCTTGATAGCTCCAGTTTTCCTGAAGAGATCTCTAGTCCTACCCATGCTATTGTTTTCCTCTATTTTTTTGCATTGTGCATTTAAGAAGGCCTTCTTCTCTCTCCTTGCTATTCTCTCAAACTCTGCATTCAGTTGGGTGTATCTTTCCCTTTCTCCCTTGCCTTTCACTTTTCTTCTTTCCCCAGCTATTTGTAAAACATCCCGAGACAACCACTTTTCCTTCTTGCATTTCTTTTTCTGTGAGATGGTTTTGGTCACTGCCTCCTGTACAATGTTATGAACCTCTGTCCATCCTTCTTCAGGCACTCTGTCTACCAGATCTGATCCTTTTAGTCTATTCATCACTTCTACTGTATGGTGACTTAGATGGTAAAGAATTTGCCTACAGTGCAGGAACCCTGGGTTCGATCCCTGGGTCGGGAAGAGCCCCTGGAGAAGGGAATGGCAATCCACTCCAATATTCTTGCCTAGAGAATTCCATGGACAGGGGAGCCTGGTGGACTACAGTCCATGGGGTCACAAAGAGTAGGACATGACTGAACAACTAACACAATACAACTGTATAATTATATGGTATTTGATTTAGGTCATAGCTGCATGGCCTAGTGATTTTCTTTACTTTATTCAATTGAAGCCTGAATTTTGCAGTGAGGAGTTCAGAATCTGTGCCACAGTCAGCTCCAGGTCTTATTTTTATTGACTGTATAGAGCTTCTCCATCTTTGACTGCAAAGAACATAATCAATCTGATTTTAGTATTGACTGTCTGGTGATGTCCATGTGTAAAGTCGTCTCTTGTGTTTTTGGAAAAGGGTGTTTGCTGTGACCAGTGTGTTCTCTTGACAAAACTCTGTTAACCTTTACCCTGCTTCATTTTGTACTCCAAGGCCAAACTTGCCTGTTACTCCAGAAATCTCTTGACTTCCTACTCTTGCATTCCAATACCCTATGATGAAAAGGACATAGTTTTTGGTGTTAGTTCTAGAAGGTGTTGTAGCTCTTCATAGACACGGTCACACAAGCATTGTACATGTGCTTTAAGCAATACACTTAAAACAAGCAGTGATTCATGTCATGAATAGTTACATTCTGTGAGAGCTTCACTAGAGAATTTTTTTTTTTCATCCTGAACATTGGGGTCAAAAGTATGGTTAGAAGAAAAACAATAACCTTGCATTTTTATAGAAAGACAAACATTTGGTAAACAGTGCACTTGAATAGTTGGATGGTTCTTACAGGCCTGCCTCCCTGGTGGCTCAGGTGGTAAAGAATCCTCCTGAAATGGGGGAGACATAGGTTTAGTCCCTGGGTCAGGAAAGTCCCCTGGAGAAGGGAATGGCTACCCACTCCAGTATTCCTGCATGAAGAATTCCATGGACAGAGGAGCCTAGCGGGCTACAGTCCATGGGTTCACTGAGTTAGACACCACTGAGTGAATGTTTGAGTTTTCAGTTTCTTATAGGCCTGGTCCAGATATTGATAGCTTACAGTGAACGGTGTTGGATTCGTGATCTCCGAAGAAGAAGAATTTGGGACCAGGGACCAGGCTTGAACACTCAAGAGCTTTTGTATAGCTAAATCAAATCCCTTACAATTATACAGTGGAAGTGAGAAATAGATTCAAGGGATTAGATCTGATAGACAGAGTGCCTGAAGAACTATGGACGGAGGTTCGTGACATTGTATAGGAGGCAGGGACCAAGACCATCCCCAAGAAAAAGAAATGCAAAACAGCAAAATGGTTGTCTGAGGTGGCCTTACAAATGACTGAGAAAAGAAGAGAAGCGAAAGGCAAAGGAGAAAAGGAAAAGCATACCCATTTGAATTTAGAATTCCAAAGAATAGCAAGCAGAGATAAGAAAGCCTTCTTCAGTGATCAATGCAAAAAAATAGAGGAAAACAATAGAATGGGAAAGACTAGAGATCTCTTCAAGACAATTAGAGATACCAAGGGAACATTTCATGCAAAGATGGGCACAATAAAGGACAGAAATGATACGGACCTAACAGAAGTAGAAAATACTAAGAAAAGGTGGCAAGAATACACAGAACTATTCAAAAAAAGATCTTCACAACCCAGATAATCACAATGGTGTGATCACTCACCTAGAGCCAGACATCCTGGAATGTGAAGTCAAGTGGGCCTTAGGAAGCATCACTCTGAACAAAGCTAGTGGAGGTGATGGAATTCCACTTGATCTATTTCAAGTCCTAAAAGATGATGCTGTTAAAGCACTCCACTCAATATGCCAGCAAATTTGGAAAACTCAGCAGTGGCCACAGGACTGGAAAAGGTCAGTTTTAATTTCAGTCCCAAAGAAAGGCAATGCCAAAGAATGCTCAAACTACCGCACAATTGCACTCATCTCACACACTAGTAAAGTAATGGTCAAAATTCTCCAAGCCAGGCTTCAACAGTACGTGAACCATGAACTTCCAGATGTTCAAGCTGGATTTAGAAAAGGCAGAGGAACCAGAGATCAAATTGCCAACATCCACTGGATCATTGAAAAAGCAAGAGAGTTCCAGAAAAACATCTATTTCTGCTTTATTGACTATGCCAAAGCCTTTGACTGTGTGGATCACAACAAACTGTGGAAAATTCTTGAAGAGATGGGAATACCAGACCACCTGACCTGCTTCCTGAGAAATCTGTATACAGGTCAGGAAGCAACAGTTAGAACTGGACATGTAACAACAGGCTGGTTCCAAATTGGGAAAGGAGTACGTCAGGGCTGTATATTGTCACCCTGCTTATTTAACTTATATACGGAGTACATCATGCAAAATGCCGGGCTGGATTAAACACAAGCTGGAATCAAGATTGCTGGAAGAAATATCAGTAACCTCAGATACAGAGATGACACCACCCTTATGGCAGAAAGCAAAGAAGGACTAAAGAGCCTCTTGATGAAACTGAAAGAAGAAAGTGAAAAAGTTGACTTAACATTCAGAAGCCTAAGATCATGGCATCCGGTCCCATTACTTTATGGCAAATATATGGGGAAACAGTGGAAACAGTAACAGACTTTATATTCTTGGGCTCCAAAATCACTGCAGATGGTGACTACAGCCATGAAATTAAAAGACATTTGCCCCTTGGAAGAAAAACTGTGACCAACCTAGACAGCTTATTAAAAAAGCAGAAACATTACTTTACCAACAAAGGTTCGTCTAGTCAAAGCTATGATTTTTCTAGTAGTCATGTATGGATGTGAGAGTTGGAGTATAAAGAAAGCTTAGTGCCAAAGAATCGATGCTTTTGAACTGTGGTGTTAGGGAAGACTCTTGAGAGTTCCTTGGACGGCGAGGAGATCCAACCAGTCCATCCTAAAGGAAATTAGTCCTGAATATTCATTGGAAGGACTGATGCTGAAGCTGAAACTCCAGTACTTTGGCCACCTGATGCAAGGAACTGACTCATTTGAAAAGACCCTGATGCTGGGAAAGATTGAAGGTGGGAGCAGAAGGGGACAACAGAAGATGAAATGGTTGGATGGCATCGCGGATTCAATGGACATGAGTTTGCATAATCTCTGGGAGTTGGTGATGGACAGGGAGGCCTGGTGTGCTGCAGTCCATGGCGTTGCAAAGAGTCACACACAACTGATCAACTGAACTGAGCTGAACCAGACCTACTCCCATAATATACATTCTAAGATACCAGGATTAGAAGGTTTTCAGGAAGAAGAAACTGTGCTCAGGCAGGATACATTGTTTTTATATAATCCCTAGTACACAGGTTAAACTGAGTTGTTTGTTGTGTAGACATCAGTTCCAGGCATAAAGAAAAAAACCGTTTCATGTGGCTAAGACCAAGGAATATAGAGAGAAAAAGAAATAACAAGACATTTGTCCTTTCTTCTTCCTTGAGAATTCCAGACCCCTGTCTTCTCCTTGAGAATCCCAAATCCCTCTCTCCTTGGGGACCCCTGGACTTCTTATCAATCTGCCTAGGAATTGACTCTCAGTATTTCACGGTTGTATTCCATTGTTGTCTAGACAGTCCAGTGCAGAGGCTCTTCTTGAATGGGAAATGTGAATTCAAGAGTCAGTTCCCTTCCGCTTTGTTGCACATGTGCTAGTTAAGAGTAACTGATATGGGTTCTTTTATCTAGTTTGGAGACAGTCCTTTAAATGTTGTTTTTATCAGTGTGTATAATCTCTTAGGTGTAGTTCACAGGGCATCTGATCTTTATCCAAATATAGATTATTATGATCACATTTAGAAAAGCTTAGAATGTTATTCTGCTAATTCAACTAAGCTTTATAATAATGAAACAGAGCACCAAGGAACCATCTTGGACATAGATAATAAATACTAAGCCTCAGTAAATAGAAAACTTTAATATCCATGAAGGTATACTATTGATACATAATTTTCCTCTCCAGATCATTCTCCTTTCTACTGAAATGAAACCACTCAGTTGTGTCCAACTCTTTGTGACCCTGTGAACTGTAGCCTGCCAGGCTTCTGTGTCCATGGGATCTTCCAGGCAAGAATACTGAAGTGGGTTGCCATTTCCTTCTCCTTTCTGTTAAATCCAGCCAAATTAACACTTATTTGCTCAAAATAAGTCTGGTTTCAATAAACATGGCCTGATTATTCATATAATTGCTCACATGGGCTCTTCTAAGTTGGCTGCTGCACTGGAGCCTTTCATTAGGATCTTCAGAGTAAATTTTTAAAAGGCCTCTCAAGGCCAAGAAAGCCATGCCTATGGCTTGCCTTCAGATTTTGCCTGTAATATCTCTTTTTTAGATATCCAGAATATCTAGATTTTTGCACATGTCAAGGGACAATCCATTTCATTAGGTTCATAAGTTTGCTCAGAACTCGAGTCTCCAATTTCTGGAGGAACCAGATAGAAAAGGAAAATATTTTAATTTTACCCAGAGGTGTACATTACCAAATTGTTGTAAATCATAAGTAGCTTGTAGAAAAGGGTTTTTCAACATCTGAAAAACAAAGATTAGAAGCCAGTAGTATGTCAGACAAGTCATAAAAGTTATAATCATATTTAACTGTCCATTTAATCCCATGTCGTTAATCTTTGTTCCATTTGAGTCTAGTTTTTTTTCCTATTAGTTTTGTCAACCTTGTCTCATGATTAAGGATGATAGTGACAGTGATAATTTCAAGAGGTTTGTAAAGTTTTTGTTAATGTTTGTATGATTTGTCCAATGAAGTGGTTGTCTTGATCACTGGATTGTAGAACCTATATTCCAGGTGGGAAACATATTTTCTAACCTTTTCCTTTTCACTGTGAAGGCATCAGCCCTGTAGCCAGGGAAGGCTTTAATCCATCAAATAGAAATTGAGGTTTATTAGGGAGCCAGGAAAAGCTAAGCCACCATCTTGGATTTCTCAAAGATTTTTTTAATTTATAGCTATTGTCTGCTGCTGCTGCTAAGTCACTTCAGTCATGTCCAACTCTGTGTGACCCCATAAAATTCACTGATTTAGGAGTAGACTGTTGTCATGTTTTAAGCACATCAGGATAGCAAAAGTCTGACCATCAAGGGTTAATTTTTTGTAGAAGCAGAATGAACTTTATTTATATGTGTCATAATATTCATAAATCATTGTGAAATGGTACTCATTTACTTTATCAAAGTAACAAAATATTTTTAAAAAATATAGATCATTTAAAGGCAAATAAATTTACATAGTCTGTTATCAAAAGTCGCATTCCAAGAAAATTTTGTATTCTTAACAGAGAAAAGCAAATTCCAATGTGGTACCAGCTTACTGTTAATAACAAAATTTGTTTATCTAGTTAATTTTAATTTAATCTTAGAAAGTCCTTTCTATAAATCTTGAAGAGGTAATATTTTTCTAAGGCATCAGAGTGAAACAATAGCTATCTATAATGACAAAAAGGCTCAAGAAGACATACATAAACTCTGACTACAATGCAGTTGACAAAGTAACTTGGTTACTGCTGTGACATATAACACTTTAAGATAGTAACTAGAATTATGACTATAAACATTTTACCAGGACATACAAGATCTTCATGAATTCTACACAATTTCTAGATTATCTGTATTGGCAACATTTACCATACAGTATAACCTGAGAAGATTTATCACTTATTTGACAGTACTTCCCATGTACCTTCCTATCGCTTCTCTAGGGGATCTTCCCGACCCAGGAATCAAACCAGGGTCTCTTGCATTGCAGGCGGATTCTTTACTAACAGAGCTATCAGGGAAGCCTTTTAACATACCAAATGAACCTAATTAGTTTAATATCTATCTTTGGGAGGCCTAGCGCCTTCGCAGGTGGTGCTAGTGGTAAAGAACCCTCCTGCCAGTTCTGCCAATGCAGGAGACGCAAAAGACACAAGTTCAATCCCTGGGTCAAAGATCTCCTGGAGTAGTAAGTGGCAACCCACTGTAATATTCTTGCTGGGAAAATTCCATGGGTAAAGGGACTTGGTGGGCTACAGTTCATGGGGCCGCAAAGGGTCAGACACAACTGAGTGACTGAGCACATTGGGATGCCACTGAAGCATCCCAAAGTTAGCTAGGGTTAAAAGAACTTTATTAGAATTTGGTCTCAGGAAGTTTCATCAAAAAACACAGAGTTTAGAACATTCAGTGAGGCAGGATCCTAGGTTACTGTGGAACTGCAGTTACTCATGCAGTCAAAGTAACAGTGAAAGATTTCAAAGGAAAACACAGAAGAGATCACTTAAGAGGTAAAGAAACTTACAGTCTGTTATCAAAGGTGGTTCAGTATCTCAAGAAAACTTGTATCATGTACAAAATACTTTTCTTGGGGTCCACTTTCCACAAAACTTTTTATCACTCTCTGTATCCCTTATTTTATTTGTCCATTCAGAAACAGCCACCTGTAAGTCAGATTTCCTTTTCCCTTAAAGTGTAATTCTGTTGCTCATACCTTATTTTGCAGCTATCTCCTGCTTCCATGGGTTTCCCTGATGGCTCAGTTGGTAAAGAATCCACCTGAAATGTGGGAGACCTAGGTCCAATTCCTGGGTCAGGAAGATCCCCTGGAGAAGGGAAAGACTACCCACTCCAGTGGCCTGGAGAATTCCATGGACTGTATAGTCCATGGGGTCTCAAAGAGTCGGACACGACTGAGTGATTTTGACTTCACTTCCTGCTTCCTTTACATATTGAGATGTTTCCCTTATCGTTTTGGTAGCTTTAATTGTGTGTTGTCATTTTTAACACTTAAAAAACCCCTCACTCTCTAGTGAGAAACAAGAATAAAGCAACTGTGAACTGTTTGTCATATTGGCATTCTCTGATTAGCAAACTTAAGAATGTGTTCTGTAACCTCCAAAACATGCATTTTCCAAAAGTGTAAATTCTTTCTCAAAGTGGCACAAAACATGTTTAATAAATGCAAACATCCTTAGTTTCTCTCTTTCAAGAAGACACAAGTAGGTAAATTTAGATTTGTTTCATTTGTAAGCACTTACTTTTCTTTAAGCCAATTAAGTAGAGCTCATTTACACATTAACCCCAGCAATATTATCCAAAGAAACATACTGAGAGATACATATATCCAGACAAACAGAGATCTCATTTCATTTTTTTATATTTTGTTTATCAGGTATTGCAGTTAAATTTATTAGTTTATGAATAACAGAATAGTCAACTTTACACATTTGATTTAAAATCTTCATTTTTCCCCTTGGCTTGAAGTTCTATTAAGTATCCCAAGGCTGAAGTCCCAGGAAAACTGGGCTGTATTTGTACTTCAAGGACATGATAAGAGTTAACTTCAAGTTTTCTTCTGGTAATATTTTTATTCTCTGAGAGTCAGTGTTCTGATAAAAAGTATTGTATCAAGCTAGCTTTCTCTAACTGCACATGCAAAAAGAACAAGTTTTGGAATTTCAAAACAGTTTCATCTCAACTGATTTTTTCCGGAGCCTAAAGAATATTGTGACCACATGATGTTAAATTATTTTTTCCTTATTTATAGGTTTATAATTATTGGTTGACCAGTCTGCAAAAATTTTCTAGGGGTCCGTCAGATGAAATTCAAGAAGAAGCACTTCTCATGTTGAGTCAAATTATTACTATACACTCACTGGCAAAACCAAAGGAAACCAAATCCTTGCCAGTCAAACAGAAGCCACAAAGCAAAAAAAAAAAAAAAAAAAACAAAACACTCAAACAGCCCAAGGTTCATATTGGCTTCCAAGTCCCCCTAAGCCTGTGGCCTTAGTCCAAGTGGCACCTTACGAACAGGATGAAAAAACCCCTCCAAAGGGAACATAAGGTTCGCCAAACAGACAAGGTCAAGTGGCCCGAGTGTATGCCAGAGAACTTACCAAAGTGCTGGCAGAGGTGTCATGACATCCAAAATGCTACTTTTCTCCTTTCTCAGAATATTTTCTCA
Source organism: Moschus berezovskii (assembly GCF_049115385.1). NCBI lineage: Eukaryota > Metazoa > Chordata > Mammalia > Artiodactyla > Moschidae > Moschus > Moschus berezovskii. Next base: position 15,093,198 of record NC_142482.1, on the reverse strand, counting down.
GCAGGAAGTCAGGACTGTTGTGGGCAGGAGAGGGTGATGTCCTCAAGGCAAAGGTGGCTTTGGCAGCTGCTAGGGAGGCCTTTCTCCTATCTTCCATCCTTGCCTCATACACCAACTACCAAAACGGCAGTCTGGATATGATTGGGACACGGCCCTGTGGTGGGGGAATGCTTGGCCATTGGTCTCCAGAGGCGTCTCCCAACCACCCTCTGTCCCCCTCAGGAGGCTGGCTTGGAGAAAAACTCAGCCCAATCAAGCCTAGCAGCCCCACAGGGCCACCTGCCCACCAGTCAATCCCAGACAAGCCCCCAAAATTCTGTTGCCAGAACTCAGCCTCTGTTCACTGGTGCCAAAGAGAAACATAGAGACAGTTTTGAGTGCAGTAGAAAAGGGTAGCTTTTATTGCTTTGCCAGGCAAAAGGGCCCACAGTGAGCTAAGGCCCTCAAGACTGTGTTGAACCATCCTTCCCCTACCCCACCCCGGGAGAAGTAGTGAGGAGTTTCAGTGTTTAAGGAGAAGAAAGTGATCAGCTCAAGGACAGTTCTTGGATTCGTTGGCACCAAGGTGAAGTTTCAAGCATCTCCAATTTTGTTTCAACCAGTTTAGGATCTATATTCTTGCGGTCATCAGTTTTTATCTGGCGGGGGGTGGCAGGTCTGCTTCCTGTAAAAACAATCTAGGAATATGCGTCAGGTCTTTATATCCTTCAGGGAACTGGGAGTTCCGTAACTGTGCTACATGGCAGAATTATAGTCTAAATTGTTATCAGTTCCTTAGCCCAACAGCTATTCTTTGTTTCTACATCTTCACATTTCCCAATCACTAACTCTTCAGTCAGCATTTTGCTTCAAAAGACAAGGACACAGGGGTTTGTACAGTTTCAAGGGTAGGAGTGAGTCCAAAGGTCAGGCTGGAGGGGTGGCTTAGGTGGCTTGCCCACCCAAGTGGTGCTGTGTGCAGGGGGCATGTACAGTATCCTGCTTTGCTCTGGGCTCTTGAGAAGTAACAGCTGAATTTCTTGGTCTCTTTTGTTCAGAATTTGCCCTACCTGTGCTTGCATTTTTAGTCCCATTTAGTTTCTCTGTATTCTGTTGCTGGAAGAGAAGCATGTCAAGCTGCAAGCACTGCAGCACTGCAACAAAGGGTCCCAGCCTGTCCCATTCTTATGTTGGTAAAAGTGAAACTGTTAGTGGCTCAGTTCCTTCTGTCAGACTCTTTGTGACCTCATGGACTTAGCCAGCTAGGCTCTTCTATCCATTGGAATTCTCCAAACAAGAATACTGGAGTGGGTAGCCATTCCCTTCTCCTGGGGATCTTCAGAACCCAGGGATGGAACCCAGGTATCCTGCATTGAAGGCAGGTTCTTTAACTTCTGAGCCAAGTACATGCCAAAATTTAACCATTCCATTGCCAGTCATTAGACATTTAGATGCTTTCCGATTTCCACTATTACAAATTTGTGATAAATAATTTTTGCATGACAGTTTTCCTACAGATTAAATTATGTCCTCACGAAAAATCCTTGCAATGAAAAGGCTTGAAGAGTTATGCTCATATTTGGGCTTTTGTTTTCCAAATTTTACCCATTAACTCCTACCTACAGTTAAATTTTCCACTGAACTCTCCGAAGCACGTTAGAAGAATTCTAAATATAAGTTTCGCGAAGACATTTAAAAATATTTACTTCGCATACAACTTTTGAGAAACACAACAAGCAGGTCTCTCATTTTCAATTTGGCTCTACAAATTCTCAAACTTAGGAAATATAAAAGCAACTGAAGTCATAAAGTCATGGTGGAAATGCGGGAAGTACAGAATTAAGCAATAATTACTGCCAGTAACAGGTAATCAGATGTTGGGCATGCATGCAGACAGGCAACAAAGGCGTCGAAGTTTTAAAAGAATTTTTCCGACTTAAATTATTTTCAAAACCTTCGAGTGGGTCTCTTTGGTAAGGCAGTAAGTGAAGAAAATGAGAACACATATCTGAACATAAGTGGACTATTTTACAGGTTTTTTGAGTGTGAACACTCAAATTGAATAGTCAACACATAAATAGTCAACTATTCTATTTCACTAACATACTACCTGATAACATCTTTAAAAGTTTTATAGTATCACTGGTCTAGGGCCCAAAGATACAGTTGGCCGGACCTCGGCTCCTAGACGTCCTGGGTCAGGGTTCTCCAGCCTTGCCAGTTTTCTTCAGGTCAGCCCGAGACTTCCTCCTCAGGTGCGTCAATACAGGCTCTGAGTGGCGGCTGACATGGCGAACAGGTGAGCAGGGTAAGGCTGCCTCAGATTTCTATTCTGCCCGTAGTCTTCAGCTAAACAGCCAGATTTCCGACCCGTCGAAGAAAAAAGCACTGATAAATTAGCGCTGAATTAACACTCAGCCTTGAAGGCTAACACTTATCAATGAGCTTCGCTTCCACAACCACGCAGAACTCACGCCTACGCCTTCCTCTCCATCCTCGTCCCGGTCCTTCCCTGTGAAACAGGACGCAGCCAGTTCTCCGCCGGGCGAGCGGCAGTGACGTCAGCCTCAAGGAGCGCAGGAGGGGTCTTTTCCCTTCCAAGCGTTAGTGTCTTTTCCCCGCTCTGTTCCACTGCCTCTTCGGAAGGTTTCGGTGTGTGCGGAACTACAGTTCCCAGCAGCCCTTGCGGCGGGGGAGTTGGCCCGAACTACAGTTCCCAGCGGTCCTTGCGGCGGGGGGGCGGGAAGCCAGGGCGGCGCGAGGGAGGCTGGGCGCCGCGGGCCTAGCGGGCTGCTCTCCCGGGAAGCGGCGTGCATCCCTTTACGCCCGCGGCGTCGGCGGCGTCGGCGGCTCGGCGGCGTAGTCGGCGGCTCAGCGGTCACACGGAGGCGGGTCACGGCGGCGCGGGGCTGACGGCCGGCCGGGCTGGGGAGGCGGCGCGGAAACCGCAGCGCGGGTGCCGGAAGGCGGGCGGTCGCGGAGATGGGAGACCCGGGGTCTGAGGTGAGTCGCGGGCCGGGCCGGGTGTGCTGCGGGCTCAGAGGGTGCGGGCAGGGCCCGGCGGCCGATGACCCGGGGTCCGGAGCCTGGGGGCCAAGGGGCGTGGGCCGGGGTCAACAATGGCCGCCCGGCCCGGCCCGGCGGCCGCGGCTGGGCTCGGGCGCGGCGCGGGTTCCGAGGCCCGTTGCCCCCACGGGCAGGCTTCCTTCCTCGGGAGAAGGGGCCGGCGGGGGCCTGCGGTCCCCAGCGCCCGCGCTGTTCTCCGGCGGGTCGCGGGGGCTGCTGCTCCGGGCGGTCTCCTCGAGAGCTCTGCCTTTTCATTCCCTTTGGAAAAATCGCCTTCTGCGAGTCGTGGCTGTCTGGATGACCATGTTTTGGCTTATTTTATAGATAATAGAATGTGTTCCTCCAGCTGGGCCTGAGGCGTCCGAGTCAACGGTGGAGGAAAACGAAGATGACATCCAGTTTGTGAGTGTAAGTAGCAGCGGTATTTGGGTTTTTCCGAGTCAGAGATTGTGCGGGACAAGCCGAGATGTGATTTCCCCTCGCCTGTTGACTCATCGTCCAGCAAACGTGTGGACGTCTCATACCGACTGGACACTGTGGAGCGGGACACAGGCGTGGGCATCAGACTGGACACCGTGGAGCAGGACACAGGAGTGGGCATCAGACTAGACACCGTGGAGCAGGGCACAGGAGTGGGTATCAGACTGGACACCGTGGAGCAGAACACAGAAGTGGGTATCCAAGTGGACACTGTGGAGCAGGGCACGGGAGTGGGTATCCGAGTGGACACCGTGGGGCAGGGCACAGGAGTGGGCATCAGACTGGACACCGTGGAGCAGGACACAGGAGTGGGTATCAGACTGGACACCGTGGAGCAGGGCACAGCAGTGGGTATCAGACTGGACACCGTGGAGCAGGGCACAGGAGTGGGTATCCGTGTGGACACTGTGGAGCAGGGCACGGGAGTGGGTATCAGACTGGACACCATGGAGCAGGACACAGGAATAGATATCACATCGGACACCATGGAGCAGGGCACAGGGGTAGAGCGTTTGCCCAGAGGCGGTCTCGCCGCCCCTCAGCCATCGCTGAGACTGTGGCCTGCGGGCCTGTTGGAGCCTGGGTCACGCCTCCACCGCTCCGTTGCACAGGGAGCCACTGGTGTGCGCAGGGTTCGGGCCTCCTCAGACTGTGTTTGAAATGAGACCAGAGTAACTTCTGAAAGATGGCCCCCAGGGGCAGCTAGTGATGGGGAAGGAGGTGGGCTGCAGGAGGTCAGCATCAGAGCCTGTGTGTCTCTGTAGAGTGGGGGCAGGTGCCCTGAAGACCTCACTGAGCTCTGAGCTCACCCTGTTACATCACAGTCCCGCAGGCCAGGTTCCCAGTGAGGGGCCTGCATCACAGGAGCATCCTGTATGTTTCTGTGTTTATCCCCTTCTGACAGAGTTTTCAAGCATGAGTGAGTGGAAGTGTGCAGAATCCTCCTCCTCGCTGCAGACCTATGGAATCAGGATTTGTAGGTAGGGCCCAGGAATCTTCATGTTGGTGCAGGAGTAGAGGAAGCTGTGAACACATTTATAAAAACATTGGTTGCAATAACCAAAGGAGGTGCTGTGATATATTTGGGGATAATTTCCACCTCAAACTGTTAAAGTTTTATAAAGATTCTGCTTAAAGTAGTATTTTAGTATCTCCGTTAGATGGAGAGTTGTATTGTAAAGGATTCTTTTTGAATTCTGCAGTTAGTTAAAGTTTTGTTATTGAAGGTGTATAATCTTTCTTTTGGAGAAGGAAATGGCAACCCACTCCAGTGTTCTTGCCTGGAGAATCCCATGGATAGAGGAGCCTGGCAGGCCATGGTCCATAGGGTTGCAGAGAGTAGGACATGACTGAAGTGACTAAGCATGCATGCACGCAATCTTTCTTTAATTCAGTCTGATATGTATTTGTGTATGTTGGTTCTTGGGAAGTTTTGGTTTTGAAAGATTGGTTATTAAACAGTGTCCTCTGTGTACCCCAACATTAGACCGTTGTGATGATCTATTGTTGTGTTGTGTTTCAGTGGGTTTGTTTCGGAGTCTTTCGCAAGATCATTTCTTAGCTTTTTTTGCCTTTGCCTATCCGTGTGGTATGCTGTCCTTTTCATTTTAAATTTTTAAAGAAATTGTTTTGGGGGGATGGTGGTAGAAGAAATTGAACTCTGAAGTATATCTGGCTCTTTAGGATAAATGTTTCAGGTTCTCCCTGAATATGGCAAAATTTATGAATGGAGAATATTTACTTTGGTATTTTGTGGAAATTAAAGAGGGACACGCTTCTTCATGAACTGTAGGGCTTACTTTGAGAGTCACAGATGGACTCTACAGAAATAAGATATATATATATATTTTTTGGTTCTCTGTGAAATGGAGAATTGTATTATAGCTTATCAGTACCTAATATAAGCTTGTGTTTCTCTGAAGTTGAATATTCTTTTAAGTATTACTTTAAATGTAGAGGATCTGTTTTATCTTTGTATCCAGAGTAGAAAATATACAACCAATATAATTGTGTTCAACTTGATATATTTTGTATTCATCTCTCTTTTCAAATATAAGTTCAAAGGTTTGCTAGTTCCAAATGGAGAAGTGACTTACATATATTAATGCAATTACAGTACCAGAAGAAACCTATTACAAACATTCTTTCTGCCTTTTTGGTGATAAAACGTCAGTGACAATAAAAACACATTAGAAATAGAATCTTTTACTTCACTCAGTAACCCAATCTGTGACAGCTCTGGGTATTGCTTGTTCAATAAAGATAATGACTAGTTCTGTGCTTAAGATATTTTCAGATACAGAAAGCACACTGTGCTGTTTCTTCTTGATTTACTCCGGTTTAGATTCTTAGTTCGTTCTTTGACTCTCCCGTCTTTAATCCATGTGTATCCGCCTAGTGACACAGTAGTCTGTGTGGTTTGGAAAATGCAGAGTTCAAAACTAAACTTAGCATGCTGAAGGAAAGGAAGGCTATAGATGTGGAGGTGCAAAAATGAGCCCTTTCATTTAAATTTTATTGAAATACACATACAGAGAATTGCACAGTTAGTAACTGTACCCTCTGATTTTTTCAGAGCCAGCACACCTGTGTAAACAGCGCTTAACTCAGGAGACAGAATGTTTGGTGGTTTAGTCGCTAAGTTGTGTCCGACTCTTGGACTCTTGGTACCCCATTGACTGTAGCCTGCCAGGCTCCTCTGTCTGTGGGATTCTCTAGGCAGGACTACTGGAGTGGGTTGCCATTTCCTTCTCCAGGGGATCTTCCCGACCCAGGGATTGAACCCCAGTCTCCTGCATTGCAGGCAGATTCTTGACCAACTGAGCTATGAGGGAAGCCTAGATGTTCCCATACACACTTTTCATTTAGGTTTTTTGCTCTAATTTTCTAATTTAGTGATATTTCCCTTTTTTAGCCATCATCTTTATTCTCTGCCTCGTTTGAAACTGCAGATATGTTAGTTAATTTAATCCCAGAGAACCGTGTTAATTTAAGGCTAATGACATGATCTTTCACAGATAAAAGATGTACTTTAGATAAGAATGTATCAGAACTGCTGAGGCAGCCTGTTATAATGTTGGTAACAGCACGTGAGGTTTAGGCTTCAGCCAGGTGGTATAATGTGGAATCATTGAACATGTGGAAATAGGGAAGAAAATCCAGGTATATTTTCATAAATTATTTAGAGGGGTCTTGGACAAATAGTGAGGGTGGTTTTTGGCTGGGTGTCTTGGAGTTGTAACTAGCTCAATAAATGTTGGAGCTCATAATATGTCAAGTCCTGAATGAAGTACTTTAGAGCTGCAGAGATTAGCTGGAAATAAATCCTACTCATAAGTGTCAGTGTTTCAGTGTGAGAGATGAGATAGGGAGGAGGACTTTGTAAATAGTTGTAGGAGAGAGTTCTTTTATAAAAAGTACATGGTGCAAAAAAAAAAGTATATGTGCTATAAAAAAGACATGACTTTCGGTTTGTTACTTTTGCACAGGGAGCATTTCCTGTTTGTATGTTTTAAAAGGGTATTTTGAGAAGAAACAAGTCATCAAAATGAGAAAACAATTATGCTTAGTTCTGGAGGATAAGTTTTTTTGTTTTTTTTTAATGGGAGAGGGGCAGTTGGGACAGATAGTATAGATTTTGAATTGTGGACTAAATTTGAACTAAAGTAGGCATTTGGGACTCATTTGAGATGTTTGAATCAGGCAGGACTGTAGAAGTTCATTATATCTGGAACTTTTCTGTGTGGGGGAAAATATATCAGTTATTTAGGGTTTCAGATTAGATTTTTGCATCTGTGCTCAAATTCATGTTTGTTTTAGACTGAAGTAAACTATCTACCTTTTCTGTAGACTGTATTTTAGTATTTTGATGTCACTTTTCAGTTAGTAGGTAATTGGTGTTTCGGCTTTGTATGAGAATCAGTTTTCTAATAAGATGAAAGCTTTTTTAGAGAAGGAAATGGCAACCCACTCCAGTATTCTTGCCTGGGAAATCTCATGGACAAAGGAGTCTGGTGGGCTACAGTCAGGGGGTTGCAAAAGAGTTGGACAGCACTTAGCGACTAAACAGCAACATCGTCTCATACAGGTATAAAATTAAAGAATAGAAAACAAAGATGGAAGCTTTTTATTTCTTTAATAATATTTTTTAAACCTTAGAGTATTAAACCATGTTCCTCAACTGTTTTGCTTCTGCCTATGCTCCTTCTCCTAAATTGTTTGGTCTTGGAATAGAATACTTTGTTACTGATACGGAGGGAAAGAGTTGATAGACGGAACAAATTTAAGGAAAAAAAATACCTTGTGATTGGAGAACCACATGTGTTTATACTTTTGATATAAGCAGCCATTGTAAACATAATAAGAAATTACCTTTTCTTAATATTGGTATTAAAAACATTACTGTTTGGGGAGAACTAATAATTTATGTTTTGGTCACTTTTATGAGTTATTCAGAGTTGGGAACAAGAGCAGGTAGTCTTTTTCCTCATATTAAAGGAAAAAGTAGCTTATCTTAGAAACTTAGGAAATAAGTATTGATTTAAAAGTAGTGTGTGTACTTTGGACTGGCTCAAAATTAGTGTGACCACACAGCCAGTGTTGTGATTACAGAACCAGGTTGGCCTCACGTAGTTTTCTCCTTTGTTACATGGTGTAAAAGTCAAGTAGTGGGGGATTGATTGGAACAGTGTACGTGAAAAATTTAGCACCATTGCCTATATGGGGCTCAGTGACAGATGTTCCTGATTAGAGTGAAATAAATGGAGTGCCAAAGGGTTTTGATTCCTTAGGTTCATTATGATGGAAGCTTGTCCATATCCACTGTAAACATTAGCTGGAGTGTAGAGTGTTTGTAAGTAATATTTTCATTTGGGATCGTTATCTTCTGTTTCTTCCGCTCAGCCTCTGCCTTTTGGGGTCTCAAACACATGCTGTCTTCTTCTACCCTTCTGTCACTCTTTGAGTGAATGAATAAATGACCCCTGCTTTTTCTCATGGGCCTCAATCATGATTGTTTTATTCTGCTGGGAATCCTAAGTCGTCATCGTTGAGTAGTTCAGGAGTGGGCTTGTGTCAGTGTTGTGGCTGACCCCAGTGGGACATTTCTGCTGCTCTGATCTCTCCTTATTCCTCCTTCTGTTTCTGCAGCTACTTTTTCATCATTTGTGACCATTTTCCCAATGGTGGTGGTTTCTGCCTGTCCCATTGTGCTTTGTGCCCTGTTAGCCTGACATCTCCCTTTCTTCTCTACTGCTTTCCCTTCGTGGAAGCTCTGCCGCAGCCTCTGTGTGTTCCTGGTTTCTGGTAGCTCAGGGACGTGCTTGGTGTGCTGTCTCAGTGGGCATGTAATAAAGTTCCTAATGTACATTTCTTGAGGAGAGCAAGCTATTATAGTTTTTCTCCTCCGCTACCTTCTTGGCTTGATTGTATGACTTTGACAGTCTTATGACAAGTGGCAGGTTTGGGTCTTAAAGTAGGTGATTCACCTCTGTGATCCCACAGAGGAGAATATTCTACTTACCCTCTTTTTTTAAATGTCCATTTTTACAGTTTAGACTGAAATCCTGATTACTTTATCATGTGACCCCTGCCCAGTTTTGCTGTCTGGTTTTATCTTAGCAGCTGAATCACCCCTCTGTGGGCTTCCCTTGTGGCTCAGTTGGTAAAGAATCTGCCTGCAATGTGGGAGACCTGGGTTTGATCTCTGGGTTGGGAAGATCCCCTAGAGAAGGGAAGGGCTACCCACTCCAGTGTTCTGGCCTGGAGAATTCCATGGACTGTATAGCGCATGGGGTTGCAAAGATTGGACACAACTGAGAGACTTTTCACTTTCACTTTCACCCCCATACAGGGAAAGCACTTTCCTGCTTGGGGAGGGATGGAATCCTGGGAGAGAAGCAAGCTGTCTGTAGGACTGGATGCCGTGTCTCAGAGAGAGGATCTTTACCTAGATGTTATCCTCTGTCTCCTGACCCCAGGTCTTTTTCTGTTAGTTTTTCCACTGAACATATCACTTTGGCTTCCCAACAGCCGTGTTTCCCAACCTGAGCAATCTTTCCCCAGCCCTAATCTCCCCTGTGCTCCTTTCTCTTTTTTCAACATAGACTTTTTGAAAGAATAATCACTCTTGGCCTTTGCTCCTCATTTTCTGCTTAATGTTGTAGTCTGACTTGTATGCTCACTACTTTCTTGAAAGTTGCTCTCTCAAAGACATAAAATCTTGTTGCTAAATTCTGTGGCTTTTTTTTTTTTTTGGTGCTCAGTGTTTTTGGCCACATTTGCATTGTTACCTTTTCATTGAGATTTTCTCTATCTTTAGGTTCTTTGGATTTGTGCATTCCTGATTCTTCCTAGATCTCTGATTACTTAACTTCAGTTCAGTTCAGTCGCTCAGTCGTGTCCAACTCTTTGTGACCCCATGAATCACAGCACGCCAGGCCTCCCTGTCCATCACCAATTAGCTCTTCTTAAATCTTAAAATTCCATCATTTCCTCAAGAACCTCCTTGAATTTCTTCTTTGTCTTCTTTGTTCTCCTCGGTAAAATCATAGTTCCAGTTTAATTCTGGAGTTAATACTTTTCTAGGGGAGCAGCTTTCCAGTCTGCACTTTTGAGTAGTGTCCCTGTGCCCAGATCACAGGTCTGCATTTCCCTCTGTCTGCCAGCCGCCTCTGCCTGCCAGCCACACACTGGCCCACTACGGCCAGAGCGCCAGCCGCGCACCTCCATACTCCAGATGCATGCCTTTCACATGACTGTTGTTCAGTCGTCCAAGCTTGAAACTTAGAGACAGCTCTGACTTCATGTTATTGTTTGACTCCTGTTCTTTATAGTTGATCATTTTTTGGTGTTTGTTTCCATTTCACCTTTGTATCATTTTGTATGTGCACCATGGAAGTGAAAGTGTAGTCGCTCAGTCATGTCCAACTCTTTGCAAGCCCATGGAATGTAGCCTGCCAGGCTCCTCTGTCCATGTAGTTCTCTAGACGAGAATACTGGAGTGGGTTGCCATTTCCTTCTCCAAGGGTTCTTCCCGACCCAGGGATTGAACCTGGGTTTCCTGCATTGTGGGCAGATTCTTTATGGTCTGAGCCACAAAAAAAAGCCCTTCTGTTATTTTTGCCATCTCCGCTATTTAGTTTTGCATTATTATGTTGTGGACTGATAAATTATCCTGCTCCTGCTTTTCTTGCTGCCATATTTCTCTGTGTGGTTGATGTTATTCCCGTCTTAGTATTTATTGATTGCCTTTTGCCTATAGAATAAGATCTAGGCTTTTAAGTTTAGTATTCAAGACTTGGTCTATGGTAGAGTCAGAGTGGATGGAAAGAAAAGATGAAGGAGAACCAGGTTTGATGTGTGACTGCAGGAGTCTGAGATACAGCCCAGTTTCTAGTCATAGATCCCCATTTCATCTGAAAATCATTGGCTTAGAATATCTGTGTTCTTGCAGCACCGTTCCCGTGTTACTAATCCTCTCCCCAAGGAGTCAACACAGTCCCAATACCCTTCCTGGCTTGCAGTCTTTTAGGTTTTATCATTTATTAGTCATGGACTCTGAGGATTTTCCTCTGCATTTGTTCTGATTATTTTGTACCACGCATAAGGTTTCCTCTTCAGAAGAGTTCTCACCAGTCAGTCCCAACATCAACAAAAAGGATTGCCTTAAATGCTAATTTAGCTTGAGTAACTGTGCATGATTTGTTAATGTGTTCGTTCTTTTCTAGGAAGGACCGTTGAGGCCTGTTCTAGAATACATTGACCTGGTCAGCAGTGATGATGATGAGCCTAGCACCTCTCAGCATGAGGTGAGTACATTTGACTTGTGTTTCTTCGCTTTTCGTATTTCAGACACATCCTCTAAAGGGAGTCAGCAAGTCAGTGTTTAGGCGCTGTTGTGCTTTAGGAGACAGCCCATTTCTGTTGGAATAACCCTGAGAGGGAGTCCTTAGCCTGGAAAATCTGCTTCCAGCTTTGTTCCTTTACTTTGAGCGAGGATGTGGAAGTATTACATGACACGGGAGTGTCCTAAGCCTTGAAGTGGTATCTGATGAAAGGGAAATGGAATAAAGCTGCAAGCTTTGGGCACCCTTTTCCTTTCCTGTCTTTCCTCGGGTGCCCTATAGAATTGGATCCTTTTCTTCCAGAACCACATGGCCACAGAAAATTTATTCTGTTTGGAAGAAAGGCTGTGAGAAGCTCCTTTAGAAATGGAGTGTGGGGAAGGCTGCTGGGTCATTCAGGCATCGTCCCTCTAACTGCCTCTCTCCCTCATATTTGGGGTTTTCTCTGAACTGCGGTTTTTTTGGTTGTATGTTTGACCGTTAAACTAATCCTTCCCTTACTCTGAGAACCAAAGTAACTGAGCCGTTTGTATCAGTCTTGTCTTGCTTTTGTCTTAGCCTGAATTTCTATTACTGGACTGTTTTCTTGATGAATTAGAGGACTCCTGGCTGTGTGTTCAAGGTGGTCTATGATATATAAGGGATTGGGACTGGGACTCACAATCAAAATACCTAGGTTTTAGTTCCCCCTTAGCTCCTTATTATTCTGTGAATTTGGATCAGTAGCCTTTTAACTTTAGTTTCTTTATCACATAAGAATAATAACCTATCTCACAGGGTTGTTGTGAGGATACAGTAAGGTTACAAAGCTCCTGAAAACTTCAAACTGTAGAGGAGAGCCGCCCACCTGGAAAATTTCGTTATTTATGGTCAGTGAATGAGAATTTTTAAAGAGACCTAAAAGTGTCTCTGCAATAGAAATATTTTTTTTCTCTTCAGTGGGACTTTTCCATGTTCTCTCTGCCATTATGAACTTTTACTTGTTGCCTTACACATGTTCAATGGGATTTTTAAAAATACTGTTTTCATCAACAGTCTTGTTACCTCTTATTCTAACATGGAAATAAGCAGCAAGGGACTAAGATGGCACCCCTTGAACTGGGCTTGTTTTTGCTCGTTTTTCATAGACAGAGTGCCAGGTTAATGCCAGTAGTTGGTATTGGGGTTTTGGGGAAATGAAACTTGTGGATTTGACTTCTGTGATCCTCTTGCTGACCTGAAGTGGATTGTATATTTTATTGTTATTTATAATAATTTAAAAAGTTGAGTTCTACTTACTGGACATGCATCTCTGCACTTGAAAGTTAACATATTAAAAGCATATTTTCTTTCTTCCTTGGTTCTCTTGTTCACGTGGATAACCCAGAGAATGCCTGAGTCTAAGGCGCCATCCTCAGAGAGTCGTCGCCCAGAAATGTGCTCTGGCTGCAGTGCTCCTCCTCCCAGTGGAGACAGCAGCTCCTCTGGGCGCTGCGCCAGCAGTCCTCAAAGGATGGTTTCTCACCCTTCTTCCATTGAGAACCCATTGGAGACCCAGAGAAATGATCACAGTAATTCAGATATTAAGATCTCTGAGACAGAGACACTTGAGCCATCACAGAATTACCAGAGTCTGCCTCCATCTCCACTCCTGGTCCCCCAAGAGTCTTTGGCCTCCTCAGAGGTCAAGGAAGGTTTGCCCGTAGAGTCTCCAGCTTCCCAGCACGGGCGGGATGCCCTCCTCTATCTCCAGACACAGGTGGCTGAGATGTCCCGAGTGATACGTGACCTGCAGTCCAGGAGCTGCTTCCGATTTCATCATTCCCGAACAGGTGAGGCCTCCTCGGTTCCTTGGGACATCTCCACCTCCCGAGAGGAACACTTACCCGCTGTCGAAGAAGAGGTTGAGTGCAAGTCCCCCTCGGCCGACGACAAAGGGCAGCCAACTGACCCCAGTCAGTCCAGCTTCACAGGGCTGTTGAAAAGAATGGAACAGAGAGGTGTTATCAAGAGAGTCACCTTGCAGTCAGAAGCAGAACCGTGCGAGGGGAAGCCTGACTGTGTGACCTCCAAGAAGCGCTTGGTCCCTCCGTTGCATCCTCTTTTGAGAATTGCCACCGCGGAGGTTTTCAAAGACCCTGCTGATTGCCATCCTTCTTCTTTCATGGGACACAGGGTATATCCTGTGGCTAAGGACACCTCTCCTTTCCAGCCGAATCCCCCAGCAGGGGGCCCCATTGTCGACGCGCTAGAGCACAGCAGGAGAGGAGGCACCACGTCACCCCTGGACCCCACCTCAAAGGAGATGGAGGTCATGGGCTGCAGGTTCTACCACGCTGCTTCCATCGCGGCCCGAGCTGCCAGCTACATGGCCTACATGACACAGTATCAGCGTAAACTCTGGGAAGACATGGAGGACCTGGTCCATGACCCTGAGTTTGATCGTGGAAAGGCAAGATGTATCATATCTGATGGAATGGATGCAGGCCTTTGGCAGCTGTGTACTACCAGGGACATAATGGACTCTGTGGTCAGGGTTATGGCGATGGCAATAGACTACAGAAGGCAGGCTTGGCTCCGGCTCACATCCCTCACGAAGAAGACCCAGGAGAAGATCTCACACTTGCCCTTTGATGGTACTTGCCTCTTTGGACAAGATGTGAATGCTGTTGTTGCAGAAGAAAACAGTTTGAAAGAAAATGACTATAAAGACCACAGTAAATACTATAGCCAGCATCGATACTTCTATAGTCATGACCAAAAAGCACATTACCACAGTAGAGGATACTCCAGAGGGGACTGGTACAAACCTCGAAACCACCCCTATAGATACAGAAAAAGGGGAGACTCTCCAGAACGCCATGGGTACAAGAATTAGTGACCTGTTCACGGTCTGCAGTGCAGCAGTGGATGATGCTCCCTCCCCTACAGGAAACTGAACCTCTGTCTGGGATGATCTCAGCTGACATCGAGTTCTAGACTTTGGGAATGAAGTAGATAAAACAGAGACTCATGCTTTCTTGGCCAAATGAGCAGTAGAGACTTTCAGTTGGTTTGAACAAAGGTTTACACATTATTTCTAGTCCAAAATAAGTCTAGAGGTGAGTCCTCAGGAATCCAAATCCTTTTATGATTAAGAGAAAATATAAAGATTTCTTCCCCCTCAGAAAACTCTCACTGATTAACCGACGGCGAGCAGATTTTGGATCTGGAAATAACCTACTATTGTCTCTAACACCAGAGGCAGATCCTTCCTTTTTAGGTCATCAGTGCTTCCTTGTTTAGGCTTCCATTTGTCAGATCGTCACAAAAGATCTTTTTGTCCACAAAAGGACAAGTCTGTTTTAATCTCTCTGTATCAGGGTGATCAGCTCACCAAGTGTCCATACTACTGTCAATCTCTGTAAGACTTCAGAATCAGCCTTGAAGCTACATGTCAAGAACTGGAATTCAAATCAAAATTTGCCAGATCCAGTCCCTACCAGTGGTGTGCCTGGATATCCTAGATCGGCTGTGGACACCAGCTAGAAGAAGACTTTCTTGTGATATCTGTGGAAACTTTCACAGTAACTGTCTTCACCACCCAGGGCTACACAGAGAGAATTCTCTGCAGTTGTCACTCCCAAGTCTCAGGCATCAACAAGCTGTGAGACCTGGTCATGCTGTTCTCACAGGATAATCTGGACCTTTCACCAAGATGACCTTGACTGCTTTCTAAACTTTGATGATTCATCAAGCTCTAAATACAAAAAAAAAAAAATAAGATTGCACATTAGTGCCCTGGAAATCAAGGATTTTACACCGTCTTGGCATGCAAAATCTGAACTCTTGAAAGAGTAAGAATTCCAAACATGCCTGACAGTCTGGTCCTCTGATTGTAATAAAGGGATGCTATCAGTCTAGATTTTACTGAGAAATCTTCAGAGTATAACTGAAGATTTATATAAAAAGTACATTTCACACACTTCCCTTTCTAGATTCCATTAACGATTTCTTGAAAGTCTGAAGTCAAGACTTCAGTGATGTTTTCTTGGTGTTTTAGTCTCCTAACCTAGTCACACTCTACCATGAGAGACAACTTACATTTTTGTTCCCAGCTCTTCGAGGAACTGTTTCTCCATCAGACTGAAACTGGCATCAGACTGAAACTAAGCTAAATATCCTGTAGTATTTTTATCTTGAGGCAGTGGCTGTGTGGTGTCCCAGCCCTTAGACCCTTGTCTTCACAGCGTGACTTCAGAGATGGAGAAGATGCCAAATTAGAGCGGTCTGAATATGTCATCCAGTATTATTTGCTTGGCCAAATAGAAAAAAATTTATCAACAGATTGATAATCTTGTAATTTCTTGGTTTGTTAAACATCTGCGTTTTTTCCGTCTGCTTGACCACAGTATTTTGGGTCTCCTGTTGTGGACTCCGACGCTGTTTTCGCATTTATGCGGTTTCTGTTCCTTGCCTGCATAGTGGTGACTGATGTTTCCCTGGTGTTCCACTTTTTAATGGCTTATTGGAAGGCCATCCTCTCTCCTCATAACCACATTCAGCACACTTTTTGTCTGCCCTTTCTTTCTTTCCTTGTGTGTGCTGTAGCAGTCAAAGGTGCACATATCCCTACTTGGAAGCTACTTTATTTTGTCAGATAATTTCAGGGATAATTTTTAATTGATTCTGTTTGTCCTATTGATAGATGAAGCTTAAGTTGCAGTCTTGATAGTCTCATCTTGGCAAGTTTGGTCAGGGCATATCTAGAGTTAACATTTACCTTTAATTTTTCTGTACTTTTCACAAAGTTTTACTATCGCTATTTGAGGTCCATGCTCAAAGAAGCTGTTTTTCAAACTGAACCCTAGAAGAGCACTGATAACTGGCTGAAAGAACCAAAGGCCTAAGAAATCACACGAAGATGATAATAGTTCATGATATTTGGCCACTAGCTCAGCAGCCTCGCATGCCCTTGCCGTGACCTTCTAGTTTCTTCTGTGAAAGGGTAGCTGTGGGAACTTGAGAGGGAGAGACCTTGACACTCCAGGATGGCTGTCTGAGGTGTTCCCAGTTAGCTGAGGCTTCTTCACACTGCTCCCGTTTCTCCATTTCTCTCCATCCCTTCCCTGAATTCGGTGCTGGGTCACAAACGTGATGATTTTGAGAACTCTTATTTTCCAAAATTCAAACCAGAATTAATGATGCTTGAAGACCTGACTCTGAGGCTGCTCTGGCATTTTCACCTAACCTGCTCTTCCTTTGAAACTTTTTACTTTTAATGGTGTTTAAAAAAGGACACAGTGTAAAAGTTACCATTGTAACCGGTTTAAGTGTACCTTGGCGTAGAGTGAACTGTGTTCACTTTGATGTATTCCTCCTTTCCTCACTGTTCATAGAGCAGCGTTTCTTTTTTTTTGTCTTCCTTCTGCCGTTCTGTTTGTTGCTCCACAGCAACGAGATAAGTAGCATTTCTTTCCCACTCTGATTGATATGCCTGAGTACCTCAATAGGTCTTCCCTACAAGTGGAAAAATATTGAGAAATCATCAAATTAGTGGTCAGGGAGCTGACTTCTGAGCCACTCCAGTACTCTTGCCTAGAAAATCCCATGGATGGAGGAGCCTGGTAGGCTGCAGTCCATGGGGTCGCTACAAGTCAGACATGACTGAGCGACTTCACTTTTACTTTTCACTTTCACACATTGGAAAAGGAAATGGCAACCCACTCCAGTGTTCTTGCCTGGAGAATCCCAGGGATAGGGGAGCCTGGTGGGCTGCCGTCTGTGGGGTCTCACAGAGTCGGACACGACTGAAGTGACTTAGCAGCAGCAGCTGACTTCTGAAGGACTCTGCCATTGCGTGGGGATGGAGCAGAATGCAGTAGAGTGGGAGCACGTTTAGTTGTAGGTGATGGGACTGACTGCAGAAGAAACAATATCCTTAACCTGTTTTTTTATTATTGCTATTTTAAAGTCTTTCTCTGGCATACTTGAATGATGATGGTGTTACAAAACTAAAAATGGGGACTTGGTCTAGGGAAACAGCTGCAGTAGTATTTGGAACTCGTAATTAGTCAGATAACAGGTTTTCAGATCATGTCTGCCATGTGCAAAGCCAAGATCCTCCGTCATGCCAGCCTTTGGTGTTTGAACGTCGCTGGGTTTTCTAGGAGGCCTCGCAATCATCACAGGTTGAGTGATGATGTGTTCCTGAAAGGGATGCATCTAATTATGATCCTTCTTTAAAATGTCATTGTTTGACTAGATGTAAAATGTATGTGGAAACTAAGATTTCTCGTGTTTACTGTGTACACAGAAATACTGTTTCCATTTATTGTTACATGAAGTGCCTTTTTAAATTTTACACTATTGTTTAAAACAACATTTTAATGTCTTGCATATGTTGCAGGTGATATTTATGTGAGTTCTGTATAGTGATTTTTTTATCTTGTAGTTTATGCCTCATCTGTACAATTGCACTAAGGGTACTCTCCTTCTGAATGTTACTTTATTTTCATTACAGCACTGTTGATGCATTTCAGAAGGACTTGTACAGTATGTCCCCCCACCTTTATTTAAATAACTTAGCAGTAACTATTTTAGTTATTAGTGATTGGCTCAGTTTTCTGGGCATTGAGGCAGCTTTGTTTTCTGTCTCTAGGTTCTAGGTTTCTGATTGAAGCATTTGTCTTATGTCTAACCTTGTTCATTGCCATAGTAACACAGCTCATTTGTAAGTGGGTGTGTTACTTGGTAATAAGAAACAAAGATATTTGGAAAATGCAGTATGTTCGTTGACACTTTATCATTTTTTTTCAGACCGTGTGACAGCTTATCAGTGTAATTGCATTTAAACTTATTATTTACTGTGTGACAGCTTCTTTATGTATAATTACATTTATTTACTTAGCCCTCAAAATGACATTTTGAGGAGAGCATAAACTCAGGCTACTTGGGTACTATTTAGTATATTACATTACGTTAAATTACCATTATACTAATAATTTACTGAATGATGCCTAAGTGTCCTGATTGATAATGTCCTTAAAGGCCTGCTCCATCCAGGATAACCTCTCAGGTACTGTGAACAGGAGGTTTGACTCGGCACAGTCCAGAATCTCTTCTAGCTGTAAACTTGGATACAGAGTTAAATGACATGGATAGACAAAGTTAAATGCCACATTCAGTATTCTTGAGGATACACTTAATTGACTGGGATTCTGGTGAAGGTTAGAAATTAAGGGTTAGATCTTTGCAGAAATAGTTTAAAGACTGCAATAACTGAAAACTTTTTTTTTTTAATGGCGTGAGGCCTGTTTTGCCCAGACTTGCACTGTTCAGGTTTCCTTATCTTTTGAAATTTGCCATTCTTAATGGCTAGTCCCGTAATTGACTGTCAGATCTGTGTGCGTCTCCTGCCTGTCATTACCCACCCAGTTGTTTTTCCAGATATAACTAGTTTTGTAAACCATTAAAATATGTGGAATTTCTCTTCCTGGATGAGTGATGAGAATATTGTTATTAAGTCTTTCTTTCTTGTATTGATTAGTGGGGTGGTATTTTTGTACTACTTTTCATCTACTTGACTTTATAGGAATGAAAACCTTTTTTTAGTAGTGTTTGGTGCCATTGAGATATTACTGGAGATTATGTGTGTTTCTGGTGGGATATATCTGGAAGTGATCACAGGCCAAATATGTCCTTTGATGTTAGCACCTCAGTTATTCTTTGTATTGATCTTTTCTTCCCCTTTATGTAAACCTCTTCTTAAAAGGATGTCTGATCTTCCTTAATCTCTTGATGTAGATTATATTTTTTATTCTGCCAATCTATACTAACCAGGATTTTCATGTGGTTTTGTATGTTTAAATGAAATGCCTTTAGCATTATTTTAAGAGGTTTTCTAGTTCTCTCTTAAAAATGTCCTTTAAAAAAAAAAAAGAAAGAAAGTGTGCCAGTTCAGTCTCATACTATTTGGCTAGTGAACTTCCTCAGTTTTTAATGCCTTCTTATTTCCTGATAGTACTATTCTCTCATTTTTGTGTAGTCTTCACACACATGTATTGCTGTATGTAATTTGTGGTCAGTTGCATCTTTTCTCTCTTAACAGAAAGTTTAAGTTCATCACCATGAACTTATAGTACCGCTCTCACATATACTGTGTGTGTGTGTGTTGAGTGACCAAGTGTCCGACTCTTTGCAGCCCCATGGACAGTAGACCTCCAGGCTCCTGTCCGTGGGGATCCTCTGTCCAGACTCCTCTGTCCGGGCCATTTCCTTCTCCAGGGGATCTTCCTGACCCATGGGTTAAACCCGCCACTCCTGCATTGGCAGGCAGATTCTTTACTGCTGAACCACCAGGGAAGCCCTGACATATTTAATACCATATCTTAATCAGTTTTCTCTAGGTCGTAAACACTTTACTGGTTTTATCATGGTAACTGTCTATTTCAAATGATCTGTTGGATTTTCTGATGCCTTGTCAATTCAGTAAGAGTTCTCAGGTTGTCTGTAGTTTCTTTTAGGGCTTTGGAAATCTCTCAAGTTGCATTGTGTTTTCTAATATTTCTGAGTAGTATGTTTCTTGGTAGAAGTTTTATAAATGCATTGTATCTGGTAATTTAAAAAAATTCTTTGATCTTAAATGCTTCAAGTGTTATCTTGTAGGTTCTGTTGGTGGTCCCTTTGTAAGAATTTCATAGCTATTTTTTTCCCATGAGCTATCCTGTGCTTTCTGTTTTCTTTCATTACCCATAAAAGTGGCTCTCTCACAGCATTCAGTTTTAAGGGCTGCAGTTAGACCTCCTGTTAACTCTTGCTTTTATCTGTAATGTCTGTGTTTCACACTTCCTTGACCTGCTAAAAGAGTTATGCTTGAGATCCGTTTATCTATACTGCTTTTATTTAGTGAGGCAACAGTGGTGTGGGTGATGGGGAAAAAGACATTTTCCAAGTCACTAAATACAGTTTTAAATTTTCAGTTCCATTAAAACAAAACATTTAATCACAATAAGCTTCTTGCTTTCAAGTGTGTAGCCCATTCCCTTCTGCCTTGGGTAGAACACAGATAATTTGTGATTAGTATCATTTAGATTATTAGCACAGCTGGATGTGTGTTGCTTTGTCTAATGGCTTATAACAGCTCCTGTTTTCTTTAACTTTTGACAAAAGTTGTATTTGACATATATTGGAAGCTCCTTGATAGTATTGGGTCTAAAGTGTTGTCTTCCTGCCTGGGAAGGAAGTAGAGGGGGAACCTCCATCAGCAGAGCTTCTGTGTCCCAGGCACTGTGCTGGCCGCAGGGAACTCTTGAGGCAGAAATACACCCTTATTTTGCAGATTTCCTCAAGTGGAGAAGCTGAGCTTTGAGTTTCCGCTCTGTTCCTTCAAGTCTCAACTCAGCATTGTACTTGGTGGCCTCCGTTTGTTTTTCAAGGTGCCACTTAAAGTCTTAACCTCCCTGAGAAGCTAATTTGTCAAATAACTAGCCGCCTTCTTCCCTGGATTTTGTGTTTATGGCTGTACTGTCATCCCTTATAACTTGATGTCTTCATTAACTAATTCCTGGTTATTTCATTTACCTGATCAGAAACCTTGGCCATAGTGGACGGTCATGCTCACACTGAGGTTTCGCTGTGCTGGACTGAGATGGATCTGGATGAGTTGTCTTCTGTTTCGCAGATTCCTTATTTGTATCCCATTCATTGTCAGCACTGATCATCTCTGCCATGGTTCCTGATGCTGTTTTTTTCTTTGTTGTACCTTTTTTATTTGTTATACTCATTTTGTCTCAGATACACACTTAAAATTTTTAAAAACTGGTGTCTTGAGGATATTGGCTAAATGAAAGATGGTGGAATGATGTTAAGCATGTACTGTTTGAATTCCAGAGACCTTGATGTGAATATTAGTCAGTTATTCTCTGAGACTCAGTTTTCCTACTCTCAAATAAGATAATAATGCCTGGAAGTACTTTGGAAACTTCACAGCCTGATACAAATTGCCTTTCTTTAGTGGTATTACTGTTTTTGCCCACATTTATAGATTTCTCATAACTGTGGGATGGTATTGATACAGATTCTCTAGAAAGTGTATTTAATAGTATATAATAGTTCATGTCATCACACATGTTCCCCTTTTTATGGTTTTTTAAGGCTGAAATATTAAGCTGCATATTATACAAGTCTAACAATGGATTAAGGTATTAAGAGATGTATTTAAAGTAAAACAGTCTCTTAAGTGCAAGCTAAGAAATGGTCATAATCAACAATAAGAAAAAAAAAGAATGTAGAATGAAGAGCTAGGATGTGTACGTAAATGTGTACAATTTTTGATGGATGGTATTTTGTCTTTTTGTGTCTCTGATGGAAACAATCTTTTTATTTGTGAAACATCTTCAATACCTGCTATATGCAGGCAGACCCTGAGGAAGGTCTGTGGATACTGTGAGGTAATAAGAAATGGTATATTCTCTTCAGAAGAGAAGTAAATGCCAACACAATGTAATTGTCCTGTTAGAGGAATGCCTGTGGTAAGATTGGGGCAAAAGAGAGGGCTGTCTGGAGGGCTCAAGGAAACTTTTCTTTACCAGATGCTCGAGCTGAGGCTGGAATGTGACTAGAGAAGAGTGAGTGGGGCCAGTGGAGGAGCAGGAGCCAGGCATCAGGTGAAGGCGCCAGTTGTGTGCAGTGTGGGGAACACGGCGTCTCTGCTTTCAGAACCGTGGAGAACCGCCTTATGGGCACAGTTGGAGGAGATCGGGTTGAAGATAAATTCCCCATGAGAATGTATTGGTTCTTATGTGTTCAAAGTGTACTAAGCTGTATAGCTGTTACTTAATAAGGTCATCGAGGTAGTCTGTCTCGAAGTTTGTCACTATGGACATTTAATTTCTTTTCTCCCTTAGACTGAGCCGAAGGGAGGCTCTCAGATAGTGCAGCAGTTGCCCACCGGGGCTCTGGCGCTGACGGTGAGCAGCGGTGGGGATGGGCCGGGAGCCGCCCCTGGGGAGGCTGCCCTGTCCGTGTAGGCCGGCGCCTGCGGGGCTAGCTGGGGGCCACAGTCCGGGTGTGGCTTGGTCCCTGTGTGGCTTGCTCGCTGTGCCCTGGCCTGCAGGTGGCCTGAGGGTGCGCTTGGGGAGGGAATGTACTTCTTCAGAATGTAGCTTCGGGATCGATCTGAGGTCTAGTGTTGCAGCAGGGACTGAGCCTTGTGCCAGAGGCATCTCCAGCAGCACCTGGAGGACACTCTGTCAGCTTCCTTTTTGTCTTTTCCTCTGCTTTTAATTTCTTTCCCTGTTCTGGTTGCCCCTTTGACCTTTTTCTCCTCTCCTCAGTTCTTCCTTTTCAGTACAGCGCCAGAGGTAGAGCATTGGCCCTCAGGATTGAAGCATTGTTAACTCCCTTTTGCTTTGTTACATCTTCATAGAAGGAGGTGCTTAAAAATTCTCCTAAGTTTTGAGGTGGTTTTTGGGGGGATTGTGGGGTGGGTCCTGTATCAAAAGAGAATCAATCATTCTTCCTGGGAGGGGAATTTTATAAATACAGATACTGGTGATTAACCAAAAGACAAGGTAGGAAGAAGCTTATTGACCAGGTTTGATAGTACTGGCCTTCTTCACCGAGTAGTACTTTACAGAATATGGTGTATCTGTATGTGTGTTTTAAAACTTGTTCATATAAGGCGTGTGTTCCATGTACTTTGTACACAATAATTTGGGGGTGGGAAGAAAGTTGCTTTGTACAACAGGATTGTTTCTTGGGTTTAAAGCTTTGCTGCTGGAGTTGGTAAATAAATACTGTACTGCTTTGCTGTGTTTATTTCTTCTGCTCTGTCGGTATTTGAATATAACATTCTTGAGAAAAATTGTTGCTTTTCAAGATGTTATTTGGGAGTATAGCTTCAGGTACAAGCTAGGTACAAGGGGATTCTGGTAAACAGAACTTCCTCTGGGAGTGTAAAGCTCATGAGACCAAACCATGGACCCAAACTTTGAAGGATTGACCAGTGAGAAGCAGGCTTTGAAATTGGAGTTTGTGTGAAGTAAGGCATTGTTTCAGGAATTCTGTTCAGCCTGTTGAACTGAGAATGACTTGCCCTAATTCCTGATTAATGTCTGTTTTTGTTATGTTTGGGCAATAATGTAATGCACTCATTGTACTTCCAGAGACGAAAAGAAACCTGAAGGGAAAAAGTTAAATACAGTTTACTAAGAAGATTATGTTCCTTTTAGAGACAAAATTTCCACCTGCTTTATGAAGGATAGATGTTAAACTTACATTTTTAAAAGGTAAAGCGTAGTGATTTAAACCAAATCCATTGCATTTCCCCTGGGGAAGGAAATGGCCACCCACTCCTGTATTCTTGCCTAGAGAATCCTTTGGAGAGAGGAGCCTGGTGGGCTGCTGTTCATAGGGTCGCACAGAGTCGACACAACTGAAACGACTTAGCATGCATGCATGCATTGCATTTCCAAACAGAAGGTTGAGATCTTCAACACTTTTTGTCTTTATACAGTGTTGTTCGTTAACGTTAACAATTTTATTGCATATTCTGATGTAGAAATATTTGAAAACAGTTTAAAAAAGGAAAAAGTCCCTCTAGACAGAAATAAGTGCTGTTAACATTTTGATTTTTAGCTTTCTAGATTTGGTTGCTTCTAAGTATTTTTACCAAAAATAGGATCATTTTCATTTTAAAACTAATACAAGTGATAAGAAAGAAATTGAAATATATATATATATTGTAGCTTCCATGGAAAAGTGGGATTTTTGTGCCATGGCATTTGCCTATTTAATGATTTTGTATGCATTTTATGGTTTATATAGTGGTCACAGTTTCATAGCAATGCTAGAAATTTTAAGTTACCAGGAAATTTTTGTTAGCTCATTAAACTGATTAGTATATGAAAGTATTAATTTCTTTGGTAAAATTTTTGCCTAAATAGTGGGATTCTCATGGGACATGATTCCAATGATCTTTTATGAGCTAAGTTCATAAAAGTTATGAGTTCATGGTCAGAACTGATTTCAAGTTCAGCTGAACTGATTTCAAGTTTGAAGTAGTGTATTTATCTGTAGCATAAAGAAAGATCAGGACAATGTAGCTAGTTTTTCACAAGGTTTAGTTCAGTTCAGTCGCTCAGTTGTGACCGACTCTTTGCGACCCCATGAATCACAGCACGCCAGGCCTCCCTGTCCATCACCAACTCGCGGAGTTCACTCAAACTCGTGTCCATCGAGTCAGTGATGCCATCCAGCCATCTCATTCTCTGTCGTCCCCTTCTCCTCAAGTTTATTCAATAAGGAGACTTCTAAGGGAGGTTTTGAAGTATTAGCTTGAATTTGTGTCTTCATTCTTATGAAATAAAGACACAAATTGATACTGGTTCCCTTTTGAAAATGCCCTTACTTGACAAAATGTGCTCAGTCCTGTCCAACTCTTTGTGACCACATAGATTGTAGCTTATCAGGCTCCTCTGTCCATGGAATTTTTTAGGCAAGAATACTGGAGTGGGTTACCATTTCCTATTCCAGGATACCTTCCCGGCCCAGGGACCACCCTGTGTCTCTTGCACCTCCTGCACTGACAGGCAGCCCCTTTACCACTGTACTCTGTTAGCCAGGAGAGAGGAGGGACGTGGCAGAAGGAGGGACCCCGCCGTCAGGCTTTGCTCCCTCCCTCGCCCCTGCCCGAGTTAGGAGACCCACCACTGAACCCCACTACTGCAGATCAGATGTCAGGAGAAAGCCCTCTTCCTGTCCTGCCCAGTCTGTAAGTTTTTAGACTTGGAATTTTGACGGTAACTACCAAACTCCATTAAAAGATAAACATTATCCTCTAGAGCAGAATTCTTGCTTACTGTCTCCTGTATAGGCTTATCTTTTGTGGATATGTGCACTCAGATTTTGGAGAAGGAAATGGCAGCCCACTCCAGTGTTCTTGCCTGGAGAATCCCAGAGACGGCGGAGCCTGGTGGGCTACCATCTATGGGGTCGCACAGAGTCGGACACGACTGAAGTGACTTAGCAGCAGCCCTCAGATTTAACCTACTGGTTAAATCTTTTTATCCTTTGCTGCCATTCTAGGACACAACTCAGATTTGCTTTGTGTGTAAGAGGTCTCCTAGTGTCGAGGGTTGAGCGTAGACGGGCTGCGGGGAAGGCCGTGGAACCCGGCGTCCGAGACTCTGCAGCCGTCTTTCTTCCTTCCCCACTTCCTCATTGTGTAACCTTCCGACTCCTCCATGGATTTGTATGTCAGACTGTGTCATTGGAATCATACCTCTGGTTCTCACTTTTTAAAACCATTTTAGTTTAAAAAAAATTTTCATAGGGACTAACTAGAATTTGCTTTTTATGGTGTTACAACTTTCTTAATTCTGTTAGGACCCTACACAGCTTCCCCAGCGGGAGGGGGTCAGTATGAAAGAATAACTGACTCAGATGTAAGGTATTGACAAACAGGGACTTTCCTGGTGGTCCATTGGTTAAGATGCCCCGCTACCACTTCAGGGGCACGGGTTTGATCCCTAGAAACAGATCCTGTGTGCCATGTGGCACAGCCAAAAGTCTTTATATATAAGCGTATAGAGACCCTCCCTTCCTAGTATATTTCATAGGACTTTTCTTTCCTGTGCATCTCCCCCCAAATAGCACAATGGATACACTTTCTTGCTGATAATTTGCTATCATTGTGGACTCTAATGTTACTCTGTGCTGCTGCTGCTGCTAAGTCGCTTCAGTCGTGTCCTACTCTGCAACCCCATAGACGGCAGCCCACCATCCCTGGGATTTTCCAGGCAAGAATACTGGAGTGGGTTGTCATTTCCTTCTCCAGTGCATGAAAGTGAAAAGTGAAAGTGAAGTCGCTCAGTCGTGTCCAACTCTTAGCGACCCCATGGATTGCAGCCCACCAGGCTCCTCCGTTCATGGGATTTTCCAGCAAAGAGTACCGAGTGGGTTGCCATGGCCTTCTCGATGTTACTCTGTAGTAGTATTTAATATAGAAGTTAATCCAGGGTAATCACAGCAAGTGCTTCAAGAAGGATAACTGAGAATCTACAGCTGTGAATAACTTTCTCAATGAAACGTAAAGCACATTGTTCTTACCAGAGCCAGTTCTATTTCTAGTTTGAGAAGTTACATATCTGAAAGCCTGACCTTTCTTAGAAAAGTCTCCAAGGGCCTAAACACTTCTTTAGACTATAGGATTTGGGGGAGACTGCCAAATCTAGCCAAAGAAGAGTCCTGGAATTTTGTGAGTTCACCTTAAATTGCAGGCATTGTGGCACTAATGGAATGGTGGGAATTCCCAAACTGAAGAGTCTATTAGTCCCTATTCATCTTAGTTCTACAGGAAATGTTTAAGACATTTTCATCTAGCCTGAAATTAGTTCAGTTTCTGCCCATGTGCCTGATGATACTGAAGCTTTGGTTCTGCAGTTGGGTCAGGTGGCCTGCAGTAAGTTTTTCCCCCCTGAGTTCTGATCATTTAAAATTTATTTCTGAACCTATTGAATCTTTGGATTACCTGTTAAACTTCTGTCCCAAATAAGGCCTTCTCTGATCTAATGGGTGAATTCCCTAGCATGCATTTTAATATCAGCGTTCCCTCTGTTGTTTCAATGCTGGTGGTTCTCCCAGAAGCACAGAAGAGTGGGATTAAGTGAGATCCAGCCCTCGTCTTGGATCACTAACCACGGAAATCCCTGGGACTTGGCTTTCTGGAGAGAGTGGGTGTTCGTAGATGACCCACTCATGCCTGGCTTTAACCAACAACCTTGATCCCCAAACCCAAGTTTGTGGTAGAAAAGTATCAAATGAATATCACCCTGCTGCAGGTGGTTTGTTTCTTTACCCATTAGGAGAAAACATTCTTGTTTAAAGTACTTCCATTTTATCATTTTTAAATGCAAAGATTTCAAAGTTGAAGTTCTTCCTTTCTCTAGCTACCATTTCTTTTCATCTACTCCCAACAGATTATCTCCCAGATCTGCTTTTCTGCTTTCTTTTTTGAAAGTTTTTTTTTTTTAATGTGGACCATTTTTATAGGCTTTATTGAATTTGTTATAGTATTGCTTCTGTTGTTTATGTTTTGGGTTTTTGGCCATGAGGCCTGTCGGATCTTAGCTCTCTGACCAGAGATCCAGCCCACACCCCCTGCATTGTCCTCTGACTTGTGAAGGGACATTTTGAAGTTGGTAGGATGCCACCTACTATCTGGTGCAGTGCTATGGCCAAGGGGGACGACTCCCACCCAGAGTGATCCTGTGAACAGTCTTTATTGCAAAGATGTAGCCTTCACAGAAATCCCAGTCAATCTTGTTATATATGTTCACTTCAGTGGAACTCCTGTGTGCTTGCAAAATCACACCTGCTGCTTGATTTGGTTGATGTAACTCTATCCCACTTTAGATAAAGTTTGGTTTGTACGTGTGTAACTAATATCTTACTAAACCAATCTTTCTGGTAGAAAACATTTTTAATAGAGTTTATTTTTTAAGAAAACTTTTATTTTAGATTCACAGCAAAAAAAGAGGAAGAGACTTCCTATATGCCTCTGCCCACAGTGTATAGCTTCCCTCACTATCAACTTCCCCCAACATAGTGGTACATTTGGAATAATCAGTGAGCCTGTTGTTGACACATTATCACCCAAAGTCCAGGGTTCACTCTTGGAGTTATACATTATGTGAGTTTGAACAAATGTAGTAAGATACCTACCTGTATAGTGTCATACTGAATAAATTTTCTACCCTAAAAATCCTCTGTACTCTGCCAGTTCATCCCTCCCCCTCCCGTTCCCCCTGGCAACCACTGATTTTTTTTTTTATTGTCACTATAGATTTGCCTTTTCCAGGATGCCCATATAGTTGGAACCATAGAGTATGTGGTTTTTCCAGATTGGCTGCTTTCATTTAGGAATATGTATTTAGGTATTCTTTCATTTAGGAATATGTACTTAGGTATTCGTCCACGTCTGTTAAAGATTTGGTAGCTCATTTCTGTTTTGTTGTTCAGTCGCTTGGTCATGTTCGACTGTGACCCCACGGACTGTAGCACGCCAGGCTTCCCTGTCCTTCACCATCTCCTGGAGCTTGCTCAAACTCGTGTTCCTTGAGTCGGTGATGCCATCCAACCAGTGTTGGTGAGGCCATTGTCCTCTGTCATCCCCTTCTCCTCTGGCCTTCAGTCTTTCCCAGCATCAGTGTCTTTCCTAATGAGTCAGCTCTTTGCATCAGGTGGCGAAAGTATTGGAGCTTCAGCATCAGTCCTTCTAATGAGTATTAATTTCTTTTTAGCAGTGAATAATACTCCATTATCTGGATATATACAGTTATCCATTTACTTACTGAAGGTGCTTGGTTGCTTCCAAGGTTATGAATAAAACTGCTGTAAATGTCTCATTACACAGGTTACTTCACCCCTAACTACTGTTTGGTTTATTAGCATGTTGTTTTCTTAGGAAAAGCATGTCATCTGCAAAGAAAGGTTTTATTTCTTCCTTGATTTGTGATTTGGTGTCTGCTGTTACTTTGGGGAAATTCGTGGTTGTTATTGCTTCAAATATTTCCTTTTTCTTTCTCCTGGCATTCCCATTATGCATTTGCTACATCTTTCGTAACAGTTCTCATGTGTGTGCTATGCTTAGTTGCTCAGTTGTGTCTGACTCTTTGCGACCCCATGGACTGTGTTGCTCAGTCATGTGATCCCATGTGATGTGTTCCTATTTGTGATCCATGGACAGTAGTCTGCCAGGCTTCTCTGTCCGTGGGGATTCTGCAGGCAAGAATACTGGAGTGGGTTGCCATGCCCTCCTCCAGGTGATCTTCCCAACCCAGGGATCAAACCCAGGTCTCCCGCATTGCAGGTGAACTCTTTACGATCTGAGCCACCAGGGAAGCCCAACAGTTCTTATATATATATGTTTTTTCTTTTTCAGTTTTTTTTCCTCCGTCTTCCAGTTTTGGAAGTTTCTGTTGACATACTCTCAGCTTCAGAGATTTTTTCCTTTGGTGGTGTGCAGTCTGTGGTGAGCCATCAAAGGCACTATTCACGTGTGTTGTGGTGTTTTGATGTCTTGATTTCTTTTTGGTTCTCTTTTAGGATTTCCATCTCTCTTACATTACGCATCTGTTCTTGCATGTTGCCTGCTTTTTCCATTAGGTCTCTCAGCATAGTAATCTTGGTAGTTTTAAATTACTGGTCTGATAATTCCAACATCCGTACCAGCTCTGCCATTCTTTGCTTGCTCTTCAAACTGTATTTCTGCCCTTTGGTATCCTTGTTTTTTCATGTTGAAAGTGGACATGCTGTCCTAGATAAAGGAGCTGCAGTAAACATAAGGGTAGTGCTCTGTATGACTGGTCTCAGCCTCGGAGAGCTTGTGTCCCTGGACTGGAACCATGTCCGGGCTTCCCAGGCCTTCCACTCTCCCGGGAGGATGGCTGTTTCCTGTCTTTCAGGTTGTAGTTTCTCACGAAGTAGTTTCTCTGAAGGGTGCACATCAGTAAGAACTTAATGCTCTTGACATATTTCAAAGTACTCACCTTTTTCTCCCCCCTACTACATGATGGGATTTTTCTTCAGTCATCACTGAAAACTTGGTAAAGCTTCTGAAGGAACTCACAAGAGGGTGAGGTCCTCCCATGACTGAGTTCCTCTGGCATTTAAGTCTGGTTGAAATCACCGACTCTGTGGACATGAGTTTGGGTGAACTCCGGGAGTTGGTGATGGACAGGGAGGCCTGGCGTGCTGTGATTCATGGGGTCGCGGAGAGTCGGACACAACTGAGCGACTGAACTGAACTGAACTGAAACTTGTCCACACTGAGCTCCCAGCGCCTGGTCAGTTCCAGTCCAGGTCCCCACACCAGCACTGGTCCCACTGAGGTTTCCATGCATGGGTTTCTGCTCCACTCAGTTGACTAAACAGTTCATTGAAGCTTTTTACTTGTTATAATTGAGTGGTGACTTCTAAGCTTCTTCCTTGTATGTTGGGCCAGAAAACAGAAATTAGATCATTTCTTTTTAATCAGTAATTTCTCTTATATACATACTGTCCAGAAATTGCTGAAAATCCAGAGCCAAGAGTGTTTGTGCTGTCAAACCTTTTAGTGGGTGGACTAATGGCTCAAGATTACCTTACAGGCTCAGAGCAAAACAGAGCCAAACTTTTCAGTATCCAGATGGTTATAAAGGAAATAAAGATGGGACTTCTCTAGTAGTCCAGTGGTTAAGAATCCGCCTTGGAATGCAAGGGACACCGTTCTGGGAAGATCCCACATGGCACAGAGCAGCTAAGCCCATGGGCCACAACTACTGCAGCCTGAACTCTAGAGCCCCCGAGCTGCACCTGTGGAGGCCGTGTGCTGCAGCTGCTGAAGCCCTCTCGCCTGAGAGCCTGTCCTCAGTAAGAGTAGCCCCCACTTGCCGCAACTAGAGAAAGCCCATGTGCAGCAACAAAGACCCACTGCAGCCAAAAAATAAATGAATAAACCTAAAAAGAGAAGGATATAGGATGATTGATAGGTTATGTAACTTTGTGAAAATCAGAGTTGCTGGTAGGCGATTAGCTGTCCTGCAGACTACCACAATTTAAACATAAACAAGACAAGTTCTTAGAAATTTGGTAGTATTAAAAGTAAATAGTTCCTTAATCAACAAGGACCTACTGTGTAACACAGGGAACTCAATATTCTGTAACAACCTATATGGAAAAAAGAATCTGAAAAGAATTGATACATGTATCTGTGTAAATGAATCACTTTGTTGTATACCTGAAACTAACACAACATTGTAAATTACCTGTGCCCCAATATAGAATAAAACTTAAATTTAAAAAAGTAAGTGGTTCTTTTTATTTTTTTGGCTGCACTACATGGCATGCAGAATCTTAGCTTCCTGACTGGGAATCAAACCCATGCCCACTACAGTGGAAGCACAGAGTCTTAACCATTAGACTGCCAGGGTTCGGTAAATGGTTCTTTAGTATAGTAACTCTTTGGTAAATGGATATATGTAATCCCAAAGCTAATTTTGTTAGCTAAAAGGACTGAAAATTGTTTTCAATTATAGGATAAGCATAAAGACCATATTGACCATCAGAAGGATAAAGTCGCCTTAACTCTGGCACGCCTAGCCCGCCATGTTGAAGTGGAGAAACAGCAGAAAGAAGAAAAGAATAGGGCATTCAGGGTATGTGGCTGCTTTCATTGATGTTTTACCAGATTATAGAATTGTTTGTAAGAAAGTTAAGTAGACACTTAAATAATCAAAAGATAAATAATTGGATACAAGTTCAGCATGAAATCTGCATAGCTCACTGATTTAGTAGTAGTTCATGATGGCTTTTTATATCTGTTTTTGTTTGTTGGATTTTGATCATATATGTATACAGACCAAAAAAAAGAAAAAATAGACTTGAGTGGACTTTATTTTGGGAATTTAAACTCATGGGATTATATAAATTTCTAGTTACTTTATCACAGTTTATCAGGGCTTCTGTATACAAGCTGTTGAAAGGTTATTTTCTACGCAGTAGAGCCAGACCTCTTTCACTTCAACCTCTTCCTTTGATTATTCAATTAGGGCAGTAGAAGATGAAGCCTGATTTAGAATCTTGGATGATATAAACCTTTTCCAAGGTTACCAAATGAAATTACCTTAGAGAACTCTCCCAATACTGCCAAATGTCTGTTAGGAGTAAAATCTTGGCCAGTTGGGTAAAAAAACTTCCTATTGGGAGTTTAAAAATGGAAATACAAATCACTGCATAATTTTACCAAGTATGTTTTTGCTTCCTTGTTCCATTGGTTATTATAAAGGAATTTATATATTTCTGTCGCCTTTGTTTTAGTATCTCCTAATCTAATGTAAAATACCTTAATCTTTAAATTTAGAAGTACCTTTGTTTGGGGACTTTTATTAATACTTTATAATGTAATACAAGTTAAACTAGAGCATAGTATTCTAATTGTATGTTTAAAATGTTTAATACATTAGTGATTTTTTCTTTAAAAAAAGATGGTTTCTTTCCTGGCAGAGACACTATTCATTTTTAAGGAAACTTCTTTCCACAAATCACATTAAGTGTGTGTGTACGGGGAAAGTCTCTGAGAGAGGAGCGGTTATCAAGTTGTCCTCCTTTCTGCCATTTCCTCAGTGATGAGCACTGCTTTCCTGACGAGTTCAGAGTAGTTGCTGTGACAACAAGGGTTTTTCTCAAGGGTAGTTTCAGCTTTTACCTATGCAAACGTTCATTCACTGTATTAAAGACTTTACCTTGTTGTTGGAGAAAGTTTTTTAAGACTTTGAAATTCTTGTTTACCCAATTTTAAAGAATACATTTTTCTAGATTTCTTTCTTAGAGAGAAATTGACTCACACAGGTTCTTTAGCTCCTTGCTTGCTGTCCATTCATGATTTTTTGAAAATTTGGTTCTCCTTATATATAACTTATTTAAAAAAAAACTATCGATAGATGACAGAAAACAAAAACAAAGCAAACTACCTAGAAAGATAATAAAACGAATTCTTGAAGAATTGTAGTAGGTGTTAACTGTGACTACAAGATATAGTAGAAAATATCTTCCAGCTCTTCTAGGCCTTTTGATTTTTGGTGTGTCACTATTAAAGTGGATTGTCCATCTTTTTTGACGGAAAAGTTTTTTAAAAAATAAAATCTCTTAAAATCTGCACTGAATAAATCACTTTCAGAGATAATGTGTTGTGCTTGACTAGTTGACCAGTTACCAGCTTTGCTTGTTGATATTCCAGGAGTTAAAATGACTCGCAAGAGGGGTTGTCCCCCTAACGTGTAGGAATAGCTGTATAATGCATTTTAGCATCCTTGGAGAATTAGTACTCTATTGTGTAGCTGATTTTTTTTCAGATTACCGTCTTGACTCTCCCTGTCCCCATCTTACCTGTGCTGATAGAAGATCCTGTTACATTGTTAACAAGGTCGTTCAGTATCCTGCTCTGTTTCTTGCAAATATAGTGTTTGTGGCTTTGTAATTTCTTCTTAAGGATATAAAAACCTTTTTGAGATACAGTGTGGTACACTGGTTAAGTGGATGAGTTCTAGAATCAGGTTAGAGAATGAGAGTTTAAATCCTGGCATTGTTATTTGTCCTTGCGCAATTTATTTGAACTTCCTATGCCTCCGTTTTCCCATTATAAAATGGGAACAATACTGGTACCCATCTTACAGAGTTGTTGAGAGAATTAGATCTAAGATGCTTTTAGAATTGTGCCTGGCACATGGTAAGTGGTTAATAAATGTTAATTGGTATTAGGTTGGTGCAAAAGTAATTGCAGTTTTGCATTGTTGAACTTTGCCTTTTGATATTGAAATACATTCTTAAATGTGGTTATGTTATGCATCATTTTAATGCACATTTCTTGCTGTATTTTTTTCTGATATCTTACTGTTTATTTTATATGTATTTTAGACTGGAAAATGATATTAGACTAAAAGCAAATTCAGGTGATTTTCTTACTCGAGTTCAAAATGGTTCATTAAGCAGCAGAGACAATTCGCAGTATCAGCAATGCATTTGGCCCAGGAACTGCTAATGAACGTATAGTGCAGTGCTGATTCAAGAAGTTTTGCAAAGAAGACCAGAGCCTTGAAGATGAGGAGCATAGTGGCCAGCCAACAGAAGTTGACAGTGACCAGCTGAGAGCCTTTATTGAAGCTGATCCTCTTACAGCTACGCAGGAAGTTGCTGAAGAGCTCAACATTGACAGTTTTATGGTCGTTCAGCATTTGAAGCAAATTGAAAAAGCTCAGTAAAGTGGGTGCCTTGTGAGCTGACCAAATTAAAAAAAATCGTTGTTTTGAAGTATCTTCTCTTATTCTACACAATAACAATGAATCACTTCTTGAATGGATTATGACATGCGATGAAAAGTGGATTTTTATGACAACCAGTGACAACCAGCCCAGTGGTTGGGCTGAGAGCAGCTCCAAAGCACTTCCCAAAGTCAAACTTGCACCAAAAAAAGGTCATAATCACTATTTGGTGGTCTGCTGCCAGTCTGATCCACTACAGCTTTCTGAATCCCAGTGAAACCTTCCATCTGAGAATATGCTTAGCAAATCAATGAGATGCACAGAAAACTTCAGTGCCTGGCACCAGCATTGGCCCAGTTCTTCTCCATGACAGCACTGGACTACACATTGCACAACCAACACTTCAAAAGTTGAACTAATTGGGCTACAGAGTTTTGCCTCATCCACCATATTCACCTGATGTCTCATCAACCGACCACCACTTTCTTCAAGCATCTCTACAACTTTTTGCAGCGAAAACGCTTCCACAACAGCAGGAGGCAGAAAATGTTTCCCAAGAGTTCGTTGAATCCCAAAGCATGGATTTTTACACTACAGGAATAGACAGACATTTCTTATTGGCAAAAATGTGTTGATTGTAATGGTTCCCATTTTGATTAATAAAGATGTGTTGAGCCTAGTTATAATGATTTAAAATTCATGGTCTGACACCACAATTACTTTTGTACCAACCTATAGATACAGCATGATTAGAGCATGCAAATAGATTTATCAGTAACATAACTAGAAAGATTTAGAGACTGTAAAAGTCTAAAGCATCTAGTTTAGTAGTTGGCACTGGCCCACTGCCTGTTTTTGTAAATAAAGTTTTATTGGAACAGTCATGCCCATTTGTTTACATATTATCTATGGCTGCTTTTGTGCTGGAGCAGCAGAGTTGAGTAGTTGCAAAAGAGACTATATGGGCTGCAGAGCCTTAAATATTTATCCTGTGGCCCTTTATGGAAAAAATCTGCCAGTCTTTGATCTGGATGCAGTAGGTGTTTTCTGCTGGTACATATTAAGTACTAATGAGTGTCTGCTCTTACACCGTTCATTGAACAGATATTTAATAGGCTTCTATATACTTCAGACTTCATGTGGAAAATTTGAAAAAAGTGTTTTAAAATGTGAAGATGAAAATAATCATTCATATTTCCATTCCAGAGATAACCATTGACATTTATCATATTTATCTTCTGTTTTTTTCCCTCTCTGCAGGCAGAGTTACATATAACTTGAAATAATCTTTGCTTATATTTGACCTTATTCATTTAATACTATTTGGTAACATACTTGATATCAAAAGTATACTCCTGATTCATTGAAAAGTTTGGTTAGTGTTTCTGATGACTTTCATGAAATGTACACACCATAATTTAC
Organism: Moschus berezovskii; assembly: GCF_049115385.1. Taxonomy (NCBI): domain Eukaryota; kingdom Metazoa; phylum Chordata; class Mammalia; order Artiodactyla; family Moschidae; genus Moschus; species Moschus berezovskii. The sequence continues at coordinate 15,057,650 of NC_142482.1, read as the reverse complement.
TTAAACAGTACCCTATTTTTGGAGATTAAGTTGTTGCAAACTTTGTGCAAATATAGATGACATTGGGATCAACATCTTATTTAGAGTAGGAAACTTTGGTTTGACTTAGCTCCTTAGGATAGAGTTCTAGACTTGGAGTTACAGGGGTAAAGATAATTAGTATTTTCTGATCACTGTTGTGACAAAATCATTTTCTGAAGGAAACAAGATCAGTAATCACAGTTTAATTGATTTTTTTCTTAATATCTTTAGGAAAAAATCGATTTTCAGCATGCTCATGGGTTACAGGAATTGGAATTTATTCGAGGACATTCTGATACAGAAGCAGCAAGACTGTGTGTGGACCAGTGGTTAAAAATGCCAGGTATTCTTTAGAGATCAGAGGCTTCCCTGAAGCCTTAAGGCATTGTGTCTGTTTATTCAGTTGCTAGTAAGTATATAAAGTATTGAAATTTACTTAACTGGAGGCCTGCTTTACCTACCAGTTGTCTTCCTATTTTGGCAAAAGTGTATTTTGAATAAAAGTAATCCTTGAGCTGATTAGATATTGCTCATTTATTCATTCATGTGTGTCCTACATGAAATAGTAATATGTGAGGCGATGTGAGGGTGTGTAACAGGTTATTTGAGGCCAGGATTCTGTAAGGAAATGGAATTTAAGCTGAGGTGGAAAAGATTAGCATTTACTTATTTATTTGTCTATGTAACCTATGTAGATATTCTGTTGGAAGTGTCGACATGGGCAGCTCATCTAAAGCAGTGGGTAGCTTCTTCATTACTAACTCTACAGACCTGAGATTCCTGGAAGAGTCACTGTGGAGCGTTTTTCTTCCACCAGATAATTTGGTAAAATTTTTGAGTCAGTAGGACAGTCCCTTGGGGCTTCCCTGGTGGCTCAGACAGTAAAGAATCTGCCTGCAATGTGGGAGACCTGGATTCGATCCCTGGGTTGGGAAGATCCCTTGGAGAAGGGAATAGCAACGCACTCCAGTATTCTTGCCTGGAGAATCCCGTGGACAGTGGAGCCTGGCGGGCTACAGTCCGTGGGGTTGCAAAGAGTTGGACATGACTGAGCAACTAACACTTTCAGGATAGTCCCATCGTGGCAGCTATTCTAGCCTGTCTTGTTCAAGACCCACTGAGCCCTTGGCTTGGGTTACTCACAGAAATCTTAGCTGTGGATTTAATCCAGCCAAAAGTTTAGTTGTGAAAAGTCTTAGAAATAATCTATGTATGCAGTGCACAACTTTGAACCTGGAATCTTGTTCTATAGTTTTCAGAGGGCTTTTCTTTGAAGAGAATCAAATTGCCACTTTTAAAATAATTCCAATAATTTGTAGGTATTTTGACACTTGGCTACTCCCTGACACTGTATTTCCTTCTTATCTCCCAGTATGTTTGTGCCTGACAAACTCCCCTCTTGCCCTATCTTCCCTCTTAAATACCTCTTCCTTTTTTCTTACTTGACCGTGGGGTTAGCCACAGGCAAGTAAGTACTCTATTCAGTACTAGAGGGTGCTAGGTTTTTTAGTCTGCCTAAGTTTGATTGCCCAAGCTGTCTTTGATGCCACAGTGTTTTATTCATTTTTTGCCGATAGTTTTTACCCTGTTGTGTTGGATTGATATGTTTACGTGCCTTTGTCTTTTACTAGTTTCATATGGTTTATGGGGACAGAGGCTAAGCCTAATTAATCCTTTTTAGTGTCAGTGCCTAAGAAGAAGGCTCTGCACGGAGATGTCCAATAACTGTTGGTTGAATATTATACCAGAGTGGGAAATGAGTATTTGCATATGAACACAGAAAGGAAGCCTAGAACCATGTTCCAAATGTGACTGTCATTCAACTAAACAAAAGAATTGTTTGGTATTCCAGACCTACTTTAGAAGAGTTCACTTGAAAATTGCTGTCCTTAGCTATATCAGAATCACCTGGGAGTCTTAAATACATGCCTGGGCCTCACCTCTAGAGGGCATCTGTAGATTTGGGAAGATTTTGATACAAAAATGGTCTAGAACTATAAGGCTTACAAGATCTCTTGTAAAATTGTCTCTCTCATATGAATCTAACACTTTCAAGTCTTGTCTAGAATAATTGTTGGGATAGTAATATATCCCTTTAGGCCTAATCTCTGGCTTTCGGGTTGTCAGAATATTTTAATTCACTGTAAATCGAATTCACCAGGATCTGAGTATATATTTTTCTGAGTAGGTCAAGTGGGAACAAATGACTCGTTAATTGTCTTTATGTCATACTGTAGATCACTTCAGGTCACACCTGGTTCATTGGCGGCTGATAAGCTTGTGCTGTGAGTTAAGGTCTTTAGTTACATTCTTTTTATGTGGCTGTTTTATCTTCTTGCTTAGTCCCTGCCACACTGTAGCACTGAAGTCTGGGGGGCTCTTGCTGGCATAGTGGCTTTAGCACTGGGCTCTACTTGCTGTGGTGCCATTCCTTTGAGGAGTGGAGAGCTGGGGAAAACAGAGATGTCTTTGTGCTGTCAATTATAAAAAGTGAGATTCTACTTCTCAATAGCATTAAGGGACTCTGTTCAGTCTATTCCAAAGTATCCAGTCATTATAATTCAGTTCTTTAATTAGAAGTAGTTTAAGTGCATTATTTATTTATAATTACTCAAGCTTTGGAAATCCAACTTTTTTATAGACTTTTATAGTTAGACCAGTTTCCGCACGTTTGAATACTTAGTAATTTATAAAGAACATGCTATACTGTTTAAGGGAAAGAGCTGTTTAAATCTCTCTGTATTTTGCCTTTCCTTGGATAAAGCTTATTTTCTTCTAATTGATTGCTTTCTCCACTTTAATTTTTATCCAGAACCTCTGTGGCTAAATAAAGGTCTTAATAGGCAACACCTGGAATGTGGATGGACAGTAAAAATTACTCTTAATTCTGACTGCATTAAAAAATTAAAGCAAAAAAAGGTGTATTGTCATTAATGCCTCTTTGAATATGATTAATGCTGTTAGTCTTTGTTTATTGATAGAACACATTTATAAGCATTTTGACAGCATTATTAAGAGGCATTTCTTCCATAAACAGAAGAGCATTGAAACCTTCAACATAGATAGCCATTTGGGGATCTTAACTAGATGATGTTAAAGGTATAAGATTTTATTCTAGTTAAATCCTTAGGGACTTGGTAGAAATTGCCATAAAGATAAATATACAATTTTTTGTAAGTATTTGAGTGAAGCAAGTTATAAGAAATAAACTATATATCAGAATCCTCCTAGCACTTTTTAAATTCTTTGTTTATAGAACATAACTCTGAATTTTTCACTGTACGACATGCATTGGGAGTTTGCCTGGAAACAGAATTTGGCTGAGGCTGGAAAGTTTTTTGACTGTAAAACCTAGATTATGACGGAAAGGGGTAATCTTCACCAGAGAAAAGGACTGGCGAAGGCATTCTCCTTGTCCTCCCCATCCCCTCCCCATCTCAGTTACAGCCTGTATAACTGAACCTTATAATGTGTGTAAGATACTTAAAAGGGAAAATAAGAATTAGGAGAAAAAATCTTTGCCAACTTACATAAGTGATCAGAAGGGAGGCAGGTACAGGGGTTGTAGAGCAACTGGTTTTCTGATATAGTTCATCTTTGACTTTTCTTGGCTGTTGAACTTAAGGGAACAGTTCTTTTCCTCAAGATAATATTACTTGGAGATCTTACTGGCTTTCCTTGTCCCAAATAGCTATTTATTTGTAGGTTGTTATATCTTTTATAAGAAAGTTTGTAAGCACTTAATTATAAGTAGGATCACCTATTTGATGCTGCCCAGTGTTTTTTTTTTATTGTTTTTTCATAATTTTGATTACCAGTCCAAAGGACAGTTACCTGAAATAGGAACTTAAGAATTTATATTCTGATCATGCAGGACTCAAAACAGGCACAATTAATTCTGGAACAAAAGGTTCGTTCCGAAGAGGAAGCCAAATTCGAGCATCTGGGAAACCAATTTCATGTCCCATAATGCACTGTAACAAGGAATTTGATAATGGGCACCTTCTCTTAGGACATTTAAAAAGGTGAGTGTGATGTTCAGAGCAGTGGGTGCTGAAGATGAACTGAGAGCTGAGGCACCTCTGCGATTGTGATTGTAGCTTTACGGTCCAAACTCTTAGGGTATGATTTTTTCTAATTTACATTTCTTAGGCTTCCTGGGAGGCTTGAAGTCAGATTATCCTAGTGATATTCAGTCCTAATATGTTTCATAAAATTCTGACCAGACTTTTTACATTGATGTACATTTGGATCAGTTTTAGAGAAATCCAGTCCGTTAGCAAATTTTAAGAGTCACAAAGCATTTACAGATATGTGGGCTAGCCCAAAGAAAGATAATATGTCATTGCAAAGTAAATGCTAAAGGCAAACCAAGTGTAGCAAAGTTAATAATAAATATTCTATTTATGAGATCCATAATTTACTGAAGTTTGAATAGTAGAGCTTGAGAAAGTAAATATCAAGAGAAGCAATATTAAAGGAGTTAAATAGTCCTTATCTCCATAGTCTCCCCTTCTTATAGTTTGAAGAGGGGAGCTGAGAGTTTGGGGCTCTCGACGTTCTCCAGATGTCTCACCCTGCTTATGCCTGACCCTGCTGTGAGAGCCTTCTGGAGAAGGGTTCAGTATTCTACAGATAACTGTATTTTAAGTGTTTTTAATTTTAAAAAAGTCTTTGAGGCAGTTTTCAATGACACAGATTTGTTAAATGATTAAAATGACATTAAAAGGATTAAAAGACATTTTTAGGAAATAGGTGTGTACCAGAAATCTTGACATGGCATTATTATTCCAGTGATTCATTTGTGAGTTTTATTTTGTTCCTTGCAAGAAGAAACGGATGATGGCTGTTCAGTTTTCAGACTGGAAGTTTATTTGGCGAAACATGCTTAAATTCATTTTGTTGTTTCTTGAGTACTTTTTTGAAATTTTAAGCTGTCTGTTGGTCACTGTTTCAAGAGATTGCATGGCATACGAGAGTCACTTGATATTTCTTGAATATAAAGAACATTATTTAATACTTCAGTAGAAAAAGTGTAAAGGCTTGAATGTGTGTGTCTAACTTAACAAATGAAGCAACTTAGTGCTGTCCCTAGAATATGTCAGATTTTCTAATGTTACCTCTGTTTGGCCAAGTAGGTTCGACCACTCTCCATGTGATCCAACAATTACACTGCATGGACCTTTCATCAGTTCCTTTTCCTGTGTAGTATGTTATAAAAATTTTGTTACTCAGCAACAATACAGGGATCACCTTTTTGCTAAGGTAAGAACACGTCCTAAGTTAAGAATAGGTATTCTCTTTCTAGAGATCCGTGGGGTGTTTTCTTGCTGTTCTTAAGCTTGCAGTCCACAGTGATGCACATAAGGATCAAAATTGTGATTGTCTATGATAAATAAAATGATTTGGAACGTTATTGTGGGCAGGTAACCCTGACAGCTGAAAGCTAACAGTCCTAAAGATTTTCACTGAAACCCTTCTTTTTATTGAATTGCTCTATTCAAGATGTTCTGTGAGTTAATCACATGATAATCAGAATGGTATTCTTAAGGACACTGCTGTTCAGTGCTGGTTGACATGTCAGAGCCCTGTAGTCAGTGATGATAGCTTTATCAATGCTGGTATTAAGAGATCTGGTATTTAAAAGGTTGTGTTACGTGACTCACATTGTGTGAAATCTCAAGGGACATGAAATTGATTCATAATATTAGCAAATTCAGAGTAATAAAGAGCCCTGTAATAAGTGTTTACCAGACTTGATATTATTAGCAGGTATCTCACTTATTAATGTTACAAAATGTTAATTATGTAATATTTTCTCTCTGGAAAAGTTTTAAAATACTAACAAAAAGAAACCCCTTTTAAAAAAAATTTATTAAAGTATAGTTGATTTACAGTGTTGTGTTAATGTCTATTGTGCAGCTGAGTAGTTATACATGTATAGACATTTCTTTACATATTCTTTTCCATTATGGTTTATCACAGGATATTGAATGTAGTTCCCTGTGCTATACAGTAGAACCTTGTTTATTTATTCTAAATATTATAGTTTGCATTTACTAACCTTAAACTCCCAATCCATCCCATCTCCACCCCCTTTTCCCTATGGCAACCACTGGGAAATCACTCTAATGTCACTTATAGAGATAAGCATTATTAACATTTTTATATATATATATATATATTCTGCTATTTCTCCATGTGTAACTTTTTATATAAGATATCTACATTATTTCATCATTTAAAAAAGCAGTGTGTTGTAAACATAAATATTTAAATGTTGAATCAGTATGTACATTTAAAATAAGTGAATGGCATTCTGTATGACTATAATTTACTTATTTACCTGTGGCTGACTGTGCCGGTCTTCGCTGTTGCGTGGGCTTTCTGTAGCTCCTGTAGGCGGGGGCTGCACGTTGTGCAGTGTGCGGGATTCTCACTGCGGTGGCTTCACTTCCTGCAGAGCATGGTCCTTCGGGTGCAGGGGCTTCAGGAGTTGCAGCATGTGGGCTGTGTGATTGCGGTCCCCGGATTCTAGAGCATAGGCTCCGTCATTGTAGCTGGCCACTGGATGAGTTGCTCAGCGGCATGAGGGATCTTCTCGGATCAGGGATCAAACCTGTGTCTCCTGCATTGGCAGTGTGGATTCTTTCCCACTGAGCCACCGGAGAAGCCTCTCTTTTAATTTCTTATTAGATGTATTAGTTTAAATTTTTGTCATTATAAACAATAACACCTTAAATACCCTTGTAGCTAAAAACCTATGAGAAGATTCATACTTCAGGTATTTGCTGAGTAATTATTAGGTTTTGACATAGTAAAATGCTAATGTCCAAAGACTAGAAAGGTTTTTCGTTAAACCATATTTTCAGAATTTGCTAGTCTGTGACCTATACTTGAAAAGTCATGTTGGTGATACCCTGGATTCTGTGTAGGTTCACACAGAAAGTGAAGACTTGTGCTCTCAGGTGTCTCTGGTTGAGTTCTGTGTTCCCAGAATAGATGTGCCTCTTGGCGGTGAGTTTACTGTATACTCCATCATTAGTTTTGGGGAGCCTGTGTCTTGTTGAACCCTGATGAGTGGCTGTAGTATGAGAGGAATCCATGTGCTCTAGAATGAATAAGCCATAATGGTAATTGTCAGAGGAAACAGAGGTTCAGAGGAATGGGGGAGGAGAAGCTGGAAAAGTTGACAGAGCACTGTGGAGGAAAAGTGGTTTTCCAGGCTTGGATTTGGATAGATGGAAAGGACAAGGTGTGGAAAGGAGCCTGCACAGAATAGCAAGGAGGGAGTAGGGTCGGTGCAGAGAGCAGGGTACACGCAGGCCCGAGACTTCCATCCTTAGATGGACTTGCTTGTGAGGTTGGCACCGAGCTGCTGTCTGGGAACTTGAAATTGGCAGTTTCCCAATGAGTCTACGATGAGTGGCTCTTTGTGCCTGAACTGTAGGTGCAGGTGGTATGGTTTATGCTGAACACCTGCTTTCCGTGTGGGGTTATAGCATTTTGGCCTGTACTAGGCAGGTATGACCTAACACCCTGGGCACTGAGTCTTTATTATTATTATTATTATTATTGGATTCTTATTTAAAAATTTGAACTCTTTTTTAAAATTAACTAATTAATTTTAATTAGGGGATAATTTGTTTACAATATTGTGGTGGTTTTTGCCCTCAGTCAGTTCATTCGCTTGGTTGTGTCCGACTCTTTGTGACCCCATGGACTGCAGCACACCAGGCTTCCCTGTCCATCACCAACTTCCAGAGCTTGCTCAAACTCATGTCCATTGAGTTGGTGATGCCATCCAACTATCTCATCCTCTGTCATCCCCTTCTCTTCCTGCATTCAATCTTTCCCAACATCAGGATCTTTTCCAATGAGTCAGTTCTTCGCATCAGGTGGCCAAAGTATTGGAATTTCAGCTTCAGCATCAGTCCTTCCAATGAATATTCACAACTGATTTCCTTTAGGATGGACTGACTGGATCTCCTTTTAGTCCAAGGGACTCTCAAGAGTCTTCTCCAACACCACACTTCAAAAGCATCAGTTCTTCGGTGCTCAGCTTTCTTTATAGTCCAACTGTCACATCCATGCGTGACTACTGGAAAAACCGTAGCTTTGACTAGACGGACCTTTGTTGGTAAACTAATGTCTCTGCTTTTTAATATGCTGTCTAGGTTGATCATAACTTTTCTTTGAAGGAGCAAGCATCATTTAATTTCATGGCTGCAGTCATCATCTGCAGTGATTTTGGAGCCCCCCAAAATAACGTCTGTTACTCTTTCCACTGTTTCCCCATCTATTTGCCATGAAGTGATAGGGATGGATGCCATGATCTTAGTTGTCTGAATGTTGAGCTTTAAGCCAACTTTTTCACTCTCCTCTTTCACTTTCATCAAGAGGCTCTTTAATTCTTCTTCATTTTCTGCCGTAAGGGTGGTGTCCACTGCATATCTGAGGTTATTGATATTGATATTAAATCAATCTTGATTCCAGCTTGTGCTTCTTCCAGCCCAGCGTTTCTCATGATGTACTGTGCATATAAGTTAAATAAGCAGGGTGACAGTATACAGCCTTGACGCACTCCTTTCCCTATTTGGAACCAGTCTGTTGTTCCATGTCCAGTTCTAACTGTAGCTTCCTGACCTGCATACAGGTTTCTCAAGAGGCAGGTCAGGTGGTCTGGTATTCCCATCTCCTTCAGAATTTTCCACAGTTTATTGTGATCCACACAAAGGCTTTGACATAGTCTATAAAGCAGAAATAGATGTTTTTGGAAGGCTTGCTTTTTCGATGGTCCAGCAGATGTTTGCAATTTGATCTCGGGTTCCTCTGCCTTGTCTTGTGAGTGCACTGTTGTATTCAGTGCCACTGACCCTGCAGCAGGCCACCACCGACCCACGCCTCCGCTGGAGACTCCTGGACACTCACAGGCAAGCCTGGGTCAGTCTCCTTTTGGGTTAGTGTTCCTTTCTCCTGGGTCCTGGTGCTCACAAAGTTTTGTTTGTACCCTCCAAGAGTCTTTTTCCCTAGTCCAGTGTAAGTTGTGTAATCAAATCCCACTGGCCTCCAAAGTCAAATTCCCTGCGGGTTCTTAGTCCCTTTGCTAGATCCCCAGGCTGGGAAATCTGTTGTGGGTCCTAGCACTTTCTTAACAGTGTGAGAATTTCTTTGGCATAATTGTTCTGCAGTTTGTGGACCATCTTTACAATATTGTGGTGGTTTTTGCCCTACCTCGACTTGAATCACCCAGGGTGGGCTGAGTCTTTAAGGTGGTATTAATTGTCAAGTGTGTTCTGTTTGTCTCCTTGGAGAGAATCTTTGGAATCTTAAAGCTATTTCCTCTGGGCTGTGCCCAGTGTCCCTTTCCCCTTTGTTTCCTTTTGCTCTAATAAATCATAGCCATGAGTATAGCTGTCCCCCAAGTTCTGTAAGTCCCAGCCAGCCCCCAGCCCTGTGGGTGGTCCTGGGAATGGCATCTGTGTTGAGTATGGATTCAAAGATATGGACAAGGAGACCAGTTCAGGTGACTTTGACAGTAATGTAGCTTTGAGATGAGAGAAGAGTTTACTTAGATAAGGGTATTTAGAATAAAGACCTTAAAGTGGACCCAAAAGACACCATGAAGAAAGAAATGATCGGGCTGTTGAGTGTCCTGATCCAGGTTGCGGGGGAGAAGGGGAAAAGGTGCAACTTCATCACACAGTTTTGAATCGTTTGCACTGAGTCGTTAGTATTCTGCCCTTTTCAGAACTAGAGCTCCTTCAGGGCATGTTTTTTTTTTTTTTTATTCCATGCTGAAAGTATGTTTATCCTTTTCCTTCAATAAATCTGAATAGGCATTTTAATTTAAAATTAATGAATACTCGCTCACTCTCATTTGTGTTTTCGCAACTTTCATTAGTTTTCCGTTCTTTCTAGGAATTGCTTGTTCCATGCTCTTTTGCCCTCCCTTTTGCCATCGCTCTGGGAAGTAAGTTTGTAATGTTCAGCCTTCCCGGAGGCAGTATGGTGAAACAGAGCAAAGTCTTTGGTGTCAGACAAGCCTGGATTCCATGTCAGGTTTATTAACTGTGTGTTCTCACCAAGTTATGGCACATCTGTGAGCTTAGTTCTTTATCTCTAAAGTGAATTTCATCCAGAATTGTTGAGAGAAAGCATAATATGTTATAAAACACTTAGGGCCTGACATACAATATTTAATAAAGGCTTTTATTGCTAATTCTTTGGAGTGTCCGTCACAAGGACTCCAAATGAGCTGGTGTGCATTGGGTTGTCACTGCGTATCATAAATGAACCAGAAGAGGTCGCTAGAAGATTGCTTACCTGTGCATTCTGTTTCATAAAGATGCTGTTCTTCAGTGAAGTGTGAAACTGTCCACAATTTATGTTTGCCTTTCTACCCTTCCCTTTTTGTCTCCAGTGTCTTCTTGTCTGGACTGGTGCCTCTCAAATCTTAGTGCACAGCAGTCATCTAAAGTGCAGGTTAATGCTGTGCCTTAGAGTCAAGATTTCTAACAAACTTCTGAGTGATGGCAGTGCTTCTGGTCTTTGGGTCACACTTTGAGCAGCAAGTGTTTAGCCTTTTTTTTTTTGACATTCAGGCTAGTGGGTCTGTCCCCAGGTAGCTTGCTGCCTTTCTCCCTCCTGGTGCGGGGGGTGGTGGAGGACGTGTTGTAAGCCCAAGGGTGCCTCAGCGTCACTTGTGGGTGAACAGACATTAACTCCCATAGTGTTTTCAAGGCTTGTCCGTGTTGTAGCTTGTGTCAGTACTTCATTCTTTTTATTGCCAAATAATATTCCATTGTGTGGACATATACCACTTTTGTTTGTCAGTTCAGCTGCTGGACACTTGGGTTATTTCCACTTTTGACTGTTGTGAATAATGCTGACAGAAACAAATGTACAAGTCTTTGTGTGGTCATGTTTTCAGTTCTCTTAACTGTTGGGCCATTCAGTTATTATGCTTAAGTATTTTAAGAAACGAAAACTGTTACCCAGCGCAGTGTGTCAGCTTGCCTTCCTTCTCACAATGTGTGGGCTCCCGTTTCTTCACAGCCTTGCCAGCACTATTATCTGTCTATAAAATATCCATCCTAGGGGTGTCTGTGATGTGGTGTCTTGTGGTGGTTCTATTTCTGTGGTGTATTTTGATTTAATATGACTGGAAATACAGTGGTAAAAGGGATTTGAGTACTTTTAACTTACCAGACATCATATTTCCCATTCCTTCTCCTGGTTTTTGGAAGATATTTGCAAATATGCTATACCTTTGCAATTACGTATATTCCCATAAAATTTTATGTGGAATCACAATTTTATTCTATTGAGCAAACAATTTAAACAAGCTTGTTTTGAATCCAGTTATAACTCATATTTGAACTACAGCTTTTTTTATAGCTGAGAAGCCAATGGCAAGCCACTCCAGTACTCTTGCCTGGAAAATCCCATGGATGGAGCAGCCTGGTAGGCTGTAGTCCATGAGGTTGCTAAGGGTCGGACACGACTGAGCGACTTCACTTTCACTTTTCACTTTCATACATTGGAGAAGGAAATGGCAACCCACTCCAGTGTTCTTGCCTGGAGAATCCCAGGGATGGGGGAGCCTGATGGGCTTCCGTCTATGGGGTCACACAGAGTCGGACACGACTGAAGTGACTTAGCAGCAGCAGCAGCAGTATTCCTTATCCATTCATCTGCCAATGGACATCTAGGTTGCTTCCATTGCCTAGCTGTTGTAAATAGTGCTTCAGTGAACATTGGGGTATATGTGTCTTTTTCAATTATTGTTTCCTTGAGATATGTGCCTAGTAGTGGGATTATTGGGTCATATGGTAGTTTCCAGCCAAAGGACTAGAAAAGGTCAGTTTTCATTCCAATCCCAAAGAAAGGCAATGCCAAAGAATGTTCAAACTACCACACAGTTGCACTCATCTCACATGCTAGCAAAGTAATGTTTAAAATTCTCCAAGCCATGTTTCAATAGTACGTGAACCGTGAACTTCCAGATGTTCAAGCTGGATTTAGAAAATGCAGAGGAACCAGAGATCAAATTGCTAACATCCGTTGGATCATTGAAAAAGCAAGAGAGTTCCAGAGAAAAACATCTATTTATGTTTTATTTACTATGCCAAAGCCCTTGACTGTGTGGATCACAACACATTGTGGAAAATTCTTAAGGAGATGGGAATACCAGACCACCTGACCTGCCTCCTGAGAAATCTGTATGCAGGTCAAGAAGCAACAATTAGAACTGGACATAGAACAACAGACTGGTTCCAAATTGGGAAAGGAGTATGTCAAGGCTGTATATTGTCATCCTGCTTATTTAACTTACACGCAGAGTACATCATGTGAAATGCCGGGCTGGATGAAGCACAAGCTGGAATCAAGATTGCTGGGAGAAATATCAGTAAACTCAGATATGTAGATGACACCACCCTTATGGCAGAAAGTGAAGAGGAACTCAAAAGCCTCTTGACGAAAGTGAAAGAGGGGAATGAAAAATTTGTCTTAAAACTGAACATTCAGAAAACTAAGATCATGGCATCTGGTCCCATCACTTCATGGCAAATAGATGGGGAAATAATGGCAACAGTGACAGACTTTGTTTTTTGGGGCTCCAAAATCACTGCAGATGGTGACTGCAACCATGAAATTAAAAGACGCTTGCTCCTTCAAAGAAAAGCTATGACAAACCTAGACAGCATATTAAAAAGCAGAGACATTACTTTGCTGACAAAGGTCCATCTATGGTTTTCTAAAGCTATGGTTTTCCAGTAGTCATGTATGGATGTGAGAGTCAGACCATAAAGAAAGCTGAATGCTGAAAAATTGGTACTTTTGAACTGTTTGAATTGAACTTTTGAACTGCTTTTGAACTTTACCAACACTGTGGTGTTGGAGAAGACTCTTGAGAGCCCCCTGGGACTGCAAGGAGGTCCAACCAGTCCATCCTAAAGGAAATAGTTCTGAATATTCATTGGAAGGACTGATGCTGAAGCTGAAATTCCAATACTTTGGCCACCTGATGCAAAGAACTGACTCATTGGAAAAGATCCTGATGCTGGAAAGATTGAAGGCAGGAAGAGAAGGGGATGACAGAGGATGAGATAGTTGGATGGCATCACCAACTCAATGGACATGAGTTTGAGTAAGCTCTGGGAGTTGGTGATGGACAGGGAAGCCTGGCATGCTGCCTTTTATGGGGTTGCAAAGAGTGAGACACGACTGAGCGACTAAACTGAAATGATGGCAGGTTTATTCCTAGTTTTTTTTTTTTTTTTTAAGAAATCTCCATTCTGTTCTCTATAGTGGCTTTATCAGTTTGCATTCCCACCAACAGTGTAAGAGGGTTCCCTTTTCTCCACACCCTCTCTGGCATTTATTATTTGTAAGGTTTTGATAAATAGCCAAAGCAGTCTAGAAGAATGGAGAAAGAAGAATGGAGTTGGAGGAACCAATCTTTTCTGCCTTCAAACTGTACTACAAAGCTACATTCATCAAGACAGTATGGTACTGGCACAAAAACAAATACAGACCAATGGAACAAGATAGAAAACTTCCACGCACCTATAGGCACCTTATCTTTGACAAAGGAGGCAAAAATATACAATGGAGAAAGGACAAGTGGTGGTGGGAGAACTGATGAGGCACCTGTAAAAGAGTGAAACTAGAACACTTTCTCACACCATATACAAAAATAAACTCAAAATGGTTTAAAGGTCTAAATGTAAGGCCAGAATATATAAAACTTTCAGAGGAAAACATAGGCAGAATACTGTTTGACATAAATTACAGCAAGATCCTCTATGACCCACCTCCTAGAATAATGGAAATAAAAACAAAAATAAACAAATAGAGGAAGCTCTTAACCAGGTTTGGAAACCTTGACACTACAAAAGGCATGCCCATTTGACTATCAGAATTTTAAGGTGACCATATACAAAGTTAATAGATAGGTGTTTGATGAAAAATATTTTAAAGATGAAGGATGAGACAGAGTTAGTTTTGATAACAAAGAATGGATACAGGTTGACCAGAGGGGGAAAAAATAAACAAAACCTGAGACTGGAATGAAGTAAGCAATGCACGGAATTATATGAATGAAAGCTCATCGCACAAGTAGACAGGAAAGGCAAATTAACATAGCATGTGTCTGTAAGACTGCAGACATGAAAATAAGGTCCAAATAGCCTGTGCCAGACTCATTCGGTGCTAGGGAACCTGAATTGGTAGAATCTTTTTGAGCAGCAATTACACAGTATCTTTTAATTACCAAAAACTTTTAACCCAATAGGGCCACTCCTGATAATGAGGGGAAAGCAGTATATAATAAGGATATGTAGTCAACAATATATTTTTATAAATATATTTACAAAATCATTGTAGTGGCAAAAAAAAAAGCCTGAAAATGAATAGTTGACTAAATCTTTGTAGATCCACACCATGAAGTAGCTTGTAACCATTACAAAGAATAAATTAGAGTGACACCAGCTGATTTTTAGAGATTTCTGTTAGGTATTATGGAATAAGAAAACTGAGATGCAGAAGAATCTGTAAGATGACAATATTTGATAAAACAATGGCAGTTCCCCTTATATATTTATTTTTGTATATTTTTTATAAATGACAAACATGGAGAAATTTATGGAAGAATGCATATTTGTAAACATAGATTATATTGCTGAGTGGGCAAAGCAAAACATAAAACATGTGATATGAAAACATTTATGCATTTATATAATATTGCATATATATTTATAAAAATAAAATGTCTAGAAAGCAAACATACTTTTATCTTTATTGTCACAGAAAGATGGTAACAATTTGTTTTTAAGGAAAAAATAAAATTCATATATAGGACCTTATTTATGATAAAACAATTCCACAGTTCACACTCAGGGAAGAAAAGTTTTCATGTTAAAAACTGATACAAAATAGTCAAAATGTATAATAAGTAGGTTATTTTGAAAGTTGACTTAAGAAACTGAATATTGATTTTAGTTGTCTATAATATAGCTTTGCCTTATATTTTAGGAAGCTGCAGATGATGGACATAAAAACAACCTTCTTCCTCAGATTATTCAGTGTTTTGCGTGTCCAAATTGCTTCCTCCTTTTTAGCAGCAAGGATGAGTGTTTGAAGCATATGTCTGGGAAGAATCATTTCCATCAGAGTTTTAAACTGGGTGGTATGTTCATACTCTCTTCTGATGAAAATTATTAAACTCCTTTAACCTCTGCTGATTTACTGTACATCTCAGATAATTCTTGAGATAATTTATTTTCACATTAATTTTGAGAACCATGAAAGTGAAAGATTGTTTATCTCAGTTTTATTTTTCAAAAAAAAGATTCTTAATGTTTATCTGTACCTAAGAGTAAGGTTTACTTTGAGGAATGAAGACAAACTTGGGAAGAAAACATTTCTGCACAATAATGTTTTTGTATATCTGTTGGGAAGTTGGATGTTTCCCTGCATTTAAACTCAGATTTTAGTTTGAGCATGAGTTCAGCATCCATTGCATTTAATTGAAGCTAGAAAATCACTTTTCTTAGATTTTTATCACATAAATAATTATCTTCTTTCACTTACTAACCGGATGTTGAGAAAGGCAGAGGGGAGGAAGGCCGGGTCACTCCACTCAAATCTTTGCAAGTTATAGTGCATTTTATCTTTCAGATGACAAGGCAGTGGCACAGCCAATATCATTTCCATCTTTTGCAAAGAAACTTTTGATCTCTCTGTGCAAAGATGTTCCATTTCAAGTTAAGTGTGTGGCCTGCCACCAGACCCTGTGTTCCCACATGGAGCTCACTGCCCATTTCAGGTTTGTACTGGTCCTCCCCAAAAGGCTCTTCACCAGCAGGGGGATTCAACAAATAGTTTTCTATTCTGTGTTTCTCATTCTAAAATGAGAATGGATATTTGCCTGGACATTACCCAAATTTACTGTAATAAGAGGAGAGGTGTGAGAAAAGTGGATTCATTGATACTGCTGTAGACGTAAAACAAGCTGACAGTTCTAAGTTTTGTGTGGGTTGTTGAGGGTTGTGCCTGTGGGAGGAGAGGGTTAAGATAGAATGTTGGCTTTGAGTCAGCTAGCATGGAAAGTATGACAAACATGTGAAAAATTGCATGTCAATCAAAGGCCAAATTGATCAAATAATCGAGTGTGATATTTTTGTCTTTACAATGAAAATTATCAAGCAATATGCAAAAGTAATGAGAGTATAATAAGCCCTAATGCGCCTGGCATCAGGCTTCAGTAGTTGTCACTATATGACACTTTCATCCCTGCAAATTCTTACTTTTGAAGCAAATCTTGTCATTTTATCTGTAAATACTCCAGGATATATATATGAATGATAAGCACGCTTTTTTTTTTTTAAGAAAAATAACTGTATTACCATGATACCTAAAAGACTATAGTTTTTTAATATCATCAAACATCTGATCAGTTATCAAATTTTCCCTGGTCATTTCATGAAATTTTTTACATTTGGTTTGTTGGATTCATAATTCAAAGACTGTACTTTGCATCTGATGCTCTCTTAGGTCTCCCCCCTCCTTATGTTTTTAAAATGCATTAAAAGTTTGTATCTACTAAGTGATACAGTTGCATTTGTTTCCTTAGAACAATTGTTTTCACAAACTTTCAAGTAAAATATATTCGCAAAAAAACAGGCAGCTGAGTATAATTACTCTGTATAAACTCAGTGTAATTACTGATGTTAACAGTCCTAGTTCTGACTTGTATTTCTTGAGTTCATGAGTTCAGATCTCATTCTGCCAGGGTTTTTATTCTTAATTTTTTCATGGAAAATTTCACTGTATGCACTAGTATAGTGAACCCTATTTATCCATCTCCCAAGTTTGATAATGCTCAACGCCGCCATTCTTAGACATCTTTATGTGCCTTACCACACTTAATGATTGTTTATAGTTCTTTGTTTCTGATGTATTACTTCAATTTATTGAAGTATACAAATCTTAACCTTTATGATTTTTTTCATGTGTTTTTCATTCCTAGCCCTCTGCCCCCTTAACCTTTGTGATTTGTAGACTGGATACAGCTGTCAACCCATCCTTCCCTTCCTGGTCATCGCCCACCCTCTCATCCCCAGGCAGTCTGTTCCGATATATTTTCTACCTTACACTGATTTATCTCCTGTAGATCTTTATGTAAATGGAATCATGTATAGTGTGCACTCTTTTGTGTTTGTCATAGTATCTGTACAATTCATCCATATTGTTTAGTTCATTGTTCTTTTTTATTGGTGAGTAGTATTCTCTTGTATGAATATAGCACAATTAGCTTATTCATTCTCATGTTGGTGGACCTTTGGATTTTTTTCAGTTTTTAGCTGTTGTGAATAAAGCTATCATGTACATTTTATACAAATCATTTTATAGACATATGTTTTCATTTCTCTTGGATAAATATCTAGGATTGGAGTTGCGAGATCAAAGAGTAGATGTATATTTAATTTTATAAGTCTCTACTCAACATTTTCCCAGTGTGTACTGGTGCATGTTCCTACCAGCCAGGTGTGAGAGTTGCAGTTTCTTCACATCCTTGCCAAGGTTTGCTGTTGCCAGTTTTGTTTCATTTTAGTTGTTCTTTGGAGAGTCTCATTGTGGTTTTAATCTGGATTTCCCTGATGAACAGTGATGTTGGACACTTTTTAGTGTAAAAGCAACCATGAGCATGGCATATTCCTGATCTCAAATCAGTCCATTCTTAAAGAACAGGTACCAGGTTGTTGAGAATGTCACTGTCGTGTTCCTCTGTACTGTTAACTTGTCTCATAACATTCCTATCAGTGCATTTTACAGTGATTCTACTTTTCTAAAATTTGTCTGGATTTAAAAAAAATTTTTTTATTCTAGTTTTATCCTTTGGTATATAGATTAAAATCGGTTAAAATGTAGGTAATGTTCAGGTAGATAGGATATTATTATATCATCTGCCTCTTTGTTGAAAAACAATCTTTAGTGCTTATGTACACATGTTTAGTTAATAATTACTACAATAAAAAAGCAGAGATACTGCATTTAGAAATACTTACAAGTTTATCTTTTTATCCAATTTAGAGTTCGTTGTCGAAATGCTGGTCCTGTAGCTCTAGCTGAGAAGAGCGTTGCTCAGGTGGCAGAGAAATTCCTACTGAGAGGTTACTGTCCACATTGCAACCATGTCTTTGTGGACGAAACCAGTACCCGGAATCACAAGCAGAATTCAGGACACAAAGTCCGAGTCATTAACTCAATGGAAGAATCAATCTTACTTTATTGCCACAGCAGTGAAGGGAACAAACCTCCTTCTGACTTGCACCTGTTGCAAGATGAGTCAAAATTTTCATCACTGAAAAGAAATATGTCCTCTCAAGAATCTAGCTCACAGGATTGCAGCACTGTTCCAAAAAAGAAGATGAATTTTGGAGTTAAAAGCCTTGGGGGTGTGGTTTGTTTTCAGAAGGAAAGGTCACTTGTTAAAACCTGGTTTTGTGAATGCCATCAACGCTTCCTGAGTGAAGATGCAGTAGAAAAGCATGTTTTCTCAGCAAACACAATGTGTTACAAGTGTGTGGTCTGTGGAAAGGTGTGTGAAGATTTGGGAGTCATCCGTTTACACATGAGCCGCATTCATGGCGGGGCACATTTAAATAACTTTCTTTTCTGGTGTCGGACATGCAAAAAGGAGTTGAGGAGGAAGGAGGCTATTATGGCCCATGTGACTGAGTTTCACAGTGGACACAGGTATTTTTATGAGACGGATGAGGTGGAAGGTGACACTTTGCCGTCATCCTCTACAGTGCTGGTGAGTGATCTGGCTGCTGAGAATCCTTCTTCAGCTATTACTATTGTTGATCACTCCCCAGCAAACAGTCCTCCCAGGGGTAAATGGCAATGCCGAATTTGTGAAGATATGTTTGACTCCCAAGAATGCGTAAAGCAACACTGCATGTCTTTAACAAGTCACCAGTTTCACAGGTACAGCTGCACCCTTTGCAAAAAGACTTTTCACAAGATGGAAACACTACAACGACATTGCCAAGATGAGCACAACAGTGAGGTAAAGATGAAATACTTCTGCGGTCTTTGCGATCTGAGTTTTGACATGGAAGATGCGTTTTTGACTCATTATAAGGAGCACCACAGCACAGACTATGTATTTGTGTCAGAAAAAACGGAACCTTCCATTAAAAGGGAGAGTGATTTTCCAGTAATAGAGACGGGTAATCTGCTGACCTGCGGCTGCCGCGAGAGCTACCTCTGCAAAGTCAACAGGCGGGAGGACCACGCCCGCTGTCTGCAGACCCTGCTGGGCCAGGGCCGGCTGTGGTTCCGCTGTGGCGTTTGCTCAGCCACAACTCAGAGCCTCGGTGACCTGCACACACACGTGCGCCAGGCACACTCAGATCTGGAGGCCCCGCAGCGGGGCCTCATCAAGTGTGGCACGTGCACCAAGGCCTTCCAGGACCCCGAGAGCGCACAGCAGCACTTCCACAGGAAGCACTGCTCGCTGCGGGGGCCCGTGGGTGCCTGTCTTTCGGCCGAGCCCAAGAGTCCACCACCCGCCCGGGCAGAGAGGAAGCCCAGACAGACCGCAGGCGGGCTGCAGACTGCAGAACCGGAGAGAACCGCTGAGATGGAGCTGAGCGGCCAGAGCGCAGGTCCGGCAGGTAACCCGCCCTGGCGCGGGCGTCCCACGTGCTGGTGCTTGATAGGCAGCTCCAGGGGGCGGCCCGCCCGGGCTGGGGTGAGATGGGGTAATCGTTTCTGCAGCGGGTACAGAGATCCGTGTTCCCTCTGCTTCGTGCAACTACCCTCTTAACCTGAGGGGACAAAGAATACCTGTTACACTAATAGGTATTTTAGATAACGTTTTATTCTCCAAAAGACTTGGGAATTTTGAAAGATAAAATGGATGGTCTTTCTGAAAGTCAGATTTGAAAGTTACACTGCACGTTGCTATCATTTGGACTAAACTTCAGTAAAAAGATAAGTCAGTGATTTCTTTTTGTTTCTATTTTGGCCTTATTCTCTGAGAAATCTTAAAGGTCACTTGAGAATTTATTTTCCTTATTCCTTTTTGGAAGCAAAGCTTTCACTTAGAGTTAAAATAGCAATTAGAAATTGAGTTGTTAAGTGGAAACAAGAAACCAGGCAGGATACTGAGGTGTGGACTACTCTAGACTTCTATGATAAGATTGAAGAACTCTACAAGAGTGCAGTGTTTTTATTTGGTTAGAAGTATGATTGTTTCCTTTTGAGTGTAACTTTAATTATATATTCTTTTAAATAAAAATTGACTGTAAATTATGCAGTGTAGAGTGGAAAAAATGAGGATATGTAAAAGTTTCGGCTAATAAAGTATTGTTATGAACTACTGCATTTTTAGACTTGCTCTGTATCACAGGTGGCTCTTGGCATCATCATTAGGCATGTGTTTTATGTTGATTAGATGATGTACTCCAGCCCCATTCAAGTCTTCTAACAGTGAAACCGTGGTCATACTGTTTTATGTTCTGTTCTTTTCCTTTTGGGGAATTTGTGTTGGTCTGTGTTTGACAGGAGGTCATTGTCATATCTAAATTACTGAGCATTTTAAGAAGAGAGATAAGAAAATACGTGGTTTAGAATTGAGAAAGAATGGCAGGCTCTTTCTGAGGCAGTCTTTATTAGGTGGAGTAGAAGCTGTCTGTTTTAAAAAGAGTTTGAACATTCAGGGTTTTCATTGCTACCACTGGAAACTGTAAAGCCCTGTTAAAGTGGAGAGGTGTGACAGAAGGGAAGAGGGAGAACAGGAGTTGGAGAGGGTCAGGGCCGAGAGGCCTGGGGGAGCGGAGAAGAAGTGTCTTTGGTGGGAGGCACCCAGGAGCAGCGTGTGGGCTGTCTGCACTCCAGGGCATGGCATAGAGCCAGAGGCGTGCTGATGCATCAGTCCACGTTAGGAAGAGAACAGACTCCTGGTAGCAAGAAAGTTCTTAGCAAGTAACCTCTAAAGTTTATTCTGATGAGTGGTGCGAGTTTTAGTTACTTAGCCTTAAAGCTTGGTCTTCTAGATCTTTCAGTACACTAATTTAAAAAAAAAAATTCCTTTTAGAAATGACTTTTAAACAAAGCCAGCATCAGTGGCACATATTTGTAGAAAGGACAATCATTTCTGAACTATTCAAAATTTTTTTATCTGATGTAAGTATACTGTGTCATTTGGATTTCACAACATGGCTTAGATAGAAGTAAAAACACATGCAAGATTAATGTTAAGTTGACAAGTTGAAAAGTTTTTAGCTAATTCTTCTCAAATTCCTGTTGATGTTTCTTTTTTCTCAGATGAAGAGGTTGTTGAGCTACCAGACTTGGATTACCTGCGAACTATGACTCACATAGTCTTTGTTGACTTCGATAACTGGTCCAACTTTTTTGGTCACCTACCAGGGCATCTTAACCAAGGAACATTTATTTGGGGCTTTCAAGGTATGGCAATAAGAAAAATATTTGAGGCAACCTCTCTCACTCCCTTCACACACCTTAGAATATGTTTTGCTTTAAAAGGACTCTTGAACCTTCTTGAATAGGAGATAGAAACAAAATTGAAATTTTGTCACCTTGCATTATAGTTACAGTGCTAGAATATTTTTCTCCTTGTATTTCTCTGTGATAGGTGTTAGCTCTTTGTGGTGGACCACAGTTTGTAAATCTTTAGCTACAGATTGAAAGAGCTTTTTTATTCAATACCTACAGTATGCCCTGTACTGTCTTTTTTTTAAAAAAAAGAAAAATAGTCGCTCAGTCGTGTCTGATTTTTTGTGACCCAATGGACTGTAACCAGCCAGGCTCCTCTGTCTGTGGAATTCTCCAGGTAAGAATACTGGAGTGGGTAGCTATTTCCCTTGTCCAGGGGATTTTCCTGACTCATGGATTGAACCTGGGTCTCCTGCAATGCAGGCGAATTTTTTACCACCTGAATCACCAGGGGAGCCCATGCTTACTGATTATTATAATTTTCTGTCTTTAAATATAAGGAATTATGCTGAGAAGTTTATTTTTTTTGCAAAGTATAAAAATAAAATAATAGAGTTAGCTTTTGAACTTGGACCTTGTAGCTAGAGAATTACTGTGTTTTCTACACAACTGCCTCTTCAGTTCTTCCTTACTATTTATAAATGTGCATCTTTGTATAAATCTCCCATTCAGGTACTAACCAGGCTCAACTTCTGAGATGACATGAGAGCGGGTTCTTTCAGGTTGGTTTGGTCATACACTAAATCTCTTTATAAGCCATTGACCAAACCTGGGAGAGAGACTTCTCTTTGATTAATTGAGATTTAGTACAGTGAGCCTCTTACGTATAGGCACACCCAGTAGATTCTACAGTTTCAGTTCCAGACCACTGCAAGTCACATGAATTTTTTGGTTTCTGTGCATATAAAAGTCATGTTTACACTCTACTGTAGCCTTTTAAGTGGGCAAGAACATTATGTCTTAAACTATGTCTTAATTGAAAGCCATCTTATTGCTGTACAATGCTAGCTGTTCCCTTAGCCTTCAGTACGTCATGCTCTTTCAGCTGGAGTGGTGGTGTCTTGCCTCCATGTTGACGGCTGTTGACTGATCTGAGTGGGGGTTGTTGCATGTTGGGACGACTGTGGCAGTTTCTTAAAATGAGACAGCAAACAAGTTTGCTGCATTGACTGACTCTTCCTTTCATGAATGATTTCTTTGTAGTCTGCAGTGCTGTGTGATAGCGTTTTACCCAGAGTAGTAGAACTTCTTTCAAAATTGGAATCGATCCTCTCAAACCCTGCTGCTGTTTTATCAACTAAGTTTATGTAATATTTCAAATCCTTACTTGTCATTTCAGCAGTCATCACAGCATCTGCACTAGGGTAGATTCCTTCTCAAGAAACCTCTTTCCTTTCTCATCATCCATTAAAGGTTTCTCTTGAGATTGCAGCAGTTCAGTCACACCTTCCTCTTGCTCTTTCCACCACATCTGCAGTTCCTTCTCTGCTGAGTTCTTGAACCCCTCAAAGTCATCCGTGAGAGTTGGAATCAACTTCTTCCAGACTCCTGTTGCTGTTGGTATTTTGACCTCTTCACATCTTCCCAATCACGAGTTTTCTTTTTAAACTTTAAATTTTTTATTTTGTGTTGGTGTATAGCCAATGAACAATGTTGTGGTAGTTTCAGGTGAACAGCGAAGGGACTCAGCCATACATGTACATGTATCCATTCTCCCCTAAGACCTCCTCCCTTCCTGGCTGGCGCACACAACATTGAGCAGCGTTCCACGTGCTATACAATAGTTCCTGCTGGTTATCCATTTTAAATAGCAGTCTGTACGCGGCCTTCCCAGAGTCCCTAACTATCCCTTTCCCCTGGCAACCATAAGTTCGTTTTCTAACTCTGTGAGTCTCTTTCAGTTTTGTAAGTTCATTTGTATCATTTCTTTTTAGATTCCACATGTAAGGGATGTCATACAATATTTCTCCTTCTCTGTCTGACAGACTTCACTCAGTATGACATTTTTTAGGTCCATCCATGTTGCCACAAATGGCATTATTTCACTCTTTTTAATGGCTGAGTAATACACCATTGTATATATGTACCACATCTTGTTTATCTGTTCCTCTGTTGATTGACATTTAGGTTGCTTTCATATCTTGGCTATTGCAAACAGTGCTGCAGTGAGTGAAGGACAGGGGTGCGTGTCTCCTTTCGGATCGTGTTTTTCTCCAGCTGTATGCCCAGGAGTGGGATTGCAGGGTCATATGGTAGCTCTGTTCAGTGTTTTCAGGAACCTCCATACTGTTCTACATACTGGCTAGACCAATTTACATTGCAGCCAAGAGTATAACAGGGTTCCCTTTTCACCATACTCTTTACAGCAGTTGTTGTCTGTGGGCTTTTTGAAAGAAACTATTCTGACTGGTGTGAGAGGATACCTCACTGTCGTTTTATTTGCATTTCTCTAGTACTTAGAAATGCTGAACATCTGTTCAGAGGGTATCTGTATGTCCTCATTGGAGAAATGTATGTTCAGGTATTCTGCCCATTTTTTGAGTGGGTTATTTGTTTTGATGCTGTTAAGTGTCATAAAATGTAAATTTTGGAGACTAATCCCTTATCAGTCACATCATTTGCAAATATTTTCTCCCATTCTGTGGGTTGTCTTTCATTTTTTGTTTGTTTCCTTTGTTGTGCAAAAGTTTTTGCGTTTAGTTAGGTCCCATTTGTTTATTTTTGTTTTTATTTCATTATTCTGGCAGATGGATCAAAAAAGATGCTGCTGTAATTTATGTTAGAGCATGTTCTGCCTATGTTTTCCTCTTAAGAGTTTTATATAGTCTTGTCTCACATTAAGGTCTTTAATCCATTTTGAGCTTAATTTTGCATGTGGAATTAAGGAATGAGCTAATTTAATTTTTTTACATGTCCCTGTCCAGTTTTCCCAGCACCATTTGTTGAAGAGCCTGTCTTTCCACCCTTGTGTAAACTTGCCTACTTTGTCATGGATTAGCTGGCCATAAGTGTTTGGGCTTATTTCTGGGTTTTCTGTCCTGTTCCATTGATCTGTATCTCTGTATTTATGCCAGTACCATACTGCTTTGATAACTGTAACTGCATTGTTTAGTTGCTCAGTCATGTCCAACTCTTTGCAACCCCAGGGACTGCAGCACACCAGGTTTTCCTGTCCTTCAGTTATCTCCCAGAGTTTGCTCAAACTCATGTCCATTGAGTTGGTGATGCCATCCAACCATCTCATCCTCTATCATCCCCTTCTCCCCTCCGGCCCACCCTTCCAATCTTTCTCAGCATCAGTCTTTTCCAGTGAGTTGATGCTTCACATCAGGTGCCCAAAGTATTGGAGCTTCAGCTTCAGCATCAGTCCTTCCAATGAATAGTTAGGGTTGATTTCCTTTAGGATTGACTGGTTCAATCTCTTCACTGTCCAAGGGACTCTCGACAGTCTTCCCCAACACCACAATTAGAAAGAATCAATACTTTGGCGCTCAGACTTCTTTATGGCCCAACTCTCAAATCCCTACATGACGACTGGAAAAAACCATAGCTTTAACTAGATGGACCTCTGTCAGCAGAGTGATGTCACTGTTTTTTAATATGCTGTCTGGGTTTGTCTTAGCTTTTCTTCCAAGGAGCAAGTGTCTTTTAATTTCATGGCTGCAGTCACCATTCACAGTGATTTTGGAGCCTAAGAAGAAAAAGTCTGTCACACTTTCCATTTTTACTCCATCTGTTTGCCATAAAGAGATAGGACTGGATACTATGATCTTAGTTTTCTGTATGCTGGGTTTTAAGCCAGCTTTTTTCACTCTATTCTCACCGTCATCAAAAGTCTCTCTAGTTCCTCTTCACTTTTTGCCATTAGGGTGGTATCATCTGCATATCTAAGGTTGTTGGTATTTCTCCCTGTGATCTTGATTCCATCTTGTGATTCATCCAGCCTGGCATTTTGCATAATGTACTATGCATATTATATCTACTACTGTGAGCAAGAATCCTTTAGAAGAAATGGAGTAGCCATCACAGTCAACAGAAGAGTCCGAAATGCAGTACTTGGATGCAGTCTCAACAACAACGGAATGATCTCTGTTTGCTTCAAAGGCAAACCATTCAGTATCACGGTAATCAAAGTCTGTGCCCCGACCAGTAGTGCTGAAGAAGCTGAAGTTGAATGGTTCTATGAAGACCTGCAAGACCTTCTAGAATTAACACCCTAAAAACATGTCTTCTTCATTATAGGGGACAGGAATGAAAAAGTAGGAAATCAAGAAACACCTAGAGTAACAGGCAAATGAGTCCTTGGAGTAGAGAATGAAGCAGGGCAAAGGCTAATACAGTTTTGCCAAGAGAATGCACTTGTCATAGCAAACACCCTCTTCCAACAACACAAGAGAAGACTATACATGGACATCATCAGTAGGCCAACACCAAAATCAGATAGATTATATTCTTTGCAGCCAAAGATGGAGAAGCTCTATATGGTCAGCAAAAACAAGACCGGGAGCTGACTGTGGCTCAGATCATAAACTCCTTATTGCCAAATTCAGACCTAAATTGAAGAAAGTAGGGAAAACCAGTGGACCATTCAGGTATGACCTAGATCAAATCCCTTACAATTATACAGTGGAAGTGACAAATAGATTCAGGGGATTAGATATGATAGGCAGAGTGCCTGAAGAACTATGGACGGAGGTTCATGACATTGTACAGGAGGCAGGGATCCAGACCATCCCCAAGGAAAAGAAATGCAAAAAGGCAAAAGGGTTGTCTGAGGAGGCCTTACAAATAGCTGTGAATAGAAGTGAAAGCGAAGGAGAAAAGGAAAGGTATACCCATCTGAATGAAGAGTTCCAAAGAATAGGAAGGAGAGATAGGAAAGCCTTCCTCAGTGATCCATGCAAAGAAATAGAGGAAAATGAGAATGGGCAAGTCTAGAGATGTCTTCAAGACAATTAGAGATACCAAGGCAACATTTCATGCAAAGATGGGCACAATAAAGGAGAGAAATGGTATGGACCTAACAGAAGCAGAAGATATTAAGAAGAGGTGGCAAGAATACACAGAGGAACTATACAAAAAAGATCTTCATCATCCAGATAATCTTGATGGTGTGATCACTCACCTAGAGCCAGACATCTTGGGATGTGAAGTCAAATGGGCCTGAGAAAGCATCACTCCGAACAAAGCTAGTGGAGGTGTTGGGATTCCAGTTGAGCTATTTCAGATTCTGAAGGATGATTCTGTTAAAGTTCTGCACTCAGTATGCTAGCAAATTTGGAAAACTCAGCAGTGGCCACAGGACTGGAAAAGGTCAGTCTTCATTCCAATCCCAAAGGAAGGCAATGCCAAAGAATGCTCAAACTACCACACAATTGCACTCATTTCACACGCTAGTAAAGTAATGCTCAAAATTCTCCAAGCCAGGCTTCAGCAATACATGAACTGTGAACTTCCAGATGTTCAAGCTGGATTTAGAAAAGGCAGAAGAACCAGAGATCAAATTGCCAACATCTGCTGGATCATTGAGAAAGCAAGACAGTTCCAGCAAAACATCTATTTCTGCTTTATTGACTATGCCAAAGCCTTTGACTATGTGGATCACAACACACTGTGAAAAATTCTTCAAGAGATGGGAATACCAGACCACCTGACCTGCCTCTTGAGAAACCTGTATGCAGGTTAGGAAGCAACAGTTAGAACTAGACATGGACCAGCAGACTGGTTCCAAATAGGAAAAGGAGTACGTCAAGGCTGTATATTGGCACTCTGCTTATTTAACTTATATGCAGAGTACATCATGGGAAACATTGGGCTGGAAGAAGCACAAGCTGGAATCAAGATTGCTGGGAGAAATATCAATAACCTCAGATATGCAGATGACACCACCCTTATGGCAGAAAGTGAAGAAGAACTAAAGAGCCTATGAAAGGGAAAGAGGAGAGTGAAAAAGTTGGCTTAAAACTCAACATTCAGAAAACTAAGGTCATGGCATCCGGTCCTATCATTTCATGGCAGGTAGATGGGGAAACAGTGGGAACAGTAGCTGACTATATTTTGGGGGGCTCCAAAATCACTGCAGATAGTGATTACAGCCATGAAATTAAAAGATGCTTACTCCTTGGAAGGAAAGTTATGACTAACCTAGACAGCATATTAAAAAGCAGAGACATTACTTTGCCAGCAAAGGTCCATCTAGTCAAGGCTATGGTTTATCCCGTGGTCATGTATAGATGTGAGAGTTGGACTGAAAAGAAAGCTGAGTGCCGAAGAATTGATGTTGAACTGTGATGTTGGAGAAGACCCTTGAGAGTCCCTTGGACTGCAAGGAGATCCAACCAGTCCATCCTAAAGGAGATCAGTCCTGAATGTTCATTGGAAGGACTGATGGTGAAGCTGAAACTCCATACTTTGGCCACCTGATGCGAACAGATGACTCGTTTGAAAAGACCCTGATGCTGGGAAAGATTGAAGGCAGGAGGAGAAGGGGACAACAGAGGATGAGATGGTTGGGTGGCATCACCGACTCAACGGACATGAGTTTGGATAAACTCTAGGAGTTGGTGATGGACAGGGACGCCTGGAGTGGTGCGGTCCAGTGGGTCACAGTCAGACATGACTGAGCAACTGAACTGAACTCTGCATATAAGATTAATAAACAGAGTGACAATATACAGGCTTGTCATACTCCTTTCCCAATTTTGAACGAGTCTTTTGTCCCATGTCCAGTTCTAACTGTTGCTTCTTGACCTGCCTTATAGGTTTCTCAGGAGGTAGTTAAGGTGTTCTGGTATTCCCATCTCTTGAAGAATTTTCCACAGTTTCTTGTGATCCATACAGTCATAGGCTTTAGCTTAGTCAGTGAAGCAGAAGTAGATGTTTTTCTGGAATTCTCTTGCTTTTTCTGTGATCCAGTTGATATTTGCAGTTTGCTCTCTGGTTTCTCTGCCTTTTTTATATCCAGTTTGTACATCAGGAAGTTCTCAGTTAATGTACTGTTGAAGCCTTCCTTAAAGGATTTTGAGCATTATATTGCTCTTATGTGAAGTGAGCGAAGTTGTGGGTAGTTTGAACATTCTTTGGCATTGCCTTTCTTTGGGATTTGAATGAAACCTGACCTTTTCCAATTTTGTAGCCACTGCTGAGTTTTCAAAATTTGCTGGCATATTGGGTAGAGTGCTTTAACAACATCATCTTTTAGGATTTGAAATAGCTCAGCTGGAATTCTGTCACCTCAACTAGCTTTGTTCATGGTTAATGCTTCTTTAAGGCCTATTTGACTTCACACTTCAGGATGTCTGGCTCTAGGTAAGTGACCATACCATCATGGTTATCTATGTCCTTAAGACTTTTTTTGCACAGTTTGTCTGTATTTTTGCCACCTCTTTTTAATCTCTTCTGCTTCTGTTAGTTCCTTGCTGTTTCTGTCCTCTATTGTGCCCATCTTTGCATGAAATGTTCCCGTGGTATCTCTAATTTTCTTGAAAAGATCTCTAGTTAGGGGAAATACAAGATTTCCCTTTGTATTGTTTTCCTCTATTTCTTCGCATTGTTCATTTAAGAACACTCTGTTATCCTCCTTTCTAGTCTTTGGAAGTCTGTATTCAGTTGGATGTTTCTTTCCCTTTCTCCTTTGCCTTCTGCTTGTCTTCTTTTCTCAGATATTTGTACGGCCTTGTCAGATAACCATTTTACGCTCTTGCACTTCTTTTTCTTTTGGATGGTTTTGGTACCACGTTATGAACCTTTTGTTCCATCTTATGAACCTCCATCTATAGTTCTTCAGACACCCTTCTATCAGATCTAATCCCTTGAATCTATTTTTCAGTTCCATCATATAATCAGAAGAAATTTCATTTAGGTCATACCTGAACAGACTAATTTTCTTACTTTCTTCAATTTAAGCCTGCTTTTGCAAAAAGGAGCTCATGATCTAAGCAGTAGTCAGCTCCTCGTCTTGCTTTTGCTGCCTGTTTAGAGCTTTTCCATCTTTGGCAGCAAAGAATATAATCAGTCTGATTTCTGTATTGACCATCTGGTGATGTCCATGTGTAGAATCATCTCTTGTATTGTTGGAAGAGGGTGTTTGCTATGATCAGTGTGTTCTCTTGGCAACATTCTGTTAGTTTTTGCCTTGCTTCCAAGGCCAAAATTGCCTGTTATTCCAGGTATCTCTTGACTTCCTACTTCTGCGTTCCAATCCTCTTTTTTTGGTGTTGGATCTAGAAGTTCTTGTATGTCTTCATAGAATTGTTTGACTTCATCTTCTTCAGCATTAGTTATTGGGGTACTGTGTTACTTGGATTACTGTGATGTTGAATGGTTTGCCTTTGAAATGACCCAAGATCATTCTGTTGTTTTTAAGGTTGTACCCAGTACTTCATTTTGAATTTTTTTGTTTACTATGAGGGCTACTCCATTTCTTCTAAGGGATTCTTGCCCACAGTAGTAGATATAATGGTCATCTGAGTTAAATTTGTCCATTCCCATCCATTTTAGTACACTGAATCCTAAAATGTCAGTAGTTACTCTTGTTTGACCACGTCCAGTTTACCTGGATTCATTGACCTAACGTTCCAGGTTCCTATCCAATATTGTTCTTTACAGCATTGGACTTTACTTTCACCATCATACACATCCTCAACTGGGTGTCATTTCTGCTTTGGCTCAGCCCTTCATTCTATCTGGAGCTATTTCTCTGTTCTTCCCCAGTAGTGTATTGGACACCCATCAACCTCCGTGGTTTATCTTCCAGTGTCAAATCTTTTTACCTTTTCATACTTTTCCTGGGGTTCTCTAGGCAAGAATACTGAATTGCTCTGCTATTCTAAAGTCAAGGCGTCTGATTCCTCCAGGTCCATTTTTCTTTTTCAGGATTGATTTGACTATTCAGGGTCTTTTGTCTCTTCATACACATTTTGAGATTTTTGGTTCTAGTTCTGTGAAAAATATCATTGATAGGGATTGCATTGAATCTGTAGATTGCTTTGCCTAGTAAAGTCATTCTTCCAATCTGCAAGCATGGTATAGTTTTCCATTTGTTTATGTCTTCTTTAATTTCTTTCATCAGCATCTTATAGTTTTTAGAGTACATGTCTTTTGTTTTCTTGGGTAGGTTTATTCCTAGGTTTTGTTTTTTTTTTTCTTTGAGGTTATGGTAAATGGAATTGCTATATTGGTATCAGGTCATCTGCAGACAGTGACAGTTTAACTTCTTCGTTTCCAATTTGGAGTCCTTTTGCTTCTTTTTCTCACTGATTGCTATAGCTGAGACTTCCAAAACTGTGTTGAATAAAAGTGGCAAGAGTGGGCATCATTGTCTTGTTTCTGATCTTAGAGTGAATGTTTTCAGCTTTTCACCATTGAGTATGATGTTAGCTGTACATTTGTCATGCTGCTGCTGCTGCTAAGTCACTTCAGTCGTGTCCGACTCTGTGTGACCCCATAGACTGAAGCCCACCAGGCTCCCCCGTCCCTGGGATTCTCCAGGCAAGAACACTGGAGTGGGTTGCCATTTCCTTCTCCAATGTGTGAGAGACCTTGTCATATATGACCTTTATTATGTTAAGGAGCCTGGCAGGCTACAGTACATAGGGTTGCAAAGAGTTGGACACCATTGGGCAATTACACTACTGTGTACTGTGTACCCTCTCTGCTGACTGTCTGGAGAGTTTTCCTCATACATGGGTGATGAACTGTGTCAAAAGCTTTTTACTCTGTTGAGATAATCGTATGGTTTTCATTCTTCAGTTTGCTGATATGGTATGTCACATGGATTGATTGGATGCAAGGCATCCCTGGTATGAATCCCACTTAATTGTCATGTCTGATCTTTTTAATGTACTGTTGGATACAGATTGGTAGTATTCTATTGGGAATTTTTGCATCTGTGTTCATCAGTAGTTTTGTTGTTGTTCAGTCACTAAGTCGTGTCTGACTCTTTTGCATCCCCATGAACTGTAGCCTGCCAGGCATCTCTGTCCATAGGATTTTCCAGGCATAAGTACTGTAGTGAGTGGCTATTTCTTCCTCCAGGGGATCGTCCTGACCCAGAAATCAAACTTGAGTTTCCTGCATTTGCAGGCAGATTCTTTACCACTGAGCCACTAGGAAAGCACTAGGAAATCATGAGTGTTATTGGCCTGTAATTCTATAATTTTCTTGTGGTGACTTTGTCTGGCTTTGGTATCAGGGTGATGGTGACCTCATAAAATGAATTTGGAAGTTTTCCTTCCTCTCCAGTTTTTTGAAACAAGTTTCAGAAGGATAGGTGTTTACTCTTCTCTAAATGATAAATTTGCTTGTGAAGCTGTCAGGTCCTGGAGTTTTGTTTGTTGGGAGGTTTTTAATCATGGTTTCAATTTCAGTGTTTGTGATTGGCTTGCTCATATTTTCTATTTCTTCCTGGTTCAGTCTAGGGAGACTGTACCTTTCTAAGAATTTGTCCACTTCTACCAGGTTGTGCATTTTATTGGCATGCAGTTCTTCATAGTAGTCTCTTATGACCCTTGACATTTCTGTGGAGTCAGTTGTAACTTTTCCTTTTTCAGGTTTGATTTTATTGATTTGAGTCCTCTCTCTTTTTCTTGATGAGTCTGGCTAAAGGTTTAAAGTGTCAGACTTTATTTTGGGGGGCTCCAAAATCACTACAGATGCTGATTGCAGCCAGGAAATTAAAAGACACTCCTTGGAAGAAAAGTTATGACCAACCTAGATAGCATATTAAAAAGCAGAGACCTTACTTTGCCAACAAAGGTCCGTCTAGTCAAGGCTATGGTTTTTCCCGTGGTCATGTATGGATGTGAGAGTTGGACTGTGAAGAAAGCGATCACCGAAGAATTGATGCTTTTGAACTGTGGTGTTGGAGAAGACTCTTGAGAGTCCCTTGGACTGCAAGGAGATCCAACCAGTCCATTCTAAAGGAGATGAATCCTGGGTGTTCATTGGAAGGACTGATGCTAAAGCTGAAACTCCAATACTTTGGCCACCTCATGTGACGAGTTGACTCACTGGAAAAGACTCTGATGCTGGGAGGGATTGGGGGCAGGAGGAGAAGGGGACGACAGAGAATGAGATGGCTGGATGGCATCACCGACTCGATGGAGATGAGTTTGAGTGAACTCCGGGAGTTGTTGATGGACAGGGAGGCCTGGCGTGCTGTGATTCATGGGGTCGCAAAGAGTCGGACACGACTGAGCGACTGAACTGAACTGAACTGAACTGAACTGAAAGGTTTTTCAATTTTTATATTTTCAAAGACCCAGCTTTTAGTTTCATTGATCTTTGCAATTGTTTTGTTTCTATTTCATTTATTTTTGCTTGGATCTTTATGATTTCCTTCCTCTTCTAAGGCTTAGGTTTTGTTTTTCTCTTTAGGTTTTCTTTTTCTTTTTCTAGTTGTTTTCGATGTAAGGTTAAGTTGTTTATTTGAGACTCTTCTTGTTTCTTAAGGTAAAGACTGTGTTGCTATAAACTTCCGTCTTAGAACTGCTTTTGCTGCATCTCACAGGTTTTGGACTGTTGTGCTTTCGTTTTCATTTATTTCTAGGTATTATAATTTCCTCTTTAATTTCTTTAGTGATCTAATAGCATATCACTTAACTGCCACGTGTTTGTGTTTCTTAGAGTTTTTTTTTCTTATAGTTTATTTCTGATCTCATAGTGTTGTGATCATAAAAGATGCTTGATATGATTTCGATTTTCCAAAATTTATCAAGGGTCACCTTATGGCCCAGCATGTGGTCAGTCCTGGAGAATGTTCTGTGTATGCTTGATAAGAGTGCGCAGTCTGTTGCTTTTAGATGGAATATTCTATAAATATCAATTAAGTCCAACTTGTCTAAAGTGTCATTTAAGGGCTCTATTTGCTTACTGATTTTCTGTCCAGATGGTCTCTCCATTGATGAAAGTAGAGCATTAAGTTCCCCACTATTACTGTGTTATGTCTATTTTTCCCTTTATGTTTGTTAATATTTGCCTTGCACATTGAGGTGTTCCTGTGTTGGGTGTATATATATTTATAAATATATCTTCTTCTTGGATTGAATCCTCGATTGTTATGTAGTGTCCTTCTCTGTCTCTTACAACAGTCTTTGTTTTAAAGTTTATTTTGTCTGATATGAGTATTGCTGCTCCATCTTTCTTATGAATTCCTTTTGTGTGAAATACCTTCTCCTATCCTCTTACTTTCAGTCTGTAAGTGTCCCTAGATCTGAGGTGGGTCTCTGGTAGATAACATGTATATGAGCCTTGTTTTTGTATCCACCCCAGCCAGTCTTATGTCTTTTGCTTGGTGCATTTAAATTTTAGGTAATTAATGATATGTATGATCCTATTACCATTCTTGGTTGTAGCTTCTTCCCTTTTATCACTTGGACTGTATCATGCCATTCCCTTCTGGCTCGTAGAGTTTCTGTTGAGAAATCAACTGATAGCCTTATGGGGTTTCCCTTTCATGCTATTTATCTTTTTTCCCTTGTTGCTTTTCATATTTTGTCTTTGTCTTTAATTTTGTCAGTTTGATTACTGTGTGTCTCAGTGTGTTTCTCCTTGACATATCCTGCCTGGTACTCTGCACCTCCTGGACATGGTTGAATGTTTCCTTTCTCATGTTGGGAAAGTTTTCAGCTGTCATCTTTCCAGATATTTTCTTGGGTCCTTTCTCTCTTTCTCTCTCTCCCCTTCTGGGACCCCTGTTATGAGAATATTGGTGTGGTTAATGTTGTCCCAGAGGCCTCTTAGTCTGTCTTCACTTCTTTTCATTCTTTTTTCTATATTCTGTTTTGCAGCATGATTTCTACCATTCTATCTTCCAGATCACTTATCCATTCTTCTGCCTCGGTTATTCTGCTATTGATTCCTTCTGTTGAGGAGATGGTTGGATGGCATTACCAACTCAGTAGACTGGAGTTTGAGCAAGCTCCAGGAGTTGGTGATGGACAGGGAAGCCTGGTGTGCTGCAGTCCATGGGGTTGCAAAGAGTTGGACACAACTGAGTGACTGAACTGAACTGAGTGTATTGTTCATTTCTGTTCTTTAATTCTTCTAGGTCTTTGGTAAACATATATTGCATCTTTTTCATTCTTTTTCCAAGATCCTAGATCGTCTTCGCTACTGTTATTCTGAATCCTTTTTCTGGAAGGTTGCCTGTCTCCAGTTCATTTAGTTGTTTTTGGGGGATTTATCTTGTTCCTTCATCTGGGATATAATCCTGTTTCTTTTCATTTGGTTAGCTTTCTGTGACTGTGGTTTTCTTCTTGGGGGTTGCAGGATTCTAGTTCTTGTTTCTTCTGTCTGCCCTGTGGTGAATGAGGATAAGAGGTTTGTGCAGGCTTCTTGATGGAAAGGACTGGCTGTGGGGAAAACTGGGTCTTGCTCTGATGGGCAGGGCCATACTCAGGAAAATTTTAATCCAACTGTCTGCTGATGGGTGGGGCTGCGCCCCCTCCTTATTAGTTATTTCCCTGAGTCTCACCCAGTCCTAGAGTCTGTAGGTTCTATGCTAGGGCTAATCGCAGCCTCTAAGAGAACTTACACCAAGGTGCATCTACCAGGACTGCTACCAGTACCCCTTTCCCCATGGCAGGCCACTGCCAACCCTTGCCTTCTGTAGGATATCCTGAAACACTCAAGGCAAGTCTGACTCAGTTTCCTGTGGGGTTCCTGCTCCTTCCCCTGGGTCCTGGTGGACACACAGTTTTGTTTGTGCCCTCCAAGAGTAGAGTCTCTTGTTTCCTCCAGTGCTGTGGAATTTCTATAATCAAATCTCACTGGCTTTCAAAGTCAGAGTCCCTGGGGATTACCTGTCTGTCTGCCTGATCCCCAGCTGAGAAGCGTGATGTGGGGCCTCAGTTCAGTTCAGTTGCTCCGTCGTGTTCAACTCTTTGTGACAGCATGGCCTGCAACACACCAGGCTTCCCTGTCTAGCAACAACTCCTGGAGCTTGCTGAAACTCAAGTTCATCTGATCGGTGATGCCATCCACCCATCTCATCCTCTGTCTTCAGAGCACTTTAACAGCATGACATTGAGTGTAACACTTAAGATGCCATCCAGCCATTCTCCTCTCACCTTCAGTCTTTGCCAGCATCAGGGTCTTTTCCAGTGAGTGAGCTCTTTGCATCAGGTGGCCAAAGTACTGGAGTATCAGCTTCAGCATCAGTCCTTCCAATGAATATTCAGGACTAATTTCCTTTACGACTGGCTGATTTGATCTCCTTATAGTCCAAGGGACTCTTCAAGAGTCTTTTCCAACACTACAGTTCAAAAGCATTAATTCTTCAGCATTCAGCTTTCTTTATGGTCCAGCTCTCACATCCAGACTTGACTGCTGGAAAAACCATAGCTCTGACTAGACAGACCTTTTCAGCAAAGTAATGTCTCTGCTTTTTAATATGCTGTCTAGATTGGTCATAGCTTTTTTTCCAAGGAGCAAGAGTTTTTTAATTTCTTGGCTTCAGTCACCATCTACAGTGGTTTTAGAGGCCAAGAAAATAAAGTTTCTCACTGTTTCTGTTGTTTCCCCATCTATCTGCCATGAAGTGATGGGACCAGATGCCATGATCTTAGTTTTTTGAATGTTGAGTTTTAAGCCACCTTTTTTATTCTCCTCTTTCACTTTCATCAAGAGGCTTTTTAGTTCTTCGCTTTCTGCCATAAGGGTGATGTCATCTGCTTTATTTCACTTCAGTCACTCAGTCGTGTCCGACTCTTTGCGACCCCATGAACCACAGCGTGCCAGGCCTCCCTGTCCATCAACAACTCCCAGGGTTCACTCAAACTCATGTCCGTCAAGTTGGTGATGCCATCCAGCCATCTCATTCTCTGTCGTCCCCTTCTCCTCCTGCCCCCAATCCCTCCCAGCATCAGAGTCTTTTCCAGTGAGTCAGTCTTTGCATGAGGTGGCCAAAGTATTGGAGTTTCAGCTTTATCATCAGTCCTTCCAATGAACACCCAGGACTGATCTCCTTTAGAATGGACTGGTTGGATCTCCTTGCAGTCCAAGGGACTCTCAAGAGTCTTCTCCAACACCACAGTTCAAAAGCATCAATTCTTCGGCGATCAGCTTTCTTCACAGTCCAACTCTCACATCCATACATGCTGCTACTGCTGCTAAGTCACTTCAGTCGTGTCCGACTCTGTGCGACCCCATGGACGGCAGCCCACTAGGCTCTGCCATCCCTGGGATTCTCCAGGCAAGAAGACTGGAGTGGGTTGCCATTTCCTTCTCCAACGTGTGAAAGTGAAAAGTGAAAGTGAAGTTGCTCAGTCTTGTCCGACTAGTAGCGACCCCATGGACTGTAGCCCACCAGGCTCCTCTGTCCATGGGATTTTCTAGGCAAGAGTACTGGAGTGGCTTGCCATTGCCTTCTCTGCATGACCATACATCCATACATGACCACTGGAAAAACCATAGCGTTGACTAGACGGACCTTTGTTGGCAAAGTAATGTCTCTGCTTTTTAATATGCTATCTAGGTTGGTCATAACTTTTCTTCCAAGGAGTAAGCGTCTTTTAATTTCATGGCTGCAGTCAGCATCTGCAATGATTTTGGAGCCCAAAAGAATAAGGTCTGACACTGTTTCCCCATCTATTTGCCATGAAGTGATGGGACCTGATGCCTTGATCTTAGTTTTCTGAATGTTGAGCTTTAAGCCAACTTTTTCACTCTCCTCTTTAACTTTCATCAAGAGGCTCTTTAGTTCCTCTTCACTTTCTGCCATAGAGCCAGACATCTTGGAATGTGAAGTCAAGTTGGCCTTAGAAAGCATCACTATGAACAAAGCTAGTGGAGGTGATGGAATTCCAGTTGAGTTATTTCAAATCCTGAAAGATGATGCTGTGAAAGTGTTTCACTCAATATGCCAGCAAATTTGGAAAACTCAGCAGTCATCTGCATATCTGAGGTTATTGATATTTCTCCTGGTAATCTTGATTCCAGCTTGTCATCAGTTCGCATGATGTACTCTGCATATGTTAAATAAGCAGGGTGACAATATACAACCTTGATGTACTTCTTTCCTGATTTGCAACCAGTCTGTTGTTCCATGTCCAGCTCTAACTGTTTCTTTTTTACCTACATACAGATTGCTCAAGAGGCAGGTCAGGTGGTCTGGTATTACCATTTCTTGAGGAATTTTCCACACAAGAAATATTCCCATTTCTTA
Source organism: Moschus berezovskii (assembly GCF_049115385.1). Taxonomy (NCBI): domain Eukaryota; kingdom Metazoa; phylum Chordata; class Mammalia; order Artiodactyla; family Moschidae; genus Moschus; species Moschus berezovskii. The sequence goes on along the minus strand of NC_142482.1, from coordinate 15,019,927 downwards.
AGGAATTTGACTGTGTTGTGATCCACACAGTCAAAGGCTTTGGCATAGTCAATAAAGCAGAAATAGATGTTTTTCTGGAACTCTTTTGCTTTCTCAATGATCCAGCGGATGTTGGCAATTTGATCTCTGGTTCCTCTGCCTTTTCTAAATCCAGCTTGAACATCTGGAAGTTCACAGTTCACGTATTGCTGAAGCCTGGCTTGGAGAATTTTGAGCATTACTTTACTAGCATGTGAGATTTGTGCAATTGTGCGGTAGTTTGAACATTCTTTGACATTGCCTTTCTTTGAGATTGGAATAAAAACTGACCTTTTCCAGTCCTGTGGCCACTGCTGAGTTTTCCAAATTTGCTGGCATACTGAGTGCAGCACTTTCACAGCATCATCTTTTAGGATTTGAAATAGCTCAATGGGAATTCCATCACCTCCACTAGCTTTGTTCATAGTGATGCTTCCTAAGGCCCACTTGACTTCACATTCCAGGATGTCTGGCTCTAGGTGAGTGATTATCTGGGTTATGAAGATATTTTTTGTATAGTTCTTCTGTGTATTCTTGCCACCTCTTCTTAATATCTTCTGCTTCTGTTAGATCCATACCATTTCTCTCCTTTATTGTGCCCATCTTTGCATGCAATGTTCCCTTGATATCTCTAATTTTCTTGAAGACATCTCTAGACTTGCCCATTCTGTTATTTTCCTCTATTTCTTTGCATGGATCACTGAGGAAGGCTTTCCTATCTCTCCTTCCTATTCTTTGGAACTCTGGGATCAGATGGGTATACCTTTCCTTTTCTCCTTTGCTTTTCGCTTCTCCTTTTTTCACAGCTATTTGTAAGACCTCATTTCTTTTCCTTGGGGATGGTCTGGATCCCTGCCTCCTGTACAATGTCATGAACCTCCATCCATAGTTCTTCAGGCACTCTGCCTATCATATCTAATCCCCTGAATCTATTTGTCATTTCCACTGTATAATTGTAAGGGATTTTATCTAGGTCATACCTGAATGGTCTAGTGGTTTCCCCTACTTTCTTCCATTTAGGTCTGAATTTGGCAATAAGGAGTTTATGATCTGAGACACAGTCAGCTCCCGGTCTTGTTTTTGCTGATCATATAGAACTTCTCTATCTATGGCTGCAAAGAATATAATCAATCTGATTTTGGTATTGACCATCTGGTGATGTCCATGTATAGAGTCTTCTCTTGTGTTGTTGGGAGAGGGTTTTTGCTATCACCAGTGTGTTCTCTTAGCAAAACTCTATTAGCCTTTGCCTTCTTCATTCCGTGCTCCAAGGCCAAATCTTCATGTTACTCCAGGTGTTTCTTGACTTCCTACTTTTGCATTCCAGTCCCCTATAGTGAAAAGGACATGTTTTTTGGGTGTTAGTTCTAGAAGGTCTTGTAGAATGTCCTGTGGGTCTTCATAGAACCGTTCAACTTCAGTGTCTTCAGCATTACTGGTCGGGGCATAGACTTTAATTACTGTGATATTGAGTGCTTTGCCTTGGAAACAAACAGAGATAATTCTGTTGTTTTTGAAATTGCTTCCAAGCACTGCATTTCGGACTCTTTCGTTGCCTGTGATGACTACTGTATTTCTTCTAAGGGATTCTTGCCCACAGTAATAGGTATAATGGTCATCATATGATGTTCATCTAGCTACAGGCCTGCCTTTAAGCCTGTCTTGTCTTTAGACATTCCTTTCTCACTGAGCTTAAGCTAGCTTTTGATTTAATTTAAGAAATGTGAGACTCTTCGTTTCACTGGAACACTTAGAGACCATCGTGGGGTTATTAATTGGCCTACTTTCAATATTGTGTCCCAGGGAGTAGGATGCCCAAAAAGGCAGAAAGGCAGTGAAGGGCAAGTCGGTGGAGCGATCAGAATGTACGGAACATTTATTAGTTAAGTTTGCTGTCTTGTATGGTCATGGTTTGTGGTGCACCCAAGCAATTACAGGGGTAACATCAGTGATCACAGTAACAATATAATAACCATGGAAAAGGGTGAAATATCATGAATATCATCAAAATGTGACAGAAAGTTAGCAAATGCTGTTGGACAAATGACATTGATAAGCCCACTCAAGGCAAAGTTGCCACAGACTTTCAATTTGTGATTTTTTAAAAAAAACAGTATTAAAGCCCAGTACAATGAAATATAGTGCGTTTGCCACATTTGATAGGAAACCGTATACAAAGAAGAGGATTAGGATTTAAGATAGAAACCCACTGACTTGGATAAGACTTTTAGTAAGTCCAGTTTTCTTGATTGACCACTTTTTTTATTCAATGAGCAGCCTTAACATACTTGTAAAAAATCCACTAATGCATACATTCATGTAGAACAACACCAAAGAATTTCACACAGATTACTGTGATTCTGCTTAACATCCCTGTGAGTCTTCCGCTTACTAGTCAGGTTTGGGGCAGGTGTCTACTTTCCTGAGGTTTCAGCAGCACACTGGTGATACCTGTGCTCGAACTGCCTGTTCTGCCTTCTTCTCTGGTACTTGTTTTCTAGAAACATTTTTTTCCTAGTGTTTGTTTTTCCTTATGGAATTTTCAGTAGTGTCTGTTGCTCTGCTCTGGGTTCTTTTGTTTGACTCCCTGTCTATGCCTGTTGTAAACAGCAGTGTTGTGTATTGTTCTGAACACGACAGGTGGAAACACCAACTGGAAGCCCCCGGCCCACTGTAAGGTCTACAACTACCTGAACCGGATCGGCTGCTTCTTCCTGCACCCTCGCTGCAGCAAGAGAAAGGATGCTGCTGACTTTGCCATATGTATGCATGTGAGTCATTGCTTAATTCAGAATCTGATGTGAATCTAAGACCCATTTGATTAATTCTCCCACTTAAATCGTAATGGCACTGTAGATTCCTTTTAAGTGATGTGTCTTTTGTATAAAACCTTTTGCATCAAGTTCTACTTAGGACCGTTGGGAGCAGGAACGCGTAGCACATGTTTACTGCTTCTTCCCCAGTTCTAGCCAGCCCTTGGCGGTGCACAGTAGAACCTTAACTGGTTCTAGAATAAATGATCAGGAGGTGTCACTCCCTGATGCATGCAGCACTTCCACGTTTAACATCTCTGAAATGAGCAGGCCCCGTGACAGTCACTGTTGGCCCAGGTGGAATCTGCATTTGCTTCTGTCTCGGCTAGTCGCCTGGAGAAACAACCCACCTGAGACCCAGTTTAAATTAAATTTTCTGCTTAAGCTTTTCTGTGTCACACTGATAACATGAATTTACTCTGTAGAGTTGTTGATTGCTGCTTATATTTTAAACCACAAGACAATTTCTTTTTCCATCTAGCCAGTTTTAAAGTTGAGCTTGCTTGCCTTACTGTTACTTTGCTTACTTTAGCCCTGTTACTGTTCCACCTCTATATGGGGGCCTCCTCTTTTTTTTTCTCTCTCTTAGTGGCACATTAAACAGTTTTAATTAAATTAAATTGACAGCACTTTACATTTTTAAAATATGATATTAATATATTTTATTTGTGAATGAGATCTTTATATCATACTTTAGTGGGAGCAAGGGGACATGCTAAATACACCTTTCTAGGTAGGCGTTCATTCTGAAACAACTGTAACTTGATTGGAAGCACAGATGCTGATTTGACGTGTGCCATTTGTTCCAACTTAGGCTGGCCGTCTAGATGAACAGCTGCCCAAGCAGATTCCTTTCACCATCCTCTCAGGAGATCAAGGTTTTCTGGAGCTAGAGAATCAGTTTAAGAAGACTCAGAGGCCAGCACATATTCTCAACCCTCACCACTTAGAGGGCGATATGATGTGTGCCTTGTTAAATAGCATATCTGACACCACCAAAGGTATGCAGCTGCAGCCTCGGGGCAACTGCCCAAAAGGAGGAGACCTCACTGCTGAGAGAAGCCAATAAACTGCTGCCCACTACCGCCCTGCGCCTGCTTACTGAGCTGCCACCGCTCATGCTTCTGTTGCGCTTCATTCCTTACCTACTTTCATTTTGAGTGTATTAGGAGGAGAACGATTTGTGATTTTCTGGAGCCCTTTTTCATCTAATGGATAAAATTTATATTCGTATATTTAATGGTTTGAAATATGCTATTAGAGTTTTGCAAAGCTCAGAATCTGGATCTTCATTTTGTTTTGGAAATTCTAAATTTATCTTCAGGTTTTCAGAAAGCAAAGTGCTTATAGGAGAAACCAGAAAGCAGTAAATATGGCAATACCAAAAAAAAAAAGAGCATTTAGGAGGTTGACAGTGACAGAATGAAGCCCTGAGCGATCTTTATTACCTTGAAGGAACAGGAACCCCTGTCCTGCACTCTGCCTTTCTGAGATTGTTCAGTGAATGGGCATGCTAGTGGCCAGTTTAACTAACCAATATTTAGGAAAGGGTGTAATTCTAGGGACCAGATGATTGGTTTTGTTTTTGTTTTTTTAATTTCTGAAGTAAATGTGGGTAGGAGAGAATAAAAGAATAGTTTTTAAATATCCTAATAAGTTGCAGCCATGGAAAGAGTTTAAAGGTATTGATGAATGACTTCAATGAGAAACTGACTACTTCTTGGAATGTTTATTATTTGCCTTTACATTTCCCAGGTATGCCCTCCTCCTTGCTAATTTCTTCATTTCATGTATGTAGAGCCACATTTTGATTGAAGATCTATTCTGAAGAACTTTGCTCTGATCACTCATTACAGTGGATAAATTAAGTTAGGAACCATTAAGCTGCTGGCACACTCATGCTCTTTAAAGGAAAGTCAACTCTATTTTGATTATTTATGTCATATTTTAGTACTGAATTTTATCTTCCTATTCTGTAGTTTTTGTTTTCATTCACTTGCTTTTTCTGTTTTTGGCTTTTTTTCCTTTTTCTTTTTAAAACAATTTTAATTAATATTTTTATTGGAATATAGTTGATTTACAGTGTTGTCTTAGTTTCAGGTGTACAGCCAAGTGAGTCAGTTGTACATATACCTGTAAACCCTCTTTTTTAGGTTCTTCTCCCATATAGGGCATTACTGAGTACTGAGTAGAATTCCCTGTATCCGTGGCACTTTTTAACCGCTTTTTCTTCCATTCTCTTATCATCCCTTCCCCAATCCTTAAAAACATCTATGTAATATCTCATAAAATATTTAATTTTTACCTTTGTCACCTAGACCAACCCCCTTGTCTTCCTCCTGCTGCTCTTGGGAGCACTGCTTTTGTATTGAGACCTGTTACAATTTTGCATTTCTTTCAACTTTATTTGGAGTGAAAGCTGCATATAAATAGGTCTGCTATTGGTATGTTAGGGTTAGAGGTAAGGTGTAGGTTATTGTTATATACTTAAGTTCTTTTGTGAATATTTCTTATACTCTACATATTTTTAAAATCATTTATTCATAGTCAGTGCTCTTTTGAACTTACTGCTCTTTGAGGGCACATGTGTACTTTGAATTTTTGTGATAAACAGAGGCAGTGCAGTGTATAAAGAAGGGCATGGGCATTTGTTCAAATGCTAACGTAGCTGCTTCCTAGCAGTGTGATTTCAGGCAAAGTTATTCAACTTCTTGTGAGTCTCACTTTCATATCTGTAAGTTTGTAAGAATTAGTGACATGTATAGTGTCTAGAGTCCAACTCTTTGCGCCCCCGTGGACTGTATAGTCCATGGAATTCTCCAGGCCAGAATACTGGAGTGGGTAGCCTTTCCCTTCTCCAGGGGATCTTCCCAACCCAGGGATCGAACCCAGGTCTCCTGCATTGCAGGTGGATTCTTTACCAGCTGAGTTATGAGGGAAGCCCAGAAAGTGCATAGATGCTCAATAAATAGCAGATATTATTAATTATTACTACCATAAAAGGGGAACATGATTCCCAGCCACTATATATATATATTTTTAGATTTTCTCTCCACTGTTTTCTTTTTTTAATTGTACTAAAATATACATACGATTGGGCCTCCCTGATGACTCAGATGGTAAAGAACCCACCTGCAATGTAGGAGACCCAGGTTCGATCCCTGGGTTGGGAAGATACCTGGAGAAGGGAATGGTTACCCACTCTAATGTTCTTGCCTGAGAATTCCATGGACAGAGGAACCTGGGGGGCTACAGTCCATGGGATTGCAGAGTTGGACACAACTGAGCAACTAACACTTCACATGCAAGATTTGCCATGTTAACCATTCTGAAATGTCCCGTTGCATGGTGTGTTTGCGTGAAGTCACTCAGTCACGTCCGACTCTTTGCAACCCCGTGTACTGTAGCCTGCCAGGCTCCTCTGTTCATGGGATTTTCCAGGCAAATATACTGGAATGAGTTTCCATTTCCTTCTCCACGGGATCTTCCCATCCCAGGGATCAAACCCAGATCTGCATTGCAGGCAGATTCTTTACCACTGAGCCACCCGGGAAACCTGTTATGTGGTGGTAACTGCATTCACATTGTTGTGTGTCCATCACCACCATCCATCCCCAGAACTCCTTTCATCTTGACAACTGAAACCCCAAGCCCGTTAAACTCCCCACTGTCCTTCCCCCAACCCTGGGGAGCCAACATTCTGTCTCCTGTCTGTGAATTTGACTACCTTGAGTGTGTCCTGTAAGTGAAATCATGCAGCCTTTCTATTTTTGTGACTGGCTTATTATTTCACTGAGGAAAACATTTCCTCAGGTTTTACCCATGTTATACCCTGTGTCAAAGAGTCCTTTTTAAGGCTGAGTGATGCTCCGTTGTATGTCTGTGCCCCCTTTTGCTATCCATTTACCCATTGGTGGACACTTGGTGCGTGTTCATGCTTTAGCTGTTGTGAGCATGTGGGAAGGCATCTCTTCTAGGCCCTCCTTTCAGTTTCTATGAGCATATGCCCAGAAGTGAGATTGCTGGGTCACATAGTAACTCTATTTCTAACTTTTTGTGAAACCTCCATACTGTTTTCCACATGGACTATAATATTTTACATTCCCACCAATAGGTTATGAAGGCTTCAGTTTCTCTACATCCATGCCAGCAATTGTTATTTTCTGATTTTTGTTTTTGATGATAACCATCCTAATGGGTACACAGTGTTATCTCATTTTGGTCTTCATTTCCATTTTCCAAATGAACATCTTTTCATGTGCTATAGCCAATGCATTTTAAAAGTAATGAAAATTATTAAAATTAAGTGGCCAAAGAAGTATAGCCTTTATTAAGTCACATATTTCATTTAGGTCTGAATTCAAAGATGCTCTGAAATTTCAAACAGTGTTATACTGAATCAGAGTATGTTCAGATTCAGTTTAAGACAGTTATTTTTTTTTTTCCCTTCATGGAAGACTGTGAAAGGCCTGCTGCCATGCTAGGTGTCTTTTGTATTTGTAGTGTTGAAGATGTTTATAACATTCAAAGAACTTCCGCGTGTTATTTAATCCTCCTTGCATCACTGTGAGGTGGGATATGTTAGGTAGCCCCCTTTCGTACATGACGGAACAGAGGCCCAGAAATGTTGAAACAACTGCCTGGGACCACACAGCCATTATCTGCGAAGACTGAGGTTTTCATGGATGCAAAGCCCTGATTTTATGTTAGAGAATCCAGTGTGTGCGCTGTTGGCTCTTACCACGTCCTTGAAGAATGAAGATGAGAGACACTCTGCTATACAGTCTAATGACTTTGCAGAGTATGTGTAGATACCAGCTATGAGCACTTAAAAAAATAACAGGAAGATGCTTTTTCTTTTTGTAGAAGATAAAAAGATTTGATTGTGCATTCTAGTCCTTTAAAAAGTAAGCTGATTGTGTGTCAAACATAGCCAACTTGTCATTGTAAGTTCCCTAGGATCTTTTGTAAGTAAACTAGGAAGCCCTGTTTTCTTTATTTCGACTGTAGAATTGCAGTCACAGTTTGTGAGGGCTGGCTGAGTTAAAGGAACCATGTCAGCAGCATTTTTATTTGCACTGTGTGATGTTACTCCTGGTTATCATACGCTTTTTGTAAGATAAAATAACTGCTACTTGTTTTTATATAAGCTCTTAAAGATCTGTTTGTATAAAGAACTTGACATTATCTTATAGGTTAGTTCAAGAATATTGATTTGCTTTATGTAAGATTTTCTCTTTAAAAACAGTTTTGTGTATTCAGGTGTTTATAGTTCTTCAGTAATTAAACATATTCCTTTGAATTTTATATAAAGTTTGAACTTTCCTAGAATATTTTTTCTTCAGTAATACAAGGGTGAACTAGAGTATAGGCTGTAATGAATTACTGAATTTAAATTGAAAACAGACTGTAGTAAAGTCTGTTTACTGTTTAAAGACTTTAGTAAAGTCTCTTTAAAACATGTTTCAAGATGGTTCTTGTTGAATCTGAATACTGTCCGTGGCCATCTGGTTTATGACCCTGGGACTTTGTTGTATTTTTTTGGTTTGTGTCTTCATTTTTAAATGAATGGGATGGAGGTTGGTACCAATTACACAAGTTTCTAAAGCCACCTTAAAAACTGAGCACATTGCCCCTGCTGTGAAAGTGTAGGTGACTGAAGCAGTGGCGTGCGCTGCTGAATAGGCATTATGCGAAATAGCTGTTAAACCTGATTCTGAGCGTCTGTCTGCTCTTTCCATATGATGCAGTTAAGTCTGTGCAAGGTACTGAAGACACAAAAAATTATTCAGGATTTTCTCTGCTCTGTGGGTGGTGCTGATTGAGGCAAAAGAAACCTTTAAAAATGTTTACAACCTAGGGTCAAACTCGTAGTCCTCAGGACTACATAGGCCTTCATTGCAGTGATGGATTATTTAGACCAGTTACAAGACGCTGCTTTTGACTGGCCTTGACTTTGAATTATAATAACAGAAAGCTTGGGCATTTTCTTTGTTCCTAATGTTTGAAGAATTAATTTTTCTGTTCTTCAAACTGTAAATATAATTTTATTTCACTAAAACATAGCTTGAAATATTTGAAGTAGTAAGTGTATATAACATATTGTAGGAAAAAACATTGTTTTTACTGGAATAGCAAAAGATGACATAATAAATTTTTGCACTAAAGGAATAAAAGAGTTTTACAGTGGTTTCTATTTGTAGACTATGGTAAATTGATTAATTTTTAAATGTATATTTTAGGATTTTACATATTTTCATATACATGTCCATGTGATTTGTATTCAGTTATTTAAACCCTGATTCAGTCACTCTGATAGAAGTTGATTTCTACGTAGTGACAGTGAAAGCCAGGTCCCTGGTGGTACCATGTGCATGTTTGAAGTGGCTTTTGACAATCATGTCATTATTTTAAAGCCTTAGGGCTCTCATTAGTAACCATATAAGACATCACCTGAGTTTGTGGCATGCAGAGGCATTATTAATAATAATCCTACGTCTCTATAGAGATGAATGCTTATGATTTTCAAACTATAGGATAATTTTTTCTGTCACCACTAAAAATTCTTTTAAAGATGATTTAATGCAAATAAAACTTTGGAGTTTATTTGCTGGATCCAAATAAATTAGCTTTTTTAAATTTACATTTTTTTTGAAAACTCCTGGAACTTATTTCCTAAACATACAGAAAAATTTTTTCAAATAATCTTTTGAATATTAGAGCTATTTTATTCATTTTTATTTTTTCTTGATTTAAGTAGTATTATTTGGTAATCATTTTTTAAAAAAACTAGGGAAAGTTGTGTAATTAGTAAGCTTGGGTATGGGAGGAGTCATTGAAAGTCATACCATTTTAGAGTACATAAATTAATGGCACAGTAACTTTTTCAGAAGTACATTTGCGTTTATTGATTCTTCCTTACAGAATGTGACAGTGATGATAACCTGGGTATAAAAAGTGCTTCAGTGGGAGAAGAATTCAGATCCGCAGAAGGTAACCTAGTGAAGTTAACCCTTCACCTACTTGATTCTGTGTTTTTTAATTTCTTCCTCTCTTACTTCATCCCCCTCCTCCCTCCTCCCACTGTGTTTTGTTTTGTTTTTTAAAGCTGTTCTTTCATTGAAAGGGTAATTTGCATTTCCTTGTGTAGGACGATTTAGGGACTAGCATGAATGAGGTTTCACCGGAGCCCGTCCACACTCTTGTGTGAGTATGGTCTGTGCTGTTGCTTTCTCACCACAAGAGCATTACTTGTGACACAAACGGTATAGGTCCTGCCCCATCCCACAACCAAACCTAAAATACCCTTGGCAGAAAAAGGTTGCTGTCCTGGGGCTAGGAAAGGATTTTGGCTTCCTAATTTTTATTTAAATAGTATTAAATTAAGAATATTAAAAGTTATGCAGTGGAACTATGAAAACAAGCACTTATTTCTGAATATTACAGGATTTTTTTCTATAAGTTATGTTTCCCTTCATAGGTTTAAGAGAACTTTTTATATTACTTCACATCAAATCATTTACCAACTGCCATTGTTTGGTTGTGATGTAAGTCCCAGCTTTTACTGTGGTTTTTCCATAACAGATTGTGCTTTTTAATAATCCTGGGTGGGAAATAAAACAACAGGATTTTGGAAAATAAGCTTACTGGAAATTGAAGCTCTCATTGGCGTCTCTGACATTCAGGAACAATAGTAGGAGTCTTTTTTTTTTTTTTTTTTAAGTTTTTTGGCCACGCCACACAGCATGTGGGATATTAGTTTCTCAACCAGGAATAGAACCCATGCCCTCTGCAGTGGAAGCATGGAGTCCTAACCACTGGATCCCCAGGGAATTGCCACAGTAGCAGTCTTAATATACGTTCCAATGTGGTGTTTGTTGGTGGAGATTTGAGAGTGGAAATGAATAATTAGGGAAGGAAATGTGGCAAGACAGGCACACAGAATGGCCCGCTGTCGCGTTTCTGTTTGCTGGCACTGCTCTAGAATACAATGACTCTGACTAGGAGCACACTTTGTGCTGTCTGGGGTAGGAAATTTAAGTCTGTCTGTGGAATTGATTCTATTCAGTGAAGATTCTATTCAGAGAAGACTGATCTTTCTTATAGTCAAAATTCATTGGTTAAACAAAATTGGCAGTAAGTCAACGACCTAATTGGAAGCAAGTTTTCTGACCAGCTTGTTTTCCCAACATGGTCTTGCAAGGTCTGGCTTGGTGCTAAGCAGCCACGTAATGACAGGTTAAACAGATGAAAGAACGTTTGTGAGTTTTAAACAGAAACTGCCAGCTAAGTTGTTTATGAAGTCCACTAAAAGATAAATACCATTGAGCACCTAAGTACTTCAGACTTTGCAGTCTTCACTTATTATCCATGACTAATCCCATGGAAAATGCCAAACAAAATTATAACTTTTAAATAACCACACTTGAGAAACTTCCACAGTCCTGTGGGCTCCTAGCTAACCCAGGAAATCTGAGATCTGTATCACTGAATATGTATCAGAACTTCTAGCATTTTGTATCTATGTTGTACATTTTAAGGCTGGGAGATTTTGAGAGCTTTTACATTTTTATCACTTCTTAGTTTGGAAAAAGTATTACATTAGTGGACTCAAGAAAAGATACTTTAAACTTTTAATTAATTGTCTTATGAAGCAGAGATATAATGCTCTAATTTCAAGAAAGGTCAAAGTGGTGTCTGGTGTGATTTCATTTCCTGCTTTATGTAAAATGAGTATGAGAAGCACACACTGTCCACTTGTAAGTTACTGAACTGAGCCCTGGCCTCCTCTATACTTGCCTCCGGTGCCTTCCTTTCCCTTCCTTTTCACCCAGCAAGAACCAGCTCAGATATTATCTCTTAGGTTGAATTGCCACTTTGTAGACAGTTCTGTATGATCACTGCCTCTTGGATCTTCCTCTTTGGAGAAAGCTAACCACTCCCATCTTCAGACTCCCTCTGGTTTAAACATTTGTTTGTGTTTCTCATGCCCACAAGACTGTGAGCCATTCAAGGAGTAGGATCATGTTTTATTTATCTTTATTTCAACAACACCTGGCACAGGATTTTAGCACTAAATGATTGTTGAATGAATAAACTTCTAACAAACAAGTTAGGGCTGCTAGGACCCAGCTCCCTATAACTGGATAAAGGAAATTAAGACAGAAACCGTTTGGCTATAGAATATGGGGTGATTGTGTTGACCCTGCACCATGGAAGCAAAGTGATGTTCTTGTCCACACCTAATAGCAAAACTCAGAGTTTAAAACTTCTCAAATCTCTTCTCATTCCTTCTCTTCTCAACACAGCCTTTTAAAAGTCTGACACATGGATGGTGAAAAACAGGGTCAGTCTGCTTGTGACTTTTCACCCTGGGAAAAGGCAGTTTCTTTGTGGCCTCCTCCCTCTTACCCCCACTGTGATTATCTCAGTCTTATCTCTGTAGACCCATCAGTCTTTAACAACCCCAGCCAGTTATAAAGATCCTGGGTAGTCTCAGCTTTGCTCTCTGTCAGTGATATAATATTGTCCAAATCCCTTAACTTCACTGTCAGTCAGTTTCCTCAGGTTTAAAAACAAATACTAGGACACCTGCCTTACTTTAGTAGCCTGGCACATGGTTCAGTTCAGTTCAGTCAGTCGCTTAGTCGTGTCCGACTCTCCGCGACCCCATGAATCACAGCACGCCAGGCCTCCCTGTCCATCACCAACTCCCGGAGTACACCCAAACTCATGTCCACAGAGTCGGTGATGCCATCCAGCCATCTCATTCTCCGTCGTCCCCTTCTCCTCCCACCCCCAACCTTTCCCAGCATCAGAGTCTTTTCCAGTGAGTCAGCTCGCCGCATGAGGTGGCCAAAGTATTGCAGTTTCTGCTTTAGCATCAGTCCCTCCAATGAACATCCAGGATTGATCTCCTTTAGAATGGACTGGTTGGATCTCCTTGCAGTATAAGGGACTCACATGGTAGGCAGTACATGTATTGGTTGCTGCTGCTTGTGGGAATCTTAGTTCCCCAACCAGGGATCAAACCCACACCTTTAGTAGTAAAAGCATGGAACCAGGGAATTCCCCATGATGGTGATTATTATCATTATTCACTGTTTACCTGAACCTAAGGTCTGCTCTGAAGTATACATGTTCAATAGAGGTATTCTGACCCAAATTCCTGGAAAAGAAGTAAAAGACAGCATTATGTGGGTTGCTGCTAATGGAAAACCATCTTCCTGTAAATGTCAGCAGTTTGCCTTAGAGTTCCTTCAATGAATAGCAGTTAGCAGTACAGTTATTAATATTATAACAAATAGTAAAACTATAACACAAACAGTAAAGCAGTATAACTCTGTATCCAGTTTAAAGAACAGAGGAAGAAGAGACTACCATGTTCAGTTTTTACTTGAATTGTGTATGAAAAAAACTTAACACATTTAAAATCGCTGTTAATTTTAATAACCTATAAGAGTCAGAGTATTTCCGCTATTTTTCATAAAAACTTAGTCTTCCAAACATTTAGTAATTTGCCTTCAGATTCATAGCCTCCAGTGAGTGGAGCATGATTTAGTATAGGCCTTCTAACTCCTATTGCTGAGTTCTTTCTTAGTCATATTACTTCTTTTTCAAAGAGAATGAACTAAAAACAGAGAGAAAAGAGAATAAGGGAAATACAGACTTAACCATAACAAAGAAAAACAAGGACATATTTGCTGTAAGTGTTCTGCATTTCTTCATGTAGCTTTGAGTCACTGTCTAATTTCCTATCATTTCAGCCTGAAGGATTCCCTTAGCATCTCTTGGAGGGCAGATTTGCCAGTAACAGATTCGTTTAGTTTTTATCTGGAAAAGTCTTGATTATTTCTCCATTCTTTCTAGATATAGAATTCTTACTTGACATATTTTTGTTTGTTTTTTCTTATAGCATTTTAAATATGTTCTCTCACTGTCCTCTGGCCACCATGATTTTTATGAGAAATAAGCTGTTTGTCTTATTAAAAACGGCTTTCATGTGATGAGTTGCTTTCCTCTTGCTGCTTCTGTTGACTTTGGCTTTTGACAGTTTAACTATAACATGTCTTCAACATGAATCTCTTTGAGTTTCTCCTGTTTGGAGTTTGTTGGGCTTCTTGGATGTGTAGATTCATATCTTTGATCAACTTTGGAACATTTAAAATCTGTTGATTCTTTTTTCTATCTGCTTAATTTTGTTAAACTCCTGTAACAAATTTTTCATTTTAGTTGTCCTTTTCAGCTCCAGAATTTCTGTTCGGTGGCCTTTCATAATTTCCACCTCTTTATGATATTCTCATTTTGTTCATACATGGTTTTCCTAATTTCCTTTACTTCTTGCTCATGGTTTACTCTAGGTCTTAGAACATAAGACAGTTGGTTTAAAGTCTTTGTTTAGTAAATTCAATATCTAGGTGTCCTCAGGGACAATTTAATTCAATTTTTTTCACGTTGTATACTTTACTGTTTCTCTGTATTATTTGTGTTCTTGATGAAAATTGGATGTGCAAATGTTATAATGTAGTGCTTTGGGAATCAGATTCTCTGTCTTCCCCTTAGTGTTCTGTTTGTGATTGTCGAAGGCTGTAGTTGTCCTTGTGCTTAGTTCCAGATTATTTTTGCAAAAACTGTATTCCTTGTCATGTTTGGTCATTGAAGTCTCTGTTCCTTTAGCCTGTTTTCAACTATTGTTCTGACAGAGATTTCCTTGAATACCAGGAGCAAACAACAATCTCTCCTGAGCTTCAGCTGTATGCTAGCACCTTCAGCATTTAGCCAGCTGTGCACTGAGCCTGGTGGCACAGTGGTAAAGAATCTGCCTGCACTGCAGGAGCCACTGGATACTCAGGTTCCATCCCTGGGTCGGGAAGATCCCCTGGTGGAGGAAATGGCAATCCCCTCCAGTATTCTTGCCTGGGGAATCCTGTGGATGGAGGAATCTGGCAGGCCAGAGAGTCCCACACAGTTGAAGTGACTGAGCATGCAAGCATGCACTGAGCCTGCAGACCAGCCGGTGTTGAAGGCTCAGTGTCTTCTGGGGTATTTTCGGAGCATGCATCCTATACTGGGTATGTGCCTGGTTTCTGAATTCCCCAGGACACAGAGGTGCTTTTGAATGCCCTGATTTCCCAAGGAAATTCTCTTCATGGCTTTCCCCCCCAGATATTAGCTGTTCTATTGTATGTCTCACCCATCATCTTTTACCCCAGGCCATGGGCTTTTTGTCTGCCTCACCGTATTTCTGAGCCATGCAGACTGCTTTTCTGCCTGGTGTGGGTCCTGAGCTTGGTAAAATAGATGATGCCTTGTTTCAGTCCTTCAGATACAGGATGAACAAAAGCAGTAAGTTGTGACTTCTGCTCTGCTCTGCCTGGAACCAGGGACGAGGGTCCCACACCAGGAGTATGGGCTGCTGCAGGGGGGATAGGGAGGTGGTGGGGAATACCACTAGGCTTTCCTATGGTTTTTGTTTGTTTTTTAAAATTATTTTATTTGTTTTTGGCTGCACTGGGTCTCTGTTGCTTTTGTGTGGGCTTTCTTGAGTTGCAGTGAGCAAGGGCTACCCTTCATTGCTGTGCACGGGCTTCTCATTGTGCTGGCTTCTCTTGCTGTGGAGCGCAGGCTCAGTGGTTTTGGTGCATGGGCTTAGTTGCTCTGAGGCGTGTGGAATCTTCCTAGATGAGGAATGGAACCATGCTCCCTGCATTGGCAGGGAGATTCCTATCCACTGCGCCACCAGGGCAGTCCCCGTACTGGTGTTTGTGTGGTCTTTGTCTTGAATCAGTGTTTGCTTCTTTGCTGTGACCCTTTGAGGATTTTCAAAACTTTTGAGAAAGTTGTTTCTGCCCGACAGTTTAGGCATGTATTTCAGTGTTTTATGTGGAAGGATGGGTGTTTGAAGCTACCTATTCCACTGATTTGTTGAATATTCACTGTAGGACCTATTCTTTTTCTTCATGTCAGTTTTGGAGAATAATGTTTTGCAAGAAATTTGTCCATTTTACCTTGATTGTTAAATGTACCAGTGTAAAGTTGTTCATGGTAGTATTCCTTTATTATATATTTTTTCTTTGGGCTCGCTGATGATATCATCTCATTTTTCCCCTAATGTTGGTAATTTTTGTTTTCCTCTTCACTAACTTGAAGTTTATCAGTTTATTTGATCATTTCAAAGACTGAACTCTTTTTAGTTGATAATTTCTCTCCTTTTGGTCTGCTCTCCATTTCATTTATTTCTGCTCTTTATTATTTCTTTCCTTCCACTTTGAGCTTAAGTTTTGTTGTCTTTTATAGCTTCTTAATGTGACACTTAGACTGTTGATTGAATTTTTTTTCTTGTTTTTTAAATGTAAACATTTAGAGATGTTTATTTCCCTCTAAGCCAGCTTTAAGCTTTTTCTGAAAATACTAGATAGTAAATATTTTAGACTTTGTAGGTCCTGTGGTCTGTTAGTTACTCAGCTCTGCTATTATAGCATGCAAGCAACCATTCTCTATACATAAACAAAGGAGTGTGAAGTATACAGTGAAATTTACAAAAATTACTGGTGGACTGGATTTGGCCCATAGACTGTAGTTTGTCAACTTTCTACTTTTTACTGTGTTCCACAACCTAGACAGCATATTAAAAAACAGAGACATTACTTTGCCAATAAAGGTCTATCTAGTCAAAGCTATGGTTTTTCCAGTAGTAATGTATGGACGTGAGAGTTGGACTATAAAGAAAGCTGAATATCGAATAGATGCTTTTGAACTGTGGTGTTGGAGAAGACTCTTGAGAGTCTACTGGACTGCAATGAGATCCAACCAGTCCATCCTAAAGGAAATCAGTCCTGAATATTCATTGGAAGGACTGATGATGAAGCTGAAACTCCAATACTTTGGCCACCTGACATGAAGAACTGACTCACTGGAAAAGGCCCTGATGCTGGGAAAGATTGAAGGCAGGAGGAGAAGGGGACAACAGAGGATGAGATGGTTGGATGGCATTACCAACTCAATGGACATGAGTTTGAGTAAGCTCCAGGAGCTGGTGATGGGCAGGGAAGCCTGGCGTGCTACAGTCCATGGGGTCACAAAGAGTTGGACACGACTGAGTAACTGAACTGACTGTTCCACAAATTTTCATGGTTTTGCTATCAGTTTGAAATATTTTCTAATTTTGCTTATATTGTCTCCTTTGATCTATTGATGCTTTAGATATATTGTTGAATTTACAAATATTGATTTTTGAATGTCTTATTATTTCTAATTTAATTTTGTTGTGGTAAGAGAATATGCTCTGTAAAATTTAAAACTTTTGATATTTATTGAGACTTTCATGGCTCAGTCTGTGGTCTGTCTTGATGAATATTCTGTATGCACTTGAAAAGAATGTATTTCTTTGTTTTTTGAATAAAGTACTTTATCAGTGTCAGTTAGGTCAATGTGGTTGATAATATCAGATCTTCATCCTCAGTGATTTTTTTTTATCTAGTTAATCTATCAGTTACCACAGTAGTAACCATGAGCTTCTTCATCAAGGATTGTAGATTTATTTTTTCTCTTTAGTTCTGTCATTTTGTAGTTTGTGTTTTGCAGTTCTGTTTTTAGTTGCATATACATTTCTGATGTGTCTTCCTAATGAACTAATTGGTTTAGCATTGTGATATTATGAAATGTTCTTTATCTCTGGTAATACCTTTGATCATAAAATATTTTTGTCTGATATTAATATAGCTACTCTAGCTTTCTTATGCTTAATATTTACACAGTGTATATTTTTCCATTCTTTTACTTTCAGTCTATTTATATCTTTATTTTGAAACTACATGTCTTATAAAAACACCATAAAGTTTGATCTTTTTTATTTACTCTGACAGTCTGTCCGGTCTTTTATGGTTGCTCTAAAGGTTACAATATATATATTTTTGCTTTTGTTACAAACGCTATAAGAAAATATTATTTTTGCTCTAAACATTGCTTTGAGTTTTAAAGAAAGAAAAGAAGAAATAATATAGTTACCATTTCAAATGACCGTTCATTTTTTCCAGTAGATTACAGTTTCTATCTGATGTCCTTTTTCTTCAGCCTAAAGAATTTCCTGTCCTATTTTATATTACTGTAATGCAGTTTTGTTAGTGTTGAATATTCTATTTTCATTTATGAAAGTATCTTAATTTTCCCTTTAATTTTGAAGTATATTTTCTCTGGTTTTAGAATTCTGGTTAACTAGTGTTTTTTTTTCCAGCACTTTAGAGCTCGAACTCCATTTTCTTGTCTTGTGGCCGGCCTCCTTTGTTTGTCATGAGAAATGACCATAATTTCTATTATTGCTCCCCTATATGCAAATATGTCATTTTTTTCCTCTGCTCTTACTATTTCCTCTGTCCTTGGATTTTCGCAGTTTTTGATAATGTCCCTAAATGTAACTGTCTTTGTATCTTACTTGGAGTTTTCTTAGCTTCATGTATCTCTAAATTTATAAGTTTCCCCCAGTTATTTCTTCACAATTTTTTGTCCCATTTTCTGTCTCTTTTTCTTTTGGAACTCCAGTTATGCATGTTAGATGGTTTAGATTTATCCACAGGTTTGTCATTTACGTCCAGTATGTTTTCTCTCTTTTCTTCATATTTGATCATTTCTGTTATCCAGTCTTCAAGTTTATTGTTCAGTCTTCTGCCACCTCCAGTGTTAAGCTGACTTAGTAAATTTTCAGTTTCAAACATGTGTTTCTCATGTGTTACAGAGTTTCTGCTTAGTTTTCTTTTTAATAGTTTTTATTCCGCTGTTGAGATCTCTTATCCACTCAACCTTATGTCCTTGAAAATAGCTTTAACTTTTCTTAAAATCTCTTTTCTGCTAATTCCAGTAGCTTCATTACCTTGCGGGTCAGTTTCTTTTCTCTACTCTGCTTCTTGACTGTGCGTCACATTTCTTGTTTCTTGCAAGTCACGTGATTTTTGATGTGTGCTGGATGTTTGTGATGTAAATTATAGATTCTCAGAATTCTGTTAACTTTCTCTGAGGAATTTATTTTTTCTTGTAGGTAGTTAACTTGCCGGACTCGGACACCAAACTCTCTCTCCGCCACAGCAGGCAGCAGTCACTTGCTTCTTTTAGCTTTCCAACTGCTGTTTCTCACCGAGAATCTTGGCTCCTCTCTCGTGTATGCAGAGTTCAGAAGTCAACTAAGAATTTGTAGATTCGGAGGATTCTCTTCTATTACTTTCTCGTTTCTGCTGGGATCTCTTTCTGCCATTTCTACCCTCCTGCCGCCAGCTCCCCTTTGCACCCTCTCTGTCATCTGTCTCTGACTCCTCAGTTTGCATCTTGTTTCACAGGGATGTAGGCATGCCCTAAGGCAAATGAGAAACAAAGCATAAAGCTGCATATTTAGCCCTGTGTAATTCATTTATTTCAATAATTAACTTCTGTCCTGTTTCTGCCTGATTTTTGTTGTTCTTTAGTCCCTTAAAATAGTTTATAATTGTTATCTAGGGGAGAATTAATCCAAAATAAGCTACTCTACTGTTATTGGAAGTGGAACCATTTAGTTGCTTTCGTTTTTATCCATTTTAACTGGCACGTTTAATTCCTGTAAGTTCACTGTCGATATTAATGTTTGTGTATTTACTTCTGCTGTTTCATTCTTAGATTCCTCTCTTTGTTTTTTTCAGGTTGGTGTATATGCTGTGTATTTGTTTCTGTTCTTTCTGTGGTTACCTTGGCATTTTATCACATGTTTATATGTAACTTAAAGACTAAAGTGTATGTACATGTTGTCTGCCTCCATGAAACAATAAAAGGACTCAGGAACACTTCAGCTCTGATCCAGATTTTTGGTTCTCTGTGTGTGTGTATGTGTATATAATACACACAGAAATTGTACAAAACATTTCACAAAACAGGTGACCATCTTTCAGATTAAAAAAGAGTATTGCCAGCGGATTGATTTCCTGGGGCTGCTCACCTTAGTACTACAAACTAGGTGGCTTAAAACAATAGAAATTGTCTCGCAGTTGTCAAGTCCACGCTGTTGGTAGGGCCTTGGTCCTGCTCCCAGATTCTGGTTGTTAATGTCAACTGTAGGTGAAGGAAAGTTGCATGGCTCGAGGTAGCCTGGAGTTAAAATTCCCCTCCAGGTCCTCCCCACCATTCTGTGCAAAGCAAAGAACTCTCTCACCCAAAGAAGAAAAAAGGACATTAGGTTCATTACACCCAGCTCCCAGCCGGTCCAGCCTCTGGCCGATCTCCAAAATTCCTTGCCCCAGCCATTTAAGAGATAGCTACTCCGAACAACCTTGGAGAAGAACAGGCCCCCTTAAGATAGTAGATTTCCACATGTATGCCTATATATACTTACTCTTTTCTTGGGTTAGTGCAGCACCTCACTGATCTGACCGCTGCCCCTTCTCGCCTCATTAAAGGTGATCTGTTCCTGTAAAGTTCCGCGCTCCATCTTTTTCTGAACCTCGCCTTCTCTAACTCGCTTACCCAACAGTAGGCGTTCCTTGGCTTGTAGATGTATCTATCTCTGCGTCCATCATCATGGGACCATCTTCTGCCTGTGTGTCCATCTTTACGTGGCGTTTTCTTCCAATAACGACATCAGTCATATTGAATTAGGGCTCACCCTAGTGACTTCATTCTAACTTGGTCATACCCACAAAGACCCTACTTCCAAATTAGGTCACATTCACACGTACGAGGGTAAGAACATATCTTGAGGGGGGCACAATTCAGCCCACAATGATCAGTTCCCTAGAAGCATCCCCTTTACTTAATTTCAGTTAATTAAAACACAAATAGCCACATAGAGTCAGTGTGCATCGTATTGAACAGCACAGTCATGGTCTGTCTTACTGATGTTTTGGGTCTGAACGCCTTTAGTTAACATTATTTTACAAGATTCATCTGATTGTTAGCATGTAGCTTTGGTTTGTTCATTTCTAGTAACTGTATGATAATTTTACAATTCATGTGTCACTTATAGACATTTGCTTGGCTGTTGCAAATAATTCCCACATTTCCAGGAATATATACTGAGGTGGATCTTGCTGACATTCAGCTCTAGTAGATTATGGCAAGGTTTTTTACAAAAGTGGTTGTTCCTTTTTTTTTTTTTCATTCCAGTAGTGAATGTGAGCTCCTATTGATCTACATTTTCACTGATCATTGAATTATTGGTCTTTTAAATTTTACCTAGTGATAGGCATTTTTTTGTGGTTTGGATTTACATTTTTCTGATGAGTAATGTTTATTTGAACTTTTGACATCTTTTGCCAGTGCCTTTGCAGATTTCTTGACAGTTTTGACTATCTTTTTACTGATTTTTCTGGGTTGAAAATCTTTCTAGGTATAAGATCTGTGTATTGCAAATATTTTCTCTTTATGTCTTGTCTTTTTACACTCTCACTTTTGATGGATTGAAGTAACTTTAATGCATTCCGAAGTACCATTCTCTTTCATAATGTTTTCTGAATCCTGTTTAGTCTTTCCTACACTAAGGTCTGGAACATATTCCCATGTTCTCAGCTTTCTCATTTTGTTGTTTCACCTTTGCTCTTATACAGTAAATTTGAACTGTATTGTTGTATATTCCATAAGGTAGGGGTGAATTTGTTTTTTTTTCCATATGGCCTACCAGTGGTCCCTCCATCGTGTGTTTGAAACCCCACCTTGCCCACCGTTCTGCAAGGCCACCTCTGTCATTGGTCAGGTTTCCATAGGGCTGTCTGTGCTGCCTCTTTGGTCTCTTCCCAGTTCTTGGACTGGTTTGTTGTAGTTTAGTCACTAAGTCATGCCCGACTCTTTGCTATCCGACCCAATGGACTGAGATTTCCCAGGCAAGAATACTGGAGCGGGTTGCCATTTCCTTCTCCAGGGGATCTTCCCAACCCAGGGATCGAACCCACATCTCCTGCATTGGCAGTCGGATTCTTTACTGCTGAGTCACCAGGCACTGGTACCACATTCTTAATTACTATAACTTTGTAATAAGTTTTCATTAAAAAAAATCTTGTCACCTTTTTCTTCTTTGTTTGCTAAGAGCATCTTGGCTTTTCTGTATATTTCTTTATCCCTTTGAATTCATCTTAGGGCAATGCATTGACCTAGAATCTAGCTTTAACACAATGTAGAGTAGCTTGTAGTGTTTTAAATTCCTCATGATGTAACATTAGCGCCCCAGCTCATAGGAAGAGGTGGCTGCATTTTAGAGGAATTATTGTGCTTGTGAACCCAGTAGACTCCAGGAGACTGTGGACTGGATTAGATAAATCTGGTGTGAGAAGCTAGTGAAGGCCAAGAAACTGACACCTAAGAGTTTTTTAGCATCATTCTCAGGAATTGGAGAAAAAGACCAGTGAACCCAAGAATGTCTGTCTTGTTCACTGTTGTATGTTGTGCCTGGTATACAGTGGGCATTCAATAAATTTGTTCAGTGAGTGCATATGTATATATAATAAATGCTTCTCAGAGGATATTATATAGCCTTGAATTTGACTCTTTGTCCTAAGATACTAAAAAGTTAAAACTAAATTTTAATAGCTTTTGAGGTTTTACCATTTCATGATTTTGCCTTTCTTTTTCCACTGATAAGTTTTATATGTATTACCTCAAATCTTTTTGGAAATAGATACTCTTTTTTCCCCTGTTGAGTCTGGTGATTACCTGTTAGTCACTCTGGAAGTTTGTTGTCTTTCTGTGTCCCTAAATGGAAATAACTTATACATTTCTTAGCATGTTAAGCTCAGATATATTATAATTCAGTTTAAGATCATATCCAGATTCTCATATTTCAAAACAGTCAAATTTTATGATGAAGAAACTGCCAAGTTATCTTCAGTTTCTCCAAGTTGTATTTCCTTTCCTTCCTGAAAATACAGATGTCGTTGATGAGACTTACATTAAGTACATTTTTATCAGTTTTCTGCCCTAAATGTTAAAATTCTCTTTTTTAATGCAGATGTGGAATTAGAAGAAGCTATTAGAAGAAGTCTTGAGGAAATGTAACTAAAGGTATTACCACACAACATCCAAGTGTCCTTGAAGAGACTCAGGATGATGAATTCTTGAGTTTGTTTTCTAAAGGAGACCAGAAATCTACTAGTACAAATGTATTGAAAACACACTGTTTTTGCTTTTGTATGTTCAAACTCTGATATTGCTTTGTGTTTTTGTGCCATTTGCAAAAATGTATAGAGGAACAGAATATATGTTAATGCAAATACAAATCATATATTCTAATATAGGTATCATGTTTCCCAGGTAACCTTGAGTTCATATACTTAGATTAAAAGGATTTTTAAAAAAGAATAAAGAAGCCCTTGACTATTGTTTATATGTTTCCCAAATAGAATTGATTCTTTAATTTTGTTTGTCCTGTACAGATGATTCTAGTTTATTTTTTTAAGAGTGAAAATGAATATAAATAAAGCTGTCATAGCTCATTTTTTCTGTATATTTTACTTCTCATGTGGCACTAATATATATTATCTTTGAGGTCTTTTTATGATTATTGGAAGAGAGTAATGGAAACTGATTGTGAAAACAGATGAAAAATTTTATCAGCAGTGTTCTTTGTGGCTTTCACTCAGATGTATCAGTTCAGTTCAGTCGCTCAGTCGTGTCCGACTCTTTGCGACCCCATGAATCACAGCACGCCAGGCCTCCCTGTCCATCACCAACTCCCGGAGTTCTCTCAAACTCATGTCCATCGAGTCGGTGATGCCATCCAGCCATCTCATTCTGTCGTCCCCATCTCCTCCCACCCCCAATCCCTGCTAGCATCAGACTCTTTTCCAGTGAGTCAACTAGTTGCATGAGGTGGCCAAAGTATTGGAGTTTCAGCTTTAGCATCAGTCCTGCTTTAATTAGAGCTGTACATTGCTGAAATGAAAAAGAAAACCAACCTAATTTCTTTGAAAGTAGTAAAAAGAAACTTTTTCCATTATTTTTACCTACTTCAACTTTCATATGACTTATATTTACTGTTTAAAGGGAATGATGTAAAAGTATTTGCATAGAATTAGGCATACTTTTAATATTAGTCCTTTTATATATATATATATATATATATATATTTGTGTAAACATAGTATTCTTTAGAAAATAATGTTGAAAGTCTATTCAGGAGTAATCTTCCTTAACCCTTTAAAAGTTTTATTTCATATGGAAGTATCTTCATTTTAGTTATTCATTAAAATGTCAATTTCCTACAGTTGGTATTACATATTTAATTTTTAAATGTTGAAGCCTCATGATGAATAATAAAAAATGTTATAATTAGAAGACTAAGGAGGGGCCTGTCATACAACTTTTGTGAATATACTTCATGTTATTTGACTAGAAATGTCATCCCTAAAAATTTTGAGTAGTAATTACTTACCAAACTTAAAATTTTCTATAAATGTAAATTTTTCTTTAAGACAAAAAAAATCATAGCTAAAACTTTGGTCTTTCTCTGTAACTAGATAATTTAGTGTTAAATAGTATGTTTTTCAGTACACATTGGAAATTAAGTAGACGCCATAGCTTGAGAATGTCCTAGTCATTTTTCCAAAGTGAGCACACTCTACTGTTAATTTGTTAGAGTAGTTCAAGGCTTTGGGAAGTGGTTACAGAGCTGGACCTTAAAGACATCTGGGGAGCCTGCTCAGCAGTGGGAGCTGAACGGGTGTCCAGAAGGTGACGGCTGTGCTGGAGGTGCCCGCCGGGCGGGGGCGCTGTGTTGCTGGGACACTCGGGTGTGTATGGTCCAGAGTGACACAGTGGGGAAGGGGAGTCCTCATGGTCCTTAAAATAAGGTCATTGGGTTGCTTAATGTTTTAATCATTGTCACATTGTATTTCTGCTTACTACAAAATTAAAAATAATTTTTAAATTACTTCATAATTTGAACTTAATTTAGACTCATGGAGGAGAGTGGATGTTACACAAAGTAACGGGGAATATTATCAAGAGTAAATGTTTCTGACAATGATGCTTGTTTGCTTTTAGTCGTCTTTCATTTTACTGTGATAGGTTTTTTTTTTTTCTTTTAAAAAGTTTTTATTGTGATGCCTTTTTATACCTGAATAACTGCTTTTGTCAAGGAACTGATGAATGACAATGTTTATTTTAAAAAGGATATATAGGTAATGTACTGATAGCATCTGGTTGGTGGTATCATTGACTGTCTTAAATAAAAATTCCTCCCTTAAAGAGTTTGTTTTTGGATGCTTGGTATCTTACCAGCCCAACCCTTTCTTCCAGCTCCTTGTCCTCCTGACCGTTTGGCCACTCAGACCTCTCCAAAGAACAAGGTGCAAGGACTCTCCTGGACTCCCTTGGGCAGGGTAACCAGAGAGTCAATAGCATAGGCCTCAACTAAAGAGCTTTCTTTTTCTCCATCAATTTTTTTCACCATCAATTTTTTCCACCATTTATTCTTTCACTCACAAAGTATTTATTGAGTACTTACATTTGTCAGCGACTATTCTAAGCACTTGAAATACATCAGTGAGCAAAAGGAAGCCCTCACCTCCGCAGTGGGGCACACTTGGGTGCGGTGCTTAGACTAGGAAGGAAAACAGCCGCCCGAATGAGCTGAGAAGGACGCGGGGTGGGGGGTCGGGCGCTTACTGTTGGTACCAGAGGGTCAGGGTCCTTAGTGAACTTGAGCAAAGGCCCGAAGGCAGGGAGTGAGCTTATCCAGACATGCAAAGTAAGAAGGCTAGAGCAGGCAGCAGGAGACAAGAGTCCTTTGAGGACTCTTCTGAAGGCCTTGGTTTTTACTCATTTCACAAGTGAGGAGCCGCTGAAGGTTTCTGAGGAGTGATGTGCTGTACCTTATTCTGGATCACTGTAGCTGCTGAGCCGAGCACAGACAGTGGTGCAAACAGCACGAGACCAGAAGGGAGGGCAGGGCTGGGATGCTGGCCCAGTGGGGAGTGAAGACGGGCCTGGGTATTCTCTGGAGCTGGAGTCCACTGAGTCTGAGGTGTGAGAGAGTCCTGCACATTCACAAAATGTCTAAGAATTCCAGGTTTGTCATGATACGATAAAACGTCTAATGAGGCCAGATGATGCCCTACAGCATTTGTGAATTAGTATTTAGAGTTCAGAGGAACTGGGATCTAGCTTTAGGGGCCTCATCTCTGTTAAAGTACCTCGACTTTGATCTCAGATTAAAGACTGGGCTCCAACCTTGAACTGTTATTATCCCCTTCCGGGTGCCCTGTGCATCCCCTCGTCTACTGCGGGGCAGAGAGCCACGAGGAAACGTGAGCAAAGGCCAAGTGTGCTCCGGCCCCGCCACCACTCTACTCCCTGACCTTCACGGTGGCCGAGCGGCCTCCATGGTCTGCTCGTAACAGGAGGTTTATACAAATGGGGCTTGAAACGGCCTTAAATAGCAATCATTTCACTCGAATTCCAACCAATAACTTTTAAACAGTGAAGTCATTACAAATGCTTTCATGAGGGTGGGTGTGAAAACGGTGAGGTTCACCTTTCCCCCTACACGCTGCTGGACAGGGCGGCTTTTTGTCTTCTGCTCTGTCGGCTTTTGGCGTCCAGACTCCTGTTCTCACTTCAGGAAGGTGCCCGGGAACCGCCGATGCGCAAAGGACCCGTTCCTAGCGGCGGGAGGCCCCGGGGCGGGGCTGGCGCGGGCCCGCCCCGGGGCGTGATTGGGGGCGGGGCCCCGCGGGCCAGGCTGGGTTGGGGCATGGCTGACACGAGCCCGCGCCCCGGCCGTGTTTGGGTGCGGGGCGGGGCCTCCGCGGGGGTGGGGCGGGGCGAGGGCGTGGTTGGCGCGGGCCCCGCCCCGGGCATGATTGGGGGCGGGTCGGGGAGAGGGCGTGGTCGGCGCGGGCCCCGCCCCGGGGCGTGCTCGGGGCGGGGGCCGGGCCTGGCGCCACGCGGAGCCGCCCCGCTGCGCCGCCCCCGAGGCAGCACGCGCGGTCGGAACGCGGCCGCCAAGCCCTCCCGCCCTCACCCCGGTGCCCCGGCCTGCGACTCCCGGTTTGCGGGCGGCGCGTCCGAGGAGACGGCTGGCGCGTGGGGACAGCGGTGATCTCGGGCCGCCCGCCCGGCGCAGATGGCTCAGGCGAGGATCAGCGCCAAGGCCAACGAGGGCCGCTTCTGCCGCTCCTCGTCCATGGCCGACCGCTCCAGCCGCCTGCTCGAGAGCCTGGACCAGCTGGAGCTCAGGTGCGCGGGGCGGCGGGCGCGCGGGGACGGCCCGGGGTCGCGGGCGGAGCGGCGGGGCAGCCTCGGCCCCGCGGAGGGCAGCGCGGCGCTGGGTCGGCGCGGCGGCCCCCCGCCCTCCGGCGGCCCCGAGCAGAGGAGGTCGGGGGGACGTGACTCGAGCCGACGGCTGCGCCGCCGCGGAGCTTCCAGAACCTTCCGCGAGGGCCAGGTGTTTCCGTCCCACTCCCCGCCGCGTGCGGTTTCAGGACCGGGGCCGCTTAGTGGTTTCCGTGCTGGGCGACCGAGCTCCTCGTGAAACAGAAAAATCCGTCTGGCCTCAGGCCCGAGAGCAGCGGACAGGTGTCCCCGCAGCCGCGCTCGGCCTCCCCGGGCGCCGTCCCACCTTCGGAGAGCCGGCCGGCCGCCAGAGCCCGAGCCGCAGAGCCCCTCCCGGGCGGGGTGCCCCTGTGGGCGGCGCGTCCACGGCGGTCAGCGCGCAGAGGGAGGCCCTGGCGGCGAGGGTCGGGCCGAGGTCAGCGAGGATGTGACTTTGGAGCAGGGCCCGGGGTCAGGCGCGCAGAGGTTAGCACCGGTCAGAAGGAGCTGCTGTCTCCCTTAAGGCTTTTAGTGCTTTTCTGAATTTGGGAAGATGCAGGAATCTGAGTTCCTTAGATTTTCCTGAAAACCCGAGAGCCCGTTTTGCCAGTTTTCCCAGAGCACAGAGCGCCTCAACCCGGCTCTTCCCCTAAATTCTTTCCAGGCTGTGCTGTCAATTCCTATAGAAACCTGTGCGGGGACACTCCTTAGTGACAAATGTAGTTACCGGCTTGTATGGGATTCCTAAATAAATTGTAAGAAATTTGGGAAATAAGTTTTCCTCTAACAGTGAATGAAGACTTCTGTGTACTTCCCATAACTGTTTATTGTCACTGAAGTTAGTGTAAATTGTGTGCAGGTGTAATTACAGGCAAATCTTACCAAGGCGTCCAAAACTCCCTAAAACCACAGGGAATTTTTCCCATAGTTACCAGACTCTGAGTGAGCAAAGGAATATATTGTAAGACAAAATTTTAAGAAGGGCTGCATATGTGTCTTTATCTCAAAACAGGATGAGGGGTCTGTGCCAGTAAAGTGCATTAATAACCAAATGAGGCACTTATTATCATTTATTAATATTTGTGTTGACCTTTGTCATTTATTGTATAGTTCTTTTTGTTATATTATTAACAGAAAGAAACAGTGTCTTCTCAGAAAATGAGACGCTCACCACCACCATGATTTCTCGGAAAGTGACAAGGGTCCTTCTCCAGCCGAAGGCAGGTGGAACAGGGAGAGCAGTTCCTGTGGACGATTTTATGTAGCAGTGTAACAAGTGACTCAGTGTCTCTGGTCTCAAGAACTTTGAGGGCATGTTCTCAGCCATTTCAAGGGGGCTCTCCCCTAGTTGAAAAGAAAGCATGTTTTCTTCCAGGCTCAGGCAGGACACAGTTCCTTTCTTGAAGCTGAGTTATTGTTCTAAGACTTGAATTGGTGCCTCATATAGGACAGGTGCTCATCTTTAAAAGGAAGTTTCTTGTTTGAAATACTATGTTCTAGGGCTTCCTTAATGTGAAATGAATTCTGATTACCGTGTACAAGTAGTTAATCACTTGCTGAATTAACCGTTGAGCTGAGACTGATAAATATGTGTTCAGTTGTTTATTTTAAGGACTTTCTAGTTTTAGACTGATGAGCTTTGTTTCTTCCTTTTAAAAAAAAAGCGATGCTGACAGAAAGTTAAGGAAGTGTTCTGGAAGGTTAAGTAAAAACAGAAAAGTTTATGAAGGCACATGGGTCATGGAAGAGAGCAGTGCGCTGTTAGAAACTAGAATCAGGCCCAGAAGGTCAAGTCTGAAAAGACGACGAGACATTCATGTGTTGCCTTAACTAATACTGCCATTTAATTTCATGTTAAGGGTGGCTAATAAAGCAGTGTACTAGGCAGACTGAAAATTATAGACTGTACCTAGAGGTCTGTGTTTACTGTCCCTCCATTGTACTAGTGTCGGCAGAAACTTTCTCCACATGAAATTGAAAATAGAATTATGCTCAATGCTTCATGACCTGCCATGTGAACTGGTGACCATGGTGTTTAAAGTGCTTTCAAATGTTTGATGGCATCTGACAAATCGCTGAAGAAACTCCAGTTGTTTCTAATGCGTTAGCATGAAACTAGACCTCCTTTTTTGCTTCCTCCTAAAAAGGTGATGTCTTTCTATACGAGTTTTCATGACCAGTGCAAATGGCCTCTGATTTTTCCATTTGTCAGTGGCTCCAAGCACTTTGCTCACAATTGTTACTATTTTAGCAGTGATCATAATTCATAAATGATACCCTCCAACAAGTATTTAGTTAACCAGCCTGACTCTACAGGTCCCGTGCCTTTGTGGAAATTATGTCACCCTCATTCTCCAGGCAGGAAATTGTGGCTTGAGAAGTTAAAAGAGCTCAGGAGGAGTGGCTGTAGAGCTTAATGCTTTATGCCTGAATTTTTTGAGTTACTATGACATATTTCAAAGTGTAGGAATAGAATATGATTTTACTGAAAATGGTAAAAATTCCACTTAGATCCGGGTTTAGATTAGGGGCTGTTGAATGCCATCTCTGCAGGGTGTAAGTGGCCCTGAAGCTCTGGCTGGTGAAGATGCTTGGGGCATGGAGAGCAGCCCAGGGGACGGATGGAAAGGGGAGCCAGCTATTCACAAGTGTCCGCAGAGCGGGCCTCCTGGGCGCCGTCAGCCAAGGAATAAGGGAGGGAGCAGGGGCCGCGGTCCTTTAGCTGAGTTTCCTGCTGGGCTGACCCGACCCCCGCAGCCAGAAGACAGCACCCAGTTAATACTGGTCAGAGCCTGTAATTAAAAGGTCGTTTCTCATAGGTGTATCCTGTGAGCCTTCCAAAACCCTCCAAGGCAGGAGGAGGAGGACATCCATTATCTCGCTCAGCAGCAGTAAAGGTGCAGAGGGACAGAGCAGCCGCCTGAGGCCGTCCCGCTCAGGACTAGCTCCTGACCCTAAAGCCTCGCCCGTTTTAACACCAGTATCTCAGTAGTGAGTGTTCTTACTGTTTGGGTGATGATTAGGGAGCCTTGTTACCTTCAGCCCTGAGTTCGTAATGCTGAGTGCATAAAAACACCCAGAAGCCGGTGTTCACAGCCCCGGTTCTGGGCACGTGCTGCATGCGGTGGTCCCTCAGTGACTGCAGGGATGGGTTCCAGGGCCCCTGTACCAGAAACCATGTATGCTCATGTTTTTTCTAGAAAATGGTGTAGGAGTCAGCCCTCCATATTCACGGTTCTGCATCTCTATTAACTCATAATTTAGTCTGTGCTGTTAGTTGGTGAGTTAAACTCTTTACCACCTTGACTTCATTCAGCCACACCCACCATTTCATGATCCCTGTCATAAATGAGGAAACTGAGGCAAAGAGCATGTCAGCAACCACTCGAGGTCACTCAGCTAGGACGCGGCAGCGGAGCTGGTGTGAGCAGCGGGCCCGCACCTGGCCCGGCACACCTGCTGCCGGCTGATCTGTCTCCTGGCACCTCGTCCCCTGGTCTCCGGGCTGCCGAGAGCATCCGAGGAGGCATGCACTCCAGATTTTGTCCTCACGGAACATTCTGAACAGTTTCTCCGTAGTTAAAGCTTAGTTGTGATCTCATGCAGAGAGTTTTCCAGGAGCACAGCCCAGGCCAGCCTTGCTGTGAGGATCAGTTCTTTCCCAATTTGGACACATAGCTCTTGCAGGATCCGCTAGTAAAAACAGAGCTGCCCCCTCTGCCAAGCATTGTCAAATGATGTGTTAAGAAGGTGAAGGAAAAAGTGAAATGGGCTAACGACGCTCTTATGAGCAAAGTTCCAGGAGAAATCACTGAAGGGTGGGTGGGAAATATTTGAATATTTAGTAACTAACTGTTCTAAAACTAACACAAGGGACAGAGACAAAAAGATGTGTATACGACTTGAATTTAGGGCTTCCCAGGTGTTGCTAGTGGTAAAAAAAAAAAACCTACCTGCCACGGAAGGGGAGGTAAGAGACATGGGTTCAATCCCTAGGTTGGGAAGATCCCCTGAAGGGGGGCACAGAACCCACTCCAGTGTTCTTGCCTGAAGAATCCCATGGACAGAGGAGCCTGGTGGGCTACAGTCCATAGGATCATAAAGAGTCGGACATGACTGAAGCAACTGAACACAGCACACGTGAGTTGAATTTAAGACCAATAGCTGATAAACAGTACCAAGGTGACTTAAGCAAACTAAGTGGAGGTTCAGCTTTTGAAACTACTCGTTTGGTTGCACGGGGTCTTCACAGCAGCACGCAGCACCTTCAGTTGCAGCGTGTGGGGTCTGCTTCCCTGGCCAGCAGTCCAGCCTGGACCCCCTGCACTGGGAGCTTGGAGTGTCCGCCACTGAACCACCAGGGAAGTCCCAGGTCCAGCTTCTTAAAATAAAAGACGAAGCCTGTGATATAGTCCATACACTAGACAGATGTAGTTTTGAACGCCTCAAGGGAGAGGAAGGAGGAAGTTGCTAAGGAAACAGTTCTGCCAAAAGGACTGGCTTTTGCAAGAGGATCACCTAGTGGACCTGGCCAGGGATAAAGAATGTTCAGGAGGTGAGGGGCAGCAGATGAGAGGGCCACGCTGCCAGAAAGCCCTGGGAATCTACGTGCTGAAGAATGGAATTGTATCTTTGCTGTGAAATGAAGTTTACATAAAATCATATATTAAAAAGTCTAGAAAAAAGAATGTTTTTCACAGGGAAAATGCCTGGCAATTTCTAACCTTGGGAGAAAAGTTCCATCCAGTTTCCTCTATATTTGGTTTCATTTAATGACAAAACATCTTTATATGACAGATTTATTAAATTTTTTTCTGGAGTGTCTTTCAAGCCATTTTCTTGTTAACTACTCCATGAACATACTATTATAAATTATTGTTATACTTCTTTAGAGTAACAGTTCTCTATCAGCTTATGTTGGAATACAAACTCAGGAGTTCTGGAAAATCCAGCTCTGCTTTCATCTTCGTCTCCTTTACCAGTGACTCGTGTGCTATTCCAACACTGGAGTCACTTTGGTAGCACGTTTCTTGTTCGTGCTCACCCAACCCCCTTCATGTGGCCCAGGCCGAGAGTCTGCTCGTGTGGAAGGTGTGAGCGTGCCATGCGTGCCGCCGGAAGGCCGCCTGATGCGTGGTCACTGTCCTGTAGAGTTCTTACGGTTCTGATTGCTTTCCAGCCACATTTGTCACACAAGGTTCTTACGAGCTCTGTGCGTCTACTGGCTTTTACAAGCAGAGTCCAACATATATTTGGTATCCTGAGAATCGAAACCCTATGACTTTACAGGGTGTTGGTGCTATTTTGGGGATAACAGGTGGGTGCCTGTAGGGGAAGAGGCCTGCGTGTGGCTGGGGCGGGGTGGGGACCCCCTTGTATGGCAGGAACATGTGCTGGAACACGGACGTGCCCTGGGAGGTGCCCTAAGGCTGATTTGAGGACTGGAGCTGGGTCTGTTACATTTGTTTTGCATAAGTTGATGACTTATTTACTTGTGGCACTTCAGACACACAGGGTTCTGTTTTCTCTTGCTATGCTGAATTCACAGCCTCATTTAGTCACTGGTTGTGTTTGTGTGTCTGTGTAGTTGTGTGTCTAGTTGGTGGGGGGGAGTTGGGGCAAGTGGTGCTTAGGAATCGATTTCAGAGGCAGACAGTCTGCAAGTCATTGAGGAAAAGATGGATTTAGGGTGGATGTTGGGGAAAAGGGTTCACTATTTAGAGAAAAAGAAAACAAAATCCTTATCTACATAAACAGAGGGGGATTCTGGATGGATGAAGACATAAGTATGAGAAAAGTGAAAGAGTAAGTTAATAGGAAATAGGAGATGTAGGCACGTATGTCCCGATCTCGGGATGGGAAGACCCTGAAACAAAACTTCACGGCATGAGCCAGAAGGCAGGACAAAACCAAGAAAAAGACAGGTCTGATCACTCCAAAACAAGGCTCTGTGTTCAGTGAAGGACATCCCAGACACAGATTATATGGGGTCGGATGGGAGATAACCCCAGAGGACATTAACCCCAGAAAGCAAAATAGGCAAAGGCTGTGGACAGGCTCGCAGGGGTACAAAGAGATGTCCAAAATTATTAGCAGTGAAAGAAACACAGATTAAGTACTGACACACCGCTTTTCAACTGGGGGACGCCGAGTGCTGGCAGGGCTCCTGGGACCCAGGGGCACCCCATGTGGCTGCTCTGGAGAGGAGTCCAGAGGGTGACACACCCTGGGTCTCAGCTGTGCCACCCTAGGGTGGGCCCGTCTTCAGGGCCACGAGGGGACAGGAGTCACGGGTGGGTGGTGAGGGGAGCTGGGGGCTGGGCGACAAGGGAACCCTGCCGGTCTTAGTAAAATATGCTGCTGAGTGAAGAAGCAGTGAGATATAAATAAATTGAAAACAGAGGTGTAAACAAGTACAGATTTTTATCTACAAGTAGAAAAGCACTGAACAGAATGCTTGCCCTGTGAGCAGGGAGGCAACTAGGAGCCACGGGGCAAGTGGATGAAGAAGGAGAAAAGTACAGAATAAGAAAGAAAAAGTAGTGAAGCGTTAGGAGCATGCCCCTGATCATCCTGACAGCTGAGCTGGAGGGAGAGGCGCAAGGCGGTGCACGAGGCTTCCGTGCACTGACGGTGTCCCCGCCCGCAGGGTTGAGGCTCTGCGGGAGGCGGCCACGGCCGTGGAGCAGGAGAAGGAGGTGCTCCTGGAGATGATCCACAGCATCCAGAACAGCCAGGACATGCGGCAGATCAGCGACGGTGAGCCCGCCCGGGTCGCGGGGACCGCGGGGGGCGGGGCCTCACCGAGGACAGGAGCAGCTGGGGTGAGGCGTGACGGGGGAGGTGGAGGACCGGGTCAGGGGCCCCAGCAGCCCCTTCTGGAGAAAGGGCGGGCCGCCCCGCGGGGGCTGGGTGTGCCCCCTGACCGCCCCCGGGTCGTGGGGCTGGTGTGCCCAGGCCCGGACCCAAACCTCACAGGGCCTCCGTGGGTCAGCATCTCGTCTCTGCCCCCGCGCCGCCCCGTCCTGGCCAACCAGCAGTGAACTTGGAAGGCGGTTACGGCAGAGCGGCAGATTGCTCATTTCCAAATAAGCAGTGAGATGATGACCCAGCACCCTCCTTGTGCTGGCCGAGACTCTGACCACAGGCCGAGTTGGTCCGGCGGGATGAGGTCAGCACCTCGTTTCGGACCAGCCTTTCTCCCAGGTTCTTGGCTCCTTTTCCTCCACCAGAGCCAGGCGCCGTCCGCTCACAGACACGGGATGTGCCGCCCAAAACCTGCCTCTGCCCTAAGGATTATCAGGGCTGGTCATTTTTGAGAAACCGCAGGCACGGGAGCAGCTCTGGAAACAGCCTGAGGTCACTGTTTTGT
Organism: Moschus berezovskii; assembly: GCF_049115385.1. NCBI lineage: Eukaryota > Metazoa > Chordata > Mammalia > Artiodactyla > Moschidae > Moschus > Moschus berezovskii. The sequence continues at coordinate 14,985,470 of NC_142482.1, read as the reverse complement.
AAGGGAAATGTACATTTACACTTTCTAAAGGAAACCTCCACTTCTGAGGGGTCTCCCTCTGCACTGGAGGTGAAGGCACCTACTGAATCTCCACGAAAACCTCACCTGTGTGGTCCTCTCTCTCGGGCCCTCGAAACTCACCTCCCTCCCCATCTCTACCTGAGGCTGGAGGCCTGGGCCATCTCCAGGAGTTACTGTTTCCCTGGGGGGCGTCTCCCATGTATACATGAGGTCTACATGGTAATAAGCTTCTGGTTTGTTTTTTTTTTTTGCTTGTTAACCTGTCTTATTACAGGGTCTCAGCCAAAAGCTCAGAGAGGCAGAAGGAAAGTTATTTCCTCCTCTAGCGCACATACAGACACAGGGCATCTGATTTCCTGCTCTGACCAGCACACCTGCCCCAGCCTCTGCAGACACGATGAGCACAGCAGTCACCTGGCGTCCAGTCTGATCCTCTTCACTGTTGATGCTGTTCAGTCCCTCAGTCGTGTCTGACTCCTTGTGACCCAATGGACTGCAGCACGGCAGGCCTCCCTGTCCTTCACCATCTCCCTGAGTTTGCTGACTGCTGTCCACTGAGTCAGTGATGTCATCCAGCCGTCTCATCCTCTGTCGCCCTCCTCTCTCTCCTCTTGCCCTCAGTCTTCCCTGGCATCCTAAGTTAATCTTATTGGTAACAGTATATACCTTTAAGAAATGTACAGGTGCTCACAGGCTAGATTTGACCACACACAAATGGCTTAGTGTTCCTGACATAGATGTAGGTGTGTCTCATATTGATTGATATTTCAAACTTTTTATGATTAGGAGAACGAGAAGAATTAAATCTGACTGCAAACCGTCTGATGGGACGAACCCTGACTGTGGAGGTTTCAGTAGAAACAATTAGGAGTCCCCAGCAGCAGGAGTCCCTCAAGCACGCCACGCGGATCATCGATGAGGTGGTCAGCAAGTTTCTGGACGACCTGGGAAATGCCCGGAGTCACCTGATGTCGCTGTACAGTGCGTGTTCCTCCGAGGTGCCTGCGGGGCCGGTGGACCAAAAGTTCCAGTCCATCGTGATTGGTTGTGCTCTCGAGGATCAGAAGAAAATTAAGAGACGACTAGAGACCCTGCTTAGGAATATTGAAAACTCTGACAAGGCCATCAAGCTGCTGGAGCATTCTAAAGGGGCTGCTTCCAAAACGCTGCAGCAAAACACTGAAGCCAGATTCAACTAGTGTTCAAACCTGACAGTTCTTATAAACATAAACAATCATGTAAAAACGATAAAGAACCATCTTAAATCATAATAGCTGTGTATGTCATATATAACTCATTTGATACTGATAGTTATTTCTGAAGAACAAAATATCTCAGTGTTGTTAGTTTTGTGAATAACAATTAAAATTAGAAATATTTTGATTACCTTTCTAGAAATTTTTAGATTGAATTCTTGTCTTGTACTAGGATCTAGCACCTTCTGTATATCTATATTTTACTATTCTCTGGATAACAGCATGTGGGGAAACAAGTGCTTGGCTAGGGGCAGAAGCGTTATGGTTCTCTCTTGGACTTTGTCTACAGACACATGGGCACACAGGGCTTTCAGCTGACCAGATGGCCTGTTCCTAAAGCAGCTACATGCTGACTGACCACGCCTCTGCTGTGAGCCCGGCAGTGAGTTTGGAGTGAAGGAAGGGAACCTTCCCTATATCACATCACCTTCATTCAGCAGGTTTTTAGTCATCTGTATCAAATTATTTTGAACTTCGACTTATGCAACTCCTAATATGTGTTTCTTGATAAGACGTGACAACATAAGATGGGAGACTTCACCTCTGATTTTACCACTCTGAACAACTACTTCATCCATTTCATCTTTTTCAAAATGAATCATTTCTTTAAATTTTTAATCATTAGATAAATATGATGTTGTAATTTGCCTTTAAAAAGAAACATTAAATGCTGTTTTAAAGTTTGCTTTTAATTCTCAACTTAAAACCCTTTATCCTGTATAGTTACACAGTTCACCTCCCACCCCACTTACTGAACATTTAGGTGGCTTCCAGGTTAGATTTATGTACACTGAGCTTTTCCCTTCTTTTGTTTCTGATTTTCTTCATATAAATGCCTAGCAACTGGTTTTACTGGGTCAAAGGGTGTATGCATTTTCATGGCTTGATATGTTTCCAAAGTGTTTTTGTATGAGAGTTATATCAATTTATATGTCTTCAATAATTAAAAAGTAGCTGTTTCACTGAAAACTTTACAGCATTGAGCATTTTTCCTAATATTACATATGAAATACCTTTATTTAGATTGCATTTTGTTCACTAACAAGGAAAACCAGTGTATTGATTATTCTTTTATTTGTATAAATAGTGCCACTATAGACTATCTGCTAGTGCTTATTGATACACAAACTTCACCTTCCCCAAATACTTCAAAATGAATACATCACATTCAGTTTTCATTAAAATGTAGGTACTTTTTCACACTGGGGAAAAAAAAACACTCAAGCTCCAGACTGGTTTTATATATTTATATGTCTTTTCATAAAAAGCAGTTATAATCTGAGGACATTCATGGTAGTTTCAATACCAGCCCAAGTCCACCTTATGTAAATCTCTCCTCTCATGAGAGACATTAATTCTTACTGATAACTGTAGCAAAGTCTCTTGATTTGTCAGACTCATCTGCTATCATCAGGTTCACTATGAGTTAAAAGATTTTTTGTTCCATCTTTTTCTTTATCAGCAGAGAACCAGGTTTTCCTCAGGTGCTCAAAGACTGTCAGCATCTGGGAATCCTCCCCTTCCCATTCACTCCAGTTCAGCCCAGGACTGCCTTGTTCACGAGATGACTGCATGTGGGACAGATTTTCATCAATCAGTTCATTTTGTTTCCAGAGAAACACACCCTAGTGACGGGAGTAGCTCAGCAAGTTACCAGTCAACTATTTGAAAAGGAGGCAAGAATCTGACAGTCTTTAAGTTGGGCTGTCAGGTCCTGCGGCTGAGTCCAGGATCTCAGAGGAGAGCCCAGCCTGGACTCCGGGCACAGAGTGGTCCTGCCCATGCACGGCACTGCCAGCTCTGGGGACACTCAGACCAGTGTGCGCTCAGGCCATGGTGGGATAGGCTTTTCTTGGTAATGTTAGTTTCACTTGGTTTTGAAGAAGTATATGAGTGTTGTCAACTTTGGGCAGATAAAAAGGAAACCATTTAGCTTGATTTACTATAATTCTGTTGCTTCATGTGGGCTATTCTATATGCTGTTAATTCAATAGGCAGACTGAAAGAGGAAAAGAAATCCTGAGCATTCTGACACAAGGCGACCACACCGCAGCTGAAGACCAGCCACGATATGGAAAAGCGTCTCAGCGCACAGATGCTCAGTGTCCTGGGCCCTACTGCTGCAGCAGCCATGGTGCAGAAATTAGCAGTTACTTAAAGAATTAAAGGTCTCAGGGCAAAAAGATTTAGTGTCAATTTTGAAGCTTTTGCAAACTGAGAAAGTAACTTGGGGCTGATTTTGGGGCCTATTTAATTAACCAATTATAGTTAGGTAAAATACAGAATTGCAAATTAAAAATTCAAATGTGTAACAAAGATCCCAGTTCTCCTTAAAAAAATAAAACTACATAAGATTATATTACAGATATCAAGGGAACTGCAACCATCATCAGAGATTACATTTTTTATATAGAAAAATAACAAACTTTTACCCACATACATTTAATTAATGTGAAATAGAACTACAACATTTTATATAGTATGATTTTTCTGCTATAAAGACTGTTTGCTGAAAAATACATTTTGTGCAAAAATTAAAGGGACTGTATTTCCAGAGAGTAGAAAAGGGAAGGTGAATTGCCAGTGGGCACCCAACGTCAGGAACAGGGTTTTCTCCAACACCTACCCCACTGCCAGCAGTGGGAGTGGTGACAACTGGTGACATAAAAATAAACATTTTATATTACTTTGAAATAGATAATGCCAGATTATTTCAATATTATGAAAAGCAAACATTCACTCCTGACCATTTAAAGACATGCCCTAAAAAATTCTATTCCGTTCTCAACATTAATCTGGACAGGGAGATGACGGTGGTGCAGATGGCAGACTTAAAGAGAAAACATACAAAAGGAATATATAAAACATTATGCACTTGGTACAAATAATGAAAAATGACTTCGTGACACACTTTCTAAGAAAAGTTATTTTCACATATTTTTAAATCCTGTAAAGACCAGGTATATGTTGCAAGGGGTTAAAAACAAGTCATTGATGAACGATAACCAGTTTTAGTACAGTTCATGCAATTATTTATCTGCGTTGGAAAGCTACTGTCCAAATCACAAAATGTATGCTCTGCCACATGAATACATACTAAAATCACTTCTTGCATTACTTTGTATTTGGTGCTGACAGAGCTCTTGAGAAAGTGCTATACAAACTGAAGGTTATAGAAATTTTAAAATTATAATCTGAAAAAAACATACAAAAATGTGTAAACAAAAAGAAGCTTTAGAGTTGCAGGGCATTATAAAATCCGTAATGTGGTTTAAGACAAAAAAATTACCTCTTGTATGTTTAAAAAAATTGCTAGTATAATCCTAAAAGTTCTGAATTGTGTTGTCAACAGAAAAAGGCCCTGGGTGTGGGGTGGCCACGCTGCCCAGGGCAGGGGTCCTGCAGCCGCCAGCTCGAGCCTGCCACCCATGCGCAGGGACGTGGAAAAGATCCCGTGACCAGTCCCACCTGGGAGGGGCTCCAGCACTAATGCACTTACACTCCTCTTTCATCTACCGTGTTAGAGAGGAAAGCTGCTTTTAAAAGAGATTATCCACAGTATAAATTCTGGTAAAGCACTGAGAATTAGGTATGAGATTTTTGGCACAAAGCACTTTTTAAATTCAACCTCATTTTGCAAAATATCTATCTGGAATTTCTCATTTGGAAATAAAAACTTAGAACATACACATAAGTGTGTAAATGGTTTCATGAATGAACAAGTTAGATTCCATGTTTCCTTAAACACTGCACATACCTTCCTTTACTCCAGAACCAGGGATCTGCGTGCACACACCTCCATGTTCCACATATACAGACAGTGCACAAGTAACATCGTAAAGAACACACTAACGCAGCCTGGCAAGATTAGGGCTCGCCTTTCAATATTATTCTTGTAAGTACTCAGAGTCAGTATTATTTCCCAGAAAAGCTAGATGACCAATTTCAGAAAAAGAAGGCCTGCTGTCTTTTCTTGACCCCTAATATTAAAATCTGTACCAATATATTTAGGCATTTCACTTACGTGTTTCTGCATTTCAAATTCAGCAAAACCTGTTTTTGATGTTTCTTATATCACTCCTTCAATAACAGGAGAAGCTTCGTCTAATGTAAAAAAATTAAACTGTGTCCATAGGGCAGTGATTTTTCAGAGATCTTGCTCCATTCTGAAAAGCACTGCAGAATAACGTTTAAGTCTGACAATTTTCAGACAGCCAATTAGGTGCAAAGTCTGCGAAACGTCGTGTAACATACCGTGATGGCCGAATGTGTCTTACTGCACAATGTAATTCCATTGCCTCCTCCCTGAGGCCTGTTAGGGTATGCTACAGCTGCTGAAAGGATTTCGGTTTTTCTTGGTCCTCTGTCTGTTGGGCCTGAGGTTGATGACCTCTCCACCATTTAGGGCACTTGAATTCTGACCCGAGTGACTCCCAGCAGACGTGCTGAAGACCCCTGGACAAAGTGAGGGACAATACACATGTTGACACTGATGGGCGCAGGCTCATCTACTCAGTGTGCTCCCAGCTTCCTCGTAAATTAGCGACATTTGCGAGTATTTACAATATGAAGCTTTTGCTTCACTTCATTCATTTTTAATAGACAGTAAGAGAGTTCAAGTTCAAAAGGAACCAGGAGGGTGGCAGTGGAGTCTCTCCCCCCGGTCCCTCAGAGCCCCTGCAGTGCTGCTGGACACACATGTGGGGTCAAGGGCGCATGGAGGCCTTCCTGCCTCTGCTGCCCAAAGGCAACTGTCTCTGCACACTCCTCTCCTTTCAGTAACAATCTGTTTTGGAATCTGAAATCTGTATGATCACTTTAATAATATCACTTACTAACTTCCCATCACAGAACTTCCTCAATAGCACCTGTCTTGTTACATGTCACATTATAAAGACACCGCACAGGTAAAAGCTGGCAGTGATGGCAGATATTTCTGTCCAGGCTGAAACACTGGCAAAATGGTCTGCAGATCCTCAAAGTGATGAGCAGACAGAAGGGATAAACTAAAGAAAAACTTTCAACTGTTACAGTTTTCATTTTGCACTATGAGGGTCCCACAATGTAGTCTCCAATCCATGAGCTATTTACCATTCGTGATACACAAGACTCTGCCAGAGACACTCTGGGCAACACAGTGACAGCCAAGACTGTTCCCGCCCAAGAGGCTTGACCTCTGAGGGGTGCAGTGAGGCTGCAGGACACGACGTTCGGTGTCACAAAAGCGACGTGAGGTCCCTCAGATAGCTCAAAGGAAGGGCCAACCGCATCCAACTCGTAAGAAAGGGCAAACAACAGGAAGGAGGGCCTGGGCCCTGGACACATCCTGCACTCAGGTCTCTGTTCGTTTAAGAGAAGTGAAGGCCATGCTCCAGCCACAGTCAAGAGCTTTGGACACAGACCTCGAAGGATGCACAGTTTCAGACAGAAGATGGGAAGGGGAGGCCATTCTTGAGGGAAGAGCCAACATGAGCAAAAGAGAAGACTTAAGAAACAGCAGGCCTTCAGTGGAACAGTGAACTAGGTACGTGATGGAAGGGGCCATGAGGCTGCACAGGAAGGGTGGACCCAACGGTCTGCAAACGCTGGGCTGCGGCGAGCCTGCACTGAGTGCGCTCCACAGACTGGAGGAGTCAGGGAGGGCCCAGGAGGCCGGACACGACCGCAGCCCGGGCACGGGTCAGAGCACGGAGGGTCTGACAGCAGGAACACAGGCAATAGAAAGGTGAAGTAAGAAAAGTCAGAACAGGTCAAGAAAACGCCGTGTGGGAACGCCATGTGCAGGCAGGGGTCCTTAGGACAGGACTGGTGCCTGTCCCCCCAGAAATCACCGTCCAAAGTCAGACACGGGCAGGTGGTCCCTGCTCCCTGGCGAGCACGACACTCTGCTGGCATCACAGGCTAAAATCAGGCTGGGTACTGAGCAAGGCGGCGGGAAAGGGAAAAGGTGCTGAGACAGAGCAACTGTCAAATAGGAGAGACCTTTAGGAAATTCCTCAGGTAAAAAATCTTCTAACTCAATATACCTTTAATAAGAGAGCTGATACTCCTAATAATCTCACATTTCTTTAAGGACATGAGCATACTGTATCTTTTTTTTTTAAGTAAATATGATGATAAATGGAAAATAAATCTGCCGAGTAAACATGGGGCTAAACTTTCTGGGTACTTACCAATTTTGTTACTACTTGAATTCATTGATTCTGGATTCTCAGCTATTTGTTGTTTAAGCTTTTGAAGATATTTTTCAGCCAAATATTTAAAAACTAGAATGAAAAAACCAGAAACCTCACCAGGTCAGTATAATCTGTGCACATAAAACCTGTTGTTTTACATCACTTATATTTACGTTTACGAAACAAATTTAAAATTAGAAATTCACAAATGAGTTGAAAAAATTCAACTTCTAAAAATTATCTGAATAATTACCTAATTATGATGGTAATACCAATAAATACACAGTCACATTTTATTAGTAAAGAAATAAAATAGCACTGTAGTCACTGGCTCTTTAGTTTTAAGTATACCTGAATAGTGATTAATATTCAGCAACACTACTCTGACTCAGTCTTAAAAAGATGCCTCTTTCTTTAGGTGAGAAGTATTACTTGGGACACAGAAACAACAATCAAGCTGCAATCCAACAAAATAAGTAGCAATTCCAGAATAAGAAAAATAACCATCATCCTTCTCCAATCCCAGAAGGTAGGAAATGCAAGTTAAGGTTGCCCTAACTGCCTAGTGGGGGTCCACTGCTGTGTCCAGGACAAGCAGCAACATTAGAAGGCACGCTTGAAAAACACACATACACACACACAGTCAGTTGTATGTTTAAGGATAAAGAACAGAACAAAAGCCCACTGGAATTCTGCTGTAGAGTAAGAACTATTCAAAGACATTAGTCAATAACTAAGGACTCAAACCCAGAGCAGCATCAAGTCTTTACACTACTTGATGACACGTAACAACAAGAAAAATCCTATTCTCATTACAAATAAGACTTCTAGAACTTCTCTGGTGGCACAGTGGGTAAGAATCCACCTGCCAATTCAGGGGTCACGAGTTGGATTCCTGGTTGGGGAAAGTTCCATGTACCACAGAGCCACTAAGCCTGTGGTCACAGCTGCTGAGACTGCACCCAAGAGCACTCCATGGTGAGGGAAGCCTCCACAATGAGAAGCCCGTGCAATGCGGCCAGAGGGCAGCCCGGCTCCTCACAGCTAGAGAAAGAGCCAGCACAGCAACAAAGGCTGGTGCAAGCAAAACTAAATAAAAACATTAAAAATACAAACATGATTTCCAAACAACACAGAGAAAAGGCATAAGAAGAAAAACAAACGTCTTGCCATTAATGTTAAGAAGGCACTTTACCTTCACTGACGTTCAGATCCTCCTTCACTGAAGTCCTGTAGAATCTCAACTTCAACTTTTTTGCCAGTGCCTCGGCTTCCTCACTACACATCAAGTTTAAAAAAAAAAATGCAAGTCAAGGTACTTTCTTAGCATTTGTTTTATTACATTTACTGCATACAGCCTGAAGGGAAGTCAGTGTCCGAGGTGGGAGGGGTCAGTGCCCGGGGAGGGGGTGCAGGGGGTCAGTGCCCAAGGGGGGATGTGCCCGAGGTGGGAGGGGGTGTGTGCCCGAGGGGGGGTGTCAGTGTCTGAGGAGGGGGTCAGTGCCTGAGGAGGATTTTCAGTTGTCATTGCTCTTGGGGGGTAAACACCAGCCATCTCACTGTAATTGTAAAAGACACTTTTCCATAAAGTCACTAATTCTAGCCTTAGAATAGCTAAATATCACTTTTTTTTATCTAATACTAATTTTCTCTCTTCTATTTTTAAAAACACTTGAATTTAATTACACTCCAACAGTCTTAACTGCATTACCTATTTTACTCTTATTGGCTACAAAACTACTTTGCTGCCTAAGCCAAAGTCAGTATGCTCAAGTGTCTCCAAGAGAAGACCCCTAATTCTAGTTTCATCACAGCTGCTGACTCTCTAAAGGGCTCCCAGAGACTCCTCTGCCCACACTGCCCCTCCCTGATCAAGTTGGTCTGTGTCATCAATAACACAAGTGTGTGACTCAGATTCCCTCATAAGCGTGCTAAGAGGCACTGCGGCTTTTTTGCCTTTCCCTCTCTGGGATCACATGCCTGGAACAGAGGCTGCCACACCATAAAGACACTCCCAGCTCAAGAGAGGGGCCTCCTGCCTGGAGCAAGCAAGGGCGCCAGCCTGACAGCAGACCCCCTGCCCCAGTCAAGCCTTCCAGTGACCACAAGGCCCCAGCAGCATCTTGACAACAACCTCATGAAACACCCAAAACGAAGCCACCCAGCTGAGCCACTCCCAAATTCCTGCCCCACATAGACTAAGAAATACGTTTGTTGTCTTAAACCACTAAGTTTTGGGCTAATTTGTTACATAACATCAGGTGACTAATGAACATACCCCAAAAAATAAGGTAAGAACCAGGCAACTATTTTCAAAGTCAGCAAAATGTTAATAATGCAATAAACTAATACTTACAGCGAGAAATTCTCTGGATGCCAAACGCTGTTCACACACGTGAATATAATGGGACTGAGTATACAAACAGTGTGAATCTGAACTGCTTACCTATTTAAACTTATCAGTACACTTACGCTAGATACTAAAACAGACAGACTTAACACTCATACTCAGAATAGACTTGACTGCACACAGAGTTGGACTGAGTTGCAAGGACCTAGGACTCTAAAAGGGCCTCCAAAATGTATTCCTTTAATTTTCTTTACTTCTGATTCAGTGTGAACTTTTCAAACCAGTCACACAACAGCTCACAAAAAAATGTAAGTATAAGCCTGTCTTTTGTAAGTCTATGCAAAGAAATAAAATAGGTTTTAGCTTTCTAGAATTACTGCCACCCCCTTAACAATAGCCACCTTACTTCTTTATACAAGAGTCGTCCAGGAGATCGATCTTGTTTTGTACGAGTGCAGTTGGTATGTCTCCAACTTCAGCCATCACTTTCTCTCTCCAACTGGAAATGGCTTCAAAAGATTCCCTGTCTGTGGTAGAAAATACAAGCACACAAGCCTGGGCTCCTGTAAGGTCACAAAATAAAAGTGTTATTGACATTAATGAAACAGTCCTATGCAGGGTACAGGCAACTTTTATGCACTCCAAATGATTTTTATGTAAGTAAATGTTGAACTCATCTTTGTAGCACTGCTTATTTTTTAACATATAAACTCTATTTTCTATTTCAAAGAACCAATTTTTACCAAGAGCAGTGGTTCTCAAATTTGTGCAAGTGTCAAGGTGCCCTCAAAATTATACACATTCCTTGTGAAATACCATGAAATACTAATACGTTTAATGATACCATAAGAACCAGAGAGAATAGTAAACTAGGCATGAATAACAAGCTGTTGCCAAATTCTTCCTGTCAATACCTGTCACTTTTTTCTTAATTTCCTTCAGTGCAGATTTAAGAAAAAGCACAATTTTCTCATTCTATTTACTTTCAAAAAAAATCTGTATTGTTTTATTTTAGGAGAATACCAATGATGCTAAAGAACACAAATTAAGAACCAATGCCAGACTTCCCTGGAGGCACAGTGGTTAAGAGTCCGCCTGCCAATGCAGGGGACAGGGATCCAATCCCTGGTCTGGGAAGATCCCACCTGCCTAGGACCAACTAAGCCCAAGTACCGCAACTACTAAAGCCGGCACGCTCTAGGGCCCACGAGGTGTAACCACCGAACCCACATGCTCCGACTACCAAAGCCCGTGTACAGAGAGCCTGTGCTCTGCAACAAGAGGCCACAGCAATGAGAAGCCAGTGCGCCACCACTGGAGAGTAGGCCCACTGTCCCCGCGTGCAGCAACAAGAGCCAGTGCCGACAAAAATGAAAATAAATACAATAGTGTCCACATGCCAAAAAAAAAACCAGTGTAGCACCAAGATGAAGTATTTATATATAATAGAGAGGAAGAAAGTTTTAGTTTTTCATCCTGTTCAACTTAATTCCCCTATCATACTCACTGACAATATTTTAATCATCAACTATCATCAGTTCAGTTCAGTTCAGTCGCTCAGTCGTGTCCGACTCTTTGTGATCCCATGAATCGCAGCACGCCAGGCCTCCCTGTCCATCACCAACTCCCGGAGTTCACTCAAACTCATGTCCATCGAGTCAGTGATGCCATCCAGCCATCTCATCCTCTGTCGTCCCCTTCTCCTCCTGCCCCCAATCCCTCCCAGCATCAGACTCTTTTCCAGGGAGTCAGCTCTTCGCATGAGGTGGCCAAAGTATTGGAGTTTCAGCTTTAGCATCAGTCCTTCCAATGAACACCCAGGACTGATCTCCTTTAGAATGGACTGGTTGGATCTCCTTGCAGTCCAAGGGACTCTCAAGAGTCTTCTCCAGCACCACAGTTCAAAAGCATCAATTCTTCGGCGATCAGCTTTCTTCACAGTCCAACTCTCACATCCATACATGACCACGGGAAAAACCATAGCCTTGACTAGATGGACCTTTGTTGGCAGAGTAATGTCTCTGCTTTTTAATGTGCTATCTAGGTTGGTCATAACTTTCCTTCCAAGGAGTAAGTGTCTTTTAATTTCATAGCTACAATCACCATCTGCAATAATTTTGGAGCCCCCCCCAAAAATAAATACAGTCTGACACTATTTCCCCATCTATTTGCCATGAAGTAATGGGACCAGATGCCATGATCTTAGTTTTCTGAATGTTGAGCTTTAAGTCAACTTTTTCACTCTCCTGTTTCACTTTCATCAAGAGGCTTTTTAGTTCCTCTTCACTTTCTGCCATAAGGCTGGTGTCATCAGCATATCTGAGGTTATTGATATTTCTCCTGGCAATCTTGATTCCAGCTTCTGCTTCTTCCAGCCCAGTGTTTCTCATGATGATCAACTATCATATTAGGTTGATAATATCTAATTTTAAAAATAAGCAGCAATCTTCTGGAAGAGGGTTTTTATAAATGATTAGCTCTTGAATCAGGCAGCCTGGTAACAAAAGCAGGTGACAGGAGAAAACTGTCCTGGAGTCAAAGAGGATTCCTCACTGCTACTCCTTCCTTCCAAATCCCTCAGGTGTGAGAGTTTCCCACCACTCACAGGCAAGACACAAATACTGGGCTACTAGGACACTCTGAGGCCAAGACAGTTGCTTATCCTGAGGGAATTAGGCAGAAAGCCAAAGAACAATTAATGAAGGAAAAACTGGTAGTTCACTATGGCTGAAAGGCAGATGCTTCCCTCCACTACAACAGGCTTAAAACCAAAGAATGAATCAGTTATGCGGAACTCAGGGCTAGGGGACAGGCAGACGGAGACACACCCCGAGACTTTCCCAGGGCTGAAGGAGAAAGCAGCTGAAGAGGCCACACTCGCATACTGGACAATAAATTTATGCTTAAGAAACCATTCTTTGCTAATAAAACTGTTAGCTTTAAACATAGGATTTTATATCCAGTCAAGTGTCATTTAAATTTGAGGGTCCAATAGGGTTATTTCCAAGTATACAAGGTCTCAGTCACAAAAAACAAACAACAAAAAAAAGCATTCAGAGCAGAAGTATGTAAACAAAACAAAAACAGAAAACAAGCAACAAAAGTCGAAGCAGACAGCACCAGAGATAAGGGCAGTAAGGATGATTAAGAAAAGCACAATTTTGTTTTTAAAAAATCGAGGATCAAAGGATAAAAGTCTGTCCATAAAACTCAAAACTGTTTAGTGGGGGACTGTGTGGAGAGAGCCCACAGGACTGGGAAGGGGCACAGTGCCCTCTGAGGAGGAGGAGGGACCTGGACCCAATCCATCCACAGGGAGCTGGGCGCAGGAGAGCTGGGGGTCCCCCACCTCCAGTACTGGCTGCAGGGGTGCTCGTCTGCCCAGGCCTCAGAGGACGCCTGGCTTAGTGAACCCCCTGAGGACCTGACACCTGGGGAAAAGGGTGGTAAAAACGTCAGCTTGTCTCCCCGGCCCCTAACGAGGGCGGATACCCAGCTGCCCGCAGCAGTAACCAGCTCATCACTGCACCCTCTGTGGATGGCTCTCCTTCTTTCCCTGGCTTCTCACTTCTACACCCACACCCACCCCATGTGTGGGTGTGTCTGTGTCTGTCTGTCTGTGTGGGTGTGTGAGTGTGTGTGTCTGTCTGTGTGTGTCTGTCTGTAGGCGGGTTGTAAGCCAAGACAGAATCTTAAGCTAAAGGCAATCACCCTAAGAATAAAAAGAATGTGTGACTATCAAACCAAAGGAGAAAAGTAGAATTATCCAATTTTAAATGAGAAACTACCAAACAACTGAATAGCCCTACAAAATTACAAAATTTGAACTCAAAGGAAAGAAGTACCATAGCAAGAGTAATTCCAGAAAAAAATGGGACACAAATCTCTGAAGCAGGAAGGTTCACCTGATAGAAGCCTTCAGAGTGGATACTGTAACCACCTCATCTTTTTTTTTTTTAATTTGTAATACAATTACCTTATATTTGTATAGCTGTTTAGAATTTACCCATTTTTAAGCTACTTGAACATCTCATCTTATTTAACCCAAATATACTATCAAAAAAAAAACCACAAAAAAGACCACCCAGATTACTTCTGCAGTTATAATAATCCTGACAAATATGGGACAACTAGTTATTTTACCTCCCTCTAACTGAATATTTTATCCATTCATACAGATGAAACAGTGATGCATTATGGATATTTAAATTTAGGAAAACCCAAAAAGCTAAACAAACAAAAAAGCCCTTTCTAAAAGACACTAAAAAAAATAAAAAATAAACTAAAAGAAGACTCTTCTTACAGAATTTTGACTGAGGTACTGACAAAACAGATGACAAATACCAGATTCCAAAATGTGTGTGAGAAGATCATTATTTGCCAAACTTACAAAGAAAATGGCTACAAATCGATTATACAAGTCTGGAACTCCCTCAAGCTCTTCAAGGATTTTTTTAAGAATTGAGAAGTAGAAAGGCAGGAGATCCTCGAAGGATTTCCATAAAGAAGCACCGCCCGCATCCAAGCTGAGAAAGCACGGGACGGTAGGACCAGCAGACAGAGCTGCATCTGCGGGGTGACTGTGCCGCCACCAACAGCAGGACCAACAGCACACGTGGGTCTCACACAGGCAGAGGTGAGCTGCGGCCAAGACACAAGCCGGCGCAAGGCCACTGCAAACCACCGCCAACAGGGCCACTGCGGGGCACGGGGAGCTGGCACCAGGAAAGGTGGAAGTGGAGCGCTGACTCCCACAAAAAGGAAGTCAGCTGACAGAATCAAGGACACATTAGTCCCCTAAGACCACAAAGCACTGAGGAAGCCAGGACAAAGTCCCAGACAGAAAAGTACCTGCCACCATCCACATACAGAGGCCCCGGCACCACCCCACCCTGCCACCCTTCTCTGTGCCCGCTCCAGGGGCCTCAGGGCCCAGCCCGCTCGGGAGGAACTGGGAGTGAAGCCATCGGCATTCCCCTCCCAGACCACAAGGCTGGGCCCAGAGGAAAGGAGACTTAACTTACATTATCTGGCTATTCCTACTACCAAATTGAGATATGTGTATGACTAGAAATCACTGAGGCGGCTGAGAAAAATTATTTAAGAGTGACCAGGAGTTGGCCTGGATGGGAGGTGAGTTTGGGGGAGAATGGGTGCATGTACGTGAATAGCTAAACCCCTTTGCTATTCATCTGAAATTATCACACACTGTTTATCAGCTATGCTCCAATATAAAGTTAAAGAAAGAGCGGCCAGAAGAGACGTGAGATGAGGGTACTGTCAAGGAAACGCCTTCTGCTCCTACCGCTGCTCCTGCTGCTAAGTTGCGTCAGTTGTGTCCGACTATGCGACCCCACAGACGGCAGCCCACCAGGCTCCCCCATCCACGCAAACATAAAGAGGGGGCGAGACGCAGCCGTGTGTCACTACCTTCAGGAGCGATGCCTCTCCAGCATACCAGCTGTAACTGTTTTTTTTAATGTGTTTATTATTCATTGGAGGATGACTGCTTTCTGATATTGGGTTGTTTTCTGCCATATATCAATTAGAACTATATTTAATTTTTAAATGACCATGAAAAAATAAACTAAAATGACCCCACACTGCTCTCCATTCTTTTTCTTCCTCCAGCCCCTAGCTCTGTTAGTGCAAGACATCTTTGGAAAAGTTCATGTTTTAATTTCTCTGTTGACACTGAAAGGCAGCTAGTGTCTTCTATCCATATATTGTACAAAGACCTTTATTTTCCTCCTATTTAACATACCTTCAATACTACCTACCCTGAAAACTGGAGCACTAGAAAAGTTTCTTCAACATCATAGCTAACAGTAAGTCACCCATAAATGGATCACTTCTAACAGTTAATAAACTACCCCACTTACGCACAGATCAGAATACAGAGCTCTGAATAAATTTTTGGTGTCAATGACAAGATCACCAATAGCAAGTATTTATTCCTCATTAACAATATCATTCCAAAAAAGTCACCACATTTTCATACAATTCAGAAAATACTCTCCAAGATACATAATATGCAGTTATTTCTGTCCTCAAACCACTGACAGATACTGCAAGACGGTCTGCAGGCTGGTCCAGAGTGGCTGATGAGCAGCATCAGTGTCACCTGGGAGGCAGTGGAAATGCAGACTCTTGGAGCCACCTGCAGATCTACCGAAGTCAGGCTGCATTTTAATGAGCTCCCCAGGGTATTCCTGTGCACAATCAAGTTGAAGAAACACTGCTCCAGAGAACACTGGAAAAGGCCACTTGGAATCACAAGGCTTTAAAAACACTCTTATAGATATTACTAAGGATTTAAAATTCTGGCTCCTATTTTTTTTTCACACTTTATAACCTAAAGCACACAAATTATTCAATGAACCAATTTGTCACAGATTCCATGCTCATGTAACTTCAAAACAAACCTGACACTTGAAATCTAATTCTGTTATTCCTTAATTCTTGTGTTTATTATAACTTACAACCAGTTTCCTGTCCAGAGCTATTCAATTTCCAACAATTTATATTCATTTATATTTGTGAAATAAAGTGTTTTTTTTTTAAGAAAAGAAGTGTTTTCTTCTACTTATGTGAGTTCAGTTTAGTTGCTCCGTCATGTCCGACTCTTTGTAACCCCATGGACAGCAGCACCCCAGGCTTCCCTATCCATCACCAACTCCCAGAGCTTGCTCAAACTCATGTCCATTGAGTCGGTGACGCCATCCAACCACCTCATCCTCTGTCGTCCCCTTCTCCTCCTGCCTTCAATCTTTCCCAGCATCAGGGTCTTTTCCAATGAGTTGGCTCTTCGCATCAGGTGGCCAAAGTATTGGAGCTTCAGCTTTAGCATCAGTCCTGGCAATGAACATTCAGGACTGATTTCCTTCAGCATAGACTGGCTGGATCTCCTTGCAGTCCAAGGGACTCTCAAGAGTCTTCTCCAACACCACAGTTCAAAAGCATCAACTCTTAGCACTCAGCTACTTACGTGCATAATCTCAAATAACAGGTCTTAAGTCTAAAACCTCATTTCCATATATTTAGTCAGAAGCATTTTTTTGTGTGTGAGAACCAAGTCACAGTAAAAAACTAATGAAAATCTCTTCTATGTTGTATGCAACTTTCTAAGTATGGTTTCTATTGCCAAGGGTGGACTTTCTTAAGAGTTTAAGAGGAGTTATCTGGAATGCTAAAGGCTTCCCAATATGATCTGCGCTCTGTTCTAACCTACTGACAAGGAAATCACGTTTCCACATGCTTCACTGTGCAATTAAGCCAGTATTCTAAGAACATAACAGTGCCTTGGAGCAACAATCTTGCTGTAATTTAAATGAATTATAATATTTTTTTAAATATCATTTTTATGTATCTTGAATAACACATTTTTAGAATAAAAATTAGTAGGTCATAATTTTTTAAGGCATAGTGTTTCAGTCACTGAATCTCCATCTGAACTCATTCAGCCCACCTTTTCTCCCTGCTCCTTATTTCTGCTTAATTAAATCATCACTGGAATCTACACTAGAAGCAGATGTTACCTGGTGCCAAGCTGTCATCCACTGCCCCTGCCTCTGAGAACCCCTCTCCCTCTCTGAACAGCAGCCTACAGTTTAGGCAGCCAACCCTACTGTCTGCCCTGGGGAGGCCATGTGTGCACCAAGCCGATTAGGTTAATCACTTTCCTCTGACTTCTCACTGTAATCTGGTCAAAGGTGGTCTGATCAGATAAATGCTCTGAACTTTTGATGCACAGTTGTGGGTAACCTTGGTTCCTGAAGGATGTGAACAAAGCACTGTAACCTTGTAGCCTAAAAGAAAATCAACATGAGGAGGAATCCCACATGGGGAGGGGGCCAGCCAGGAGATCAGCAAGACTACCATCCCAACAAACCGCAACTGAAAGCTACTCCCACTAACAAGTCAACAGACGGTAAATAAGTCAGTCTGAAATAATTTTCAGTAGCCAAAAGCATTCTTATGGAGGCTCACAAAAAGCGTAAAAGAATGTTCAATATGTCAAATTTATATAATGTTGCTACTATTTGTTCCTCAATTCAAATAGGGATGTGAGGGGAAAAAAGCTAAGGCTTAAGACCTGGCTCAGTATCCACCCTCTGCCATTTTAACAGAGTTGGCTAAAAAAAGTTACATTTTAAGAAAAGCTTTTAACAGATCTATTTATACACTTACGATAGCTTTAAATTAAAATGTTAAATACAGGGAGATCAAATCTGTTCAAAGTCTTCTAGTCCAAATGAAACAAAGGGAAAAGAAATTTGAATATCACCCACAGTAAATTAAGATGTTCAGTTCGGTTCAGTCGGTCAGTCATGTCCGACTCTTTGAGACCCCATGAATCGCAGCACGCCAGGTCTCCCTGTCCATCACCAACTCCCGGAGTTCACTCAAACTCATGTCCATCAAGTCGATGATGTCATCCAGCCATCTTGTCCTCTGTCGTCCCCTTCTCCTCCTGCCCCCAATTCCTCCCAGCATCAGGGTCTTTTCCAGTGAGTCAACTCTTCGCATGAGGTGGCCAAAGTATTGGAGTTTCAGCTTCAGCATCAGTCCTTTCATTAACATGTAAATACTAATAATTATGGGTTCTCTTTTTAGTTTCTGGCAAAGAATGTCTTTTGTAAACATATGAAAGAGAATTGGATGATATATGCAGAGTACATCATGCAAACGAAATGCTGGGCTGGATGAAGCACAAGCTTCAATAACCTCAAATATGCAGATGACACCACCCTTAGGGCAGGAACAGGAACTAAAGAGCCTCTTGATGAAAGTCATAGAGGAGAGTGAAAAAGCTGGCTTAAAACTCAACATTCAAAAAATGAAGATCATAGCATCCAGGCCCATCACTTCATGGCAAACAGACAGGGAAACAAGGGAAACAGTGACAGATTTTATTTTCTTGGGCTCCAAAACCACTGCAGATGGTGACTGCAGCCATGAAATAAAAAGACACTTGCTCCTTGCAAGAAATCCTATGACAAACTTATATAGCATATTAAAAAGCAGAGACATTACTCTGCCAACAAAGGTCCATCTAGTCAAAGCTATGGTTTTTCCGGTAGTCATGTATGTATGTGAGAGTTGGACTATGAAGAAAGCTGAGCACCAAAGAATTGATGCTTTTGAACTGTGGTGCTGGAGAAGACTCTTGAGAGTCCCTTGGACTGCAAGGAGATCCAACCAGTCCATCCTAAGGGAAATCAGTCCTGGGTGTTCATTGGAAGGACTGATGCTGAAGCTGACACTCCAATACTTTGGCCACCTGATATGAAGAGCTGACTCATTTGAAAAGACCTGATGCTGGGAAAGATTAAAGGCGGGAGGAGAAGGGGACAACAGAGGATGAGGTGGTTGGATGGCATCACCGACTCAATGGACAAGAGTTTGAGCAGGTTCAGGGAGTTGGTGATGGACAGGGAGGCCTGGCGTGCTGCAGTCTATGGGCTCGCAAACAGTTGGACATGACTGAGCGACTGAACTAAACTGAACAAGTTAAAACAAGAAGTCTGTGACAAACTGGATGAGCCAAGTTAAAAAAATTAACAGATAATAATGAACACAGTCTTATGGCAAAAACTGGAAAAAGGGTTATAACCTCAGCTGCAGTGGAAATTAAAATATTTTTAGCTACCTGGTCTTTTCCTTTAAATTAGGGACCCAAATAATCTCCTTAACTGTACAATTCCAACATTTTCTCCTTTTTATTCATATACAAATCATTTTTCACATTTGACCAGTTCTTTTTTTAACTTTATTTTGAGATAATTGTAGACTCACACAATTGTGTCTTATTAGAAATACGTAACGGTAATTACTTCCTCAAAAAATAACCACACTAGTGAAAAAGTAATACTGACAAATCACAGTGTTAAAAGCTTAAAAATAAATAATCCAACCTATTTATTTCTCACAAAAAGAATACATTATATACTAAGAATTTAGAGAAAAAAGCTAGGTAGGTAAAAACAGGGATTCTGCCCACAATTTAGTCTTCGGTCCTATCAAGGTAGCTCTTTCCTTTCACTTGTAACTCGTACTTCTCTGAACTTGTGCAGCCCTGAAAAGGCTTTACCCACACACGTTAATGTCAAAACAAAATGCCATTTTGTTTGCTGGAGTTTTCCTTTTTCTTATATTAGTTTCCATTCTCTGACTATATAGTCATTTCCCTGGAGTCAGAGAAGACATTTCATAGTTTCTGACTTACTAGGTCTGGGACTGCCTATATGAGTCATGTAATTCTAAGGCAGAGACAACAGTCTATTGTATAAAGTATTATTTACCACCCAACAAGATCTTTATAAGAGTAACGGCCTGGGGTTTTAAAAAATACTTTGAAATTAATTTAAATATTCTTAAAGAGAAATCCTTCTATGGGGAACAAAAAAGGCAAAATTCTTTGTTCAGCCAAAAGAACACATTCAAACAGACTAAAGACACTCACAATTTACCTCGATAGTAGGCCTTGGTTATTGCATCAAACTCCTCCTGACCTGCTGTATCCCATAACATGAGCCTGACGTCTTCGTCATTAACTCTGAAACAAGAGATGAATTTATTTTATATGCAAAGGAAATGTCTTTATTTTTAAAATCTGGAGTTATTAAAACTACATTGTGGGCTTCAATCTGAAAAAGTCTAAGTGCTTTTAAGTGCTGACACCATTAACCACAGTGAGAGCAAAGGGTGAAAGACACCCCCTAACGCTGTCACTTTACACGATTTGGAGTTACCTGTTGTGCTGGCTCTAGGACTAGCATCAGAGGGGTCCACACCTGCAGATTCAACCAATCGCAGACAGAATGTATTTGGAGGGCTTCTCGGGTGGCTCAGCGGTAAAGAAGACATGTGTCCGATCCCTGATCCTGGGAGATCCCACGGGCAGCAGAGCCACCGAGCCTGCGAGCCACACTCTGGGGCCTGTGCTCCAGAACCAGGAGCGGGAACTTCCCAGCCCGCGCACCACAACCACTGAAGTCACGCCCTAGAGCCTGTGCCGCACAAGAGAAGTCTCCGCGATGAGAAGCCCACGCACCGCAACTAGAGAAAAAGCCCACTCAGCAACAAAGACCCAGCACAGCCCGAAATAAATAAAGTTATGTTTAAAAAATGTGGGAAAAACTCTAGAAAGTTCCAAAAATAAAACTTGAACATGCTATGTGCCCAGCAACTACTCACGCAGCATTTACCTTGTATTAGACGTTATAACTAATCTGGAGATAACTGAAAGTCTATGGGAACACGTGTGTGGGTTAACTGCAAATACTGTGCCATTGTGTACACGGAACTGAGCGTCTGTGGAGGCTGGTGTCCATAGGATCCTGGCCTGTCCTGAGAAAGCTTCCTCAGGTCAGCTGCCCCTCCAGCCGCCCCACTCTAACACGCAGAGACCAGAGAGAGAGGACGAAGCAGCTCACCACGCTGGCCCCTTAACGCAGACACTGACTGTTCTGTCGCACCTGCTGTCTTACTCACAGGCAACAGTCCTTTTATAGAGCCACTGCCAACAGCAAGTCAGCAAGTCCTGAACCACAGCTCTGAGCGAAAATACCCGGCAAGGGGCCTTCAAGCTCGTTGTTACAACTGCATCAACCGATCAATATATAACTTCTTTTTCTGCATTGCTCTGTTCAAAGACACCTTATTTAATATATATTGCTGATTCATCGACTTTGAACTCATGGCCAACAGCAGTATTACTGGTACTTGAAAGAAGCTTATCTAACACATGTGTCTCCTCCATGAGGCACATCACTGCTCACCTGACAGCACGTCAGTTCTAGGCTTGGTGCTGTTTTAAACAGCAAAACCAACAAAACACACAAAAACAGAGCATGAAAAGGCCACTTATGGACTTATGAGAGGTGAAACAAAAAGGTGGAGGTTGTCTCGTTCAGCCTCAGCCAGACCTGTGTGTGCAGGTGACGCAAATGTTTTGAGGCTCTGTGCATGTCCATGAATGGGGTCCCAAGTCTGGGGTTGTAAATACATTTTAGCAAGTAGTGAATCGGAACATACAAAGTCCACAAATAATGAGAAGTAACTGCATACTTAAAATATTAATATGGAATCTACAAATAATGAAGGTCAACTATATACTTAAAATATTATTTTGGTCCGATAACAAGTACAAAAATAAACATAATCAAGATTTAAAATGAATCCTCTTAAGACATCTAAGAAAGGAAGCAAAAACAGAAGTATTTTTAGAAAAAAGGTAAACAGATTATAAATTCAACAATTTTTAAAACAATGAACACAATTATCTCTGATGCTAATGTCTGGGACAGTTAAGTCAGATTTGTTTAATGTTACTTATTTCTCTGTGATAAATTTTAGTTTGTCTCCTACAATTTAGAATAATCTCAAAAGTTCTCAGGACTAAGGACAAAAATTGTTACTTTGATGTGTTTTAGAACTGGATTTCTTTTTCACCGGCGTATTTAATCCCCTCAAACCTTTCTCTTATTTCTTTAAAGTAAAAATACATTATTAATTCTCCAACTTCTACATAGTCCTGTCCAGTTTTAAAAAAGAGAAGAGACATTCTATACAAACAGATTCCTTAATATATAAGAGATGAAAATTACTGTGAAAGGTAACATTCCTTCCAAAGAAAATCGTGGACAGAAATCTCAGGAGAATCAAGCACTCCTTTCTGTTTAAGAAGTGCCTATGATGGGATTTCCCTGTGGCCTGGTGGTTAACAATCTGACTTGCAGCACAGGGGACACGGGCTCAACCCCTGGTCAGGGAACTAAGGTCCACAAGCCACGGAGCAACTGAGCCCATGTGCTGCAGCCAGAGTCCGTGCGCCGCAGTGAAAGGCCCCATGTGCCACACCTGGAACCGACACAACCAAACAATGAATAAAATGTGTTTAAAAGTGCCCAAGGTGCCACCAACAAATATAAAACAGATATAAGCAGAAAAAAAGAGAGGAGGGTAGCAAAAAGGAAGAAAAAGGAGAGAGGAGAGGGAGAGATGGAGGAGGGGAAAAGACGGTGAAGACACACAAAGGAGTGAGTGACTCAGCACTGTGCCACCGGACACCCAGCGTGTGTGCTGTAGCCAGTCACCATCATCGGACACCGCTCATCAACCAAACCCCAGAGGATAAAGTTGCCAAGTACATACTGGATTTGTCGCTCCAAAAAATCAACTCCAATGGTTTTCTTGTAGTCTTTTGTAAAAATGCCTTTGCAATACCGCTGAATCATACTTGACTTTCCAACTGCACCATTCCCTACAACCACCATCTTGATGGCCACTTCCATATCTTCCTCCAACATTTTTGGAGTTGAAAAGGTTTCTGTGCCAACTTTAATTCCAGGTGATTAGATCTTCTCTCTCAAACCTGTGGTTTAAAATGAAATTATTTTTTTCATGACATAAAAATAAGCTATAATTATTTTATCAAGAAATAATCAAACTGAATTCCAAGGATTTGTTTCCATGATGAAGAGCCTCCCCTCCCCACTCTGTTCATTTAACTTAAATTCTCTGAAAAGAGAGACAATAATATTCACTTTTGAATCTTTACCAATAGCACAATGTATGACTTTCAGGTACTGATAAATGAGTGGATTCTGCCTTTCACAAAGATTAGACTATGGGCTTTAGAGTTGAGGCCTGATTTAAAGTTGCCTTTTACCAGTTCTGTGCTCTTCGTGAAATTATTGCTTATCCTTTTCAAGCTTCAGTTTTCTGAAGATATTTAACCTCACAGGATTGTTGACTGATACATATAAAGCACTGAGCACAGTGAAAGTTAAGCATTCAAAAAATGGTAGTTTCATATACCCTAAGAAATCCTCCATAGATAGTTAACACCAAATAGGAAACAAATACAAAGTCTAAGGAAACTGCTCATCCTCACTGGTGATAATTAACATCCCTAGATCTGCACCCAAAAGAAGGGTTTTGTGTAATACCATGCAACCAAGTGACGGCATCCAGCTCTTAAGTCACAGTACTTTAGTATTCAGGTTACAATCAATCCATTACACATAATCTTGTATCACACATTTTCTTCCTTTACTTTCAGACTAGTTATAGTTATTCACACAATGAAAGTAACAGTACGTGTACTGTGTGCATTTTAGACTGAATGAACAGTCTAGACCCTCACAACAGAGGGCTCATTTTTTCATATTTGTTAAAATTATTAATGCTATTTATGTTCCTACCTACTTAACTATTATATTCTAGCTACCTGAACCAAAACTTCATTTATACAACCACTACACTAAACATGTCTGAAATGTGAAAAGCATTCCTTTCTTTGTCCCTAATGGAGTCTCAGTAACTGGCCCTAGTGCTTCATAAACTTGCATGATTTAAGCAGCATCTAAAAGCACTTGTTAAAGTACAAGTTCTAGGTCTCCACTTCAGACATAATTAAATTATTAAAACAACCTAAAATATCAGAACAAAAGAAAGATGACAGAAGCAAAAATATGGTTAAATACAGAAAGACATCCTCTTGAATGTTCTACGTTACATTTGACAGTTGAAAGAAAAATCATAATACTGTTCGATGTGGTTTTCAATATACGTAGAGAAAACATTTAAGACAATTATTTATACATGGGAGAGGACACAAGGATGTGAAGGGAGGTAAGGCTTCTATACTTCACTTAAGCTTGTAAAATGCTGACACCAATAGACTGCGATAAATTATCTACATGGCTAAAGTTACACAAAGAAATATTCAAAAATACTAGAAAACATGATAAAACGAAATTCTAAAAACACCATAAAAATATCAGAATGTAATTGACATTTATAGAGCTGTCCACACAACAGCAGAACAGTCTTCAAGCACCCACTGAACATGTATCAAGACAGGACATAGTCTAGGCCATCAAACAACCCTCAACAAAATTAAAATAAAGAGACCACAGTGGAATCAAACTAGAAGTCAGTAACAGAAAGATAACAGGAAAGTCTCCAAGCATTTGGAAACTAAAAACAGACTTCTCAATAATCCATGGGCCAAAGGAGAAGCTCAAGAGAAATTTTAAAAATAACTGAATTGAAATAAAATGAAAATACAATGTGTCAAAAGTTTGTGGGACACAGCTAACATAGTGCTGAGAGAAAATTTACAGCACTAAATGCTTACCTCAGAAAAGAAGAAAAGTCTCAAAGCAATAACCTGAGCTCCCACCTCAAAAAACTGGAAAAACAAGTGCAAAATAAACCCAAAGCAAGCAAAGGGAAGGAAATAATAAAGAGAAGCAATCAATGAAATTGATATAACAATTAGGAAAATAAAATCTGTAACTTTAAAACCTCAAAAAGAAAGCTCCAAATTCAGGTGATTTCACTGCAGAATTCTACCAAACTTTTCAAAACGATATACAATCCCCACAGAATGTAGAAGAGGAGGAAACATCCCCTAACTTATTTTATAAAGCCAGCATTATCTTGACACCAGCACCACAAAGACAGTACAAAAAAGAAAACTAGACAAACAGTCCCTCATGAATATAATGCAAAAATCTTCAACAAAACATGAGTAAATCACATCCAGCAATGCATAAAAAGAATAACCAGGACCAAATGGGCTTTACTTGGGAATGTAGGCTGTTTCAACACTCAAAAATCAATGTAACCCACCACATTAACAGAGTAAAGAAGGACAACCCCATCACCATATCAACCAATGCAGAGGAAATATTTAACGTAATTCAACATCCATTTGTGAGAAAATTTCTCAGCAAACTAGAAAGAGAAAGGGACTTTTTCAGCCTGATAAAGGGCATCAATTAAAACACACACACACACAAAAACCTACAGCTAACATCATACTCAATTCTGAAAGACAGACTGCTCTCCCCCTTAGAGTGAGAACAAGGTCAGGATGTTCACTCTCACTACTCCTGTTTATCATTAGGCATAGCCAGAGCAATAGCAACAAAAAGACACAAAGTGCTTACAGTTTAGGGGGAAACTATCCCTACTCACAGATGACATGATTGTCTATGGATTGTCCAAGGAATCAAACAAACAAACAATCCTGAAACTAGTAAGTGAATTTAGCAAGGACACAGGCTACAAGAGTAACACACAACACTGAGCTGTATTTCTAATGTCCTAACAAGGTATGATTTGAAGCCAAAAAAAATTTAAATGATATTTACAATAGCGTCCTCCCAAAATGAAATTCTTTGATATGAAACAAATTCAGACACGCCTGAGTGACTGAACTGACTGAAAGTTGGAGAAAATCATACCACCCAATTTTAAGACACTATAAAGCTACATTCATCAGAAAGAGTGATACTGGCAAAGAGAAAGATACAGAAATCAACACAGCACAGGCCCAGCACAACAGAGGGCCCAAAACAGACCCATGAAAACACAGCCAGCTGATTTTCGACAAAAACTCAAAACTACTAAATGGAGACACGGCAGTCTTCTCAACAAACTGTGATGGAACAACTGGACATTCATATGCAAAAAAAGTAAACCTTCCCCTAAATCTCACACCTTATACAAATAATTCAAAATAGATTATAGATCTAAATGTAAAACTTTAATATCTAGAAGGTGAAAACCTTCTTGACCTGGGATTATGCAAAGCCACCAGAGAAGCCCCACCAAAAGATGTACAAAAGGAAATATAGATAAAGTAGATTTCATCAAAATTAAAAATATCAGCTCTGTGAAAGATACTGTTGAAACAATAAAACAAGTTATAGACTGCAAGAAAATAGTTGCAAAACATACCTAACAACTCGTATCCAGGACATATAAAGAACCTTTAAATGTCAACATAAGAAGCTACCAAATTTAAAAATAGGTAAAAGTCTTGGCCAGATATTCACCCAAGATTATATACGCCAAGTAAGCACATGAAAAGATATTCAACAGCTTTGGCCATTAGTTAAAGACACACTGGGCTCCGTTGCTGCGTCCCACTCTTTTCAACCCCACAGACTGCAGCCCACCAGGCTCACATTCTTTCCATGAGATTTCCCAGGCAAGAATACAGGAGTGGGTTGCCATTACCACTATATGCCTATCAGAATGGCTAAATTAAAAAATCCAACCACACCAAGTGCTAAAGAGGAAGTGGAGCAATTGGAACTCTCACATTTTGCTGGTGAGAATGCAAAATGATAGTCACACTCTGGAAACATGGGTGACAGTTTCTTATAAAGTTAAACATACTTTATGTGATCCTACAACCCCAATCTTAGCAGCACCCTAGAGAAACAAAAACTTATGCTCACACAAAAACCTGCATAGGAATGATTACAGCAGCTATAGTCACCATAAACTAGAAACAATCCAAACGTCCTCCAGTGGATGCATATCCATCCACCAGAATACTACTCAGTAATAAAAAGGATAAGTTGTTGATACATCCAGCAACTTGAAGGAATCTCAAAGGCATTATACTGAGCGAAAGAAGCTTACATGTTGTATGATTCCATTTACATGAGATTCTGGAAAAGATCAGTAATTGCCAGGGGTTGGAGTAAGGGGGAGTTTATGAGACGACAGACAGCGTGAGTGGTTGGAGGTGACAGAAGTGTTCCATACCCTGACTACTGCGGTGGTCACATGAATCTAAAATTCACAGAACTGCACACTCCCGAACAAAGTCCACTTTATCACATGATAATGTTTAAAAGAATAAAATGTAAAGAAAAATAAATGGAATCAGATCTTAACACAGGCAGTCCGACCCTTGTGATTATCAGCCACTCACTTCTCTACAGACTAAAAAGAACTATACCAACATAACCAAGTTCTTGCTACTGCTGCTGCTAAGTCATTTCAGTCGTGTCCGACTCTGTGTGACCCCATAGACGGAAGCCCACCAGGCTCCCCTGTCCCTGGGATTCTCCAGGCAAGAACACTGGAGTGGGTTGCCATTTCCTTCTCCAATGTGTGAAAGTGAAGTCGCTCAGTCGTGTCCGACCCTTAGCGACCCCACGGACTGCAGCCTACCAGGCTCCTCCATCCATGGGATTTTCTAGGCAAGAGTACTGGAGTGGCTTGCCAGTGCCTTCTCCGGGAAAAAACCACTGCTACTGCTACTGCTAAGTCACTTCAGTCGTGTTCGACTCTGTGCGACCCCATAGACGGCAGCCCACCAGGCTCCGCCATCCCTGGGATGCTGCTGCTGCTGCTGCTAAGTCACTTCAGTCGTGTCTCGAAATCCCTAAACTGAGAGGTTAAAGCAAAGTCCAATATGGGGCGGGGCTTGCGGTGAGGGGTGGGGCTTGAGCCAAATCAGAGAGGGTCAGGTCTGGGACTCCACCGAAGAGGATCGAGCCAAAGACCCTGATGCTGAGCAGAGGGAACGTGGGGACTCCGAATAAGGGGAGGGAGAAAAGTGTAATTCTGAGTATAATACCTTAAGAGCTTGAGAGTAACACTGTATGTGTGTTCTATTCCCAAGTTTAATTTTACAAACAACAGCAGCACAATACGTTAGAAAAGAGTTAACTCAATGATCAAAACAGTGGTTTTTCCATCACTGCCTGTACTTCAACACACGTATGATTGATTATACTTATACAATCACGGAAAACCTTCTCAGGTTCACTGAAGTTACCTGGAAGATATCCTCACTTGTATGAAATCTAGAGACGTAACAGTCCTTCTCAGACTGTAAAGTCACTTGTCCGGGCCGTGACAGCGAAGCTGTCGCCCTATCACACCCTCAGGGTCCGGAGCCTGGGGTCCCCGCGGGAAGCGACTCTGCGGCGCCTGGTGTCAAGGGGAGCGCGCAGCCGGCTCAGCCGCATTCCAGGGGCGCCTCGGCAACACCCCGGGCAGCGTGCGGCCGGGCAGGGAGGGGCCCGCTGCCTGGACGCGGTCTGGAAGCCGGGGTGGACTCGGGCCCTTTCCCAGCCAGCCGCGACCCGCACTGAACGGCCCGCCACGTCCAGGGAGACCCGGGCGCGGGGAGGCGCGGGGGGCAGACGGCAGCGCGGGGAGACGAGGGCCCGGGGGAAAGCGGGACTACGCGGGGAGAAGGGAGCGCGCGGAGGGGCGGGAAGACGGGGGTCGCCGCCGGGCCCGGGCCGCTCCAGGCGTGCGCGCGACGGCCGGGTGGGAGCGAGCGCCCGGCCTGGAGGCCGCGCCGCCCCCGCGCAGCCCCCGGCGGGCGCGTCCCGGGCCGCTGCGAGGCGAGGAGTGGCCGCCGGCCGGGGCGCGAGCCGCTACTCACCCTCCCCGCGCCGCCCGCCGCCCGGCGCCACAACGCCTCCGGGGCGCGGCGCAACCGCCGCCTCGCCGCGTCCGCCGGCCCCCGGCCGGCCGTCCGGCCGGCTCGCGCCCTCTTCGCTCTTCAGGAGTGGCTGTGATGCTTCGGGAACTTTACTGGCAGCAGGGCTCGGAACGGGCGGCGCGAGCAACCCCGCCGGGAAGGGCCGGGTGCGGGCACCCAGCCTCCGCGCGGCCCGGCCCCTCCGCGCTCCGAGCATGCGCCGGGCTCGCGGTGCGCACGCGCGCGCCGGGCCCCGCCCCCAGCCGGCCGCCGCGGGGCGCGGGCCGCTACCTGCCGCGCGAGGAGGCGGCCGGGAAGGCGCCGCAAGCGTTTCCGCTGCACGGGGGCGGGCTCCAGAGTCTGCGGGAACCGGCGCCCTGGACGCACCTGACGCGCCTGACTGAGAGGACCCTGACGGGCGGGGAGAGCAAAACTGTGGAGCCAAGTCTGCGTTCACACGCTGTGGCTGGACCAAGTGGAAGTCTGCGGTGGTTAATAACTCAGACAACCAAACCAAAATCCGAAGGTTCACCCCGAAAGCAGCCTAAACTTTGCTTCACGGGCACGGACACCAATGCTGATGAGGATGTGGAGTAACTGAATTCCTCACGCAGCTGGAGTGTAACTTTCGAAAACAATTTGGCGCTATACTATAGAAGCCAAGGCTATGGTTTTTCCAGTGGTCATGTATGGATGTGAGAGTTGGACTATAAAGAAAGCTGAGCGCAGAAGAATTGATGCTTTTGAAGTGTGGTGTTGGAGAAGACTCTTGAGACTCCCTTGGACTGAAAGGAGATCCAACCAGTCCATCCTAAAGGAAATCAGTCCTGAACAGTCATTGGAAGGACTGATCTGAAGATGAAACTCCAGTACTTTGGCCACCTGATGCAAAAAGCTGACTCATTTGAAAAGATCCTGATGCTGGGAAAGACTGAAGGCGGGAGGAGAAGGGGACGGTAGAGG
This sequence comes from Moschus berezovskii, assembly GCF_049115385.1. Lineage (NCBI taxonomy): Eukaryota > Metazoa > Chordata > Mammalia > Artiodactyla > Moschidae > Moschus > Moschus berezovskii. The sequence goes on along the minus strand of NC_142482.1, from coordinate 14,955,449 downwards.
TTGAGGTGGTTGGATGGCATCACCGACTCAATGGACATGAGTTTGAGCAAACTCCGAGAGTTGGTGATGGACAGGGAAGCCTGGCATGTTGCAGTCCATGGGGTTGCAGAGTTGGACACGACTGCGCCACTGAACTGAACTGAACTATAGAAGCCAACCCTGTGACCCAGCAATTCCATGGTTATGGGTATAGCCAAGAGAAATGTGTGCTTGCAAGGCACCAACAGTCATCAGAATGTTGACAGATGCATTTGTTTTAATAACCCCAAATGGAAATAACCAAAAAAGACCATCAAGGATAGAATAAGGTAATACATTCACAGTGTTCATATGATAGGACACTTCTAAGCAATGAAAAGTATGACCTGCTACAGGCGACAACATGGATAAACTGCAAAAGCATAAAGCTGAGCATAAGATGTCAGATAGAAAGGACATAGGGGTAAGTCCATCTCTATAAAGCACAATAGGAAACATAATCTGCTAAAAGTTGTAGTAATTACCCAGGTGAGGAGGGGCTAGTGAATGGGGGAAGGGCTTCTAATGGGCTCTGGTTGTTGGATCGTGGTGCTACTTACAGGGTTTGCTGAAAATCTGCTAAACTGTGCGCTTACGCACATATTTATGTGTATGCATTATGTGGTGCAGTAATTTAAATTTTTTAGTTTGAAAATTTATAAGTTGTTTTAGCTATAATTTCGATATAGTCTTGTAAGCATAGTCATTATTTACAAGAAATTTAATGTCAGATAACCACCTTATCTGTAGGATTTGGTTAGTATTGTCTGGTAATCTTAAGTAATATAGACACCCCCTTTAAAGGAAAAGAAAACAAACCTCAGTGAAGAAATGGACAAATGAATAGACATTTCCTCAAATAAGATATACAAATGACTAATAATTACAGAGAAAGAGGCTCAATATCACTATAATCATTCAGTTCAGTCGCTCAGCCGTGTCCGACTCTCTGCGACCCCATGAATCACAGCACGCCAGGCCTCCCTGTCCATCACCAACTCCCGGAGTTCACTCAAACTCATGTCCACAGAGTCGGTGATGCCATCCAGCCATCTCATTCTCTGTTGTCCCCTTCTCCTGCCTCCAATCCCTCCCAGCATCAGCGTCTTTTCCAGTGAGTCAACTCATCACGTGAGTTGGCCAAAGTGTTGGATTTTTAGCTTTAGCATCAGTCCTTCCAATGAACACCCAGGACTGATCTCCTTGCTGCTGCTGCTGCTGCTAAGTCGCTTCAGTCGTGTCCAACTCTGTGCGACCCCATACACGGCAGCCCACCAGGCTCCGCCGTCCTTGGGATTCTCCAGGCAAGAACACTGGAGTGGGTTGCCATTTCCTTCTCCAATGCATGAAAGTGAAAAGTGAAAATAAAGTCGCTCAGTCGTGTCCGACTCCTAGCGACCCCATACATGGCAGCCCACCAGACTCCGCCGTCCTTGGGATTCTCCAGGAAAGAACACTGGAGTGGGTTGCCATTTCCTTCTCCACTGATCTCCTTGCTGCTGCTAAGTCACTTCAGTCGTGTCCGACTCTGTGTGACCCCATAGATGGAAGCCCACCAGGCTCCCCTGTCCCTGGGATTCTCCAGGCAAGAACACTGGAGTGGGTTGCCATTTCCTTCTCCAATGTGTGAAAGTGAAAAGTGAAAGTGAAGTCGCTCAGTCGTGTCCGACCCCTAGCGACCCCATGGACTGCAGCCCACCAGGCTCCTCCATCCATGGGATTTTCTAGGCAAGACTACTGGAGTGGCTTGCCATTGCCTTCTGCGACTGATCTCCTTAGGGAAATGCAAATCAAAAGCACAATGAGATACCATTTCACACCCATAGGATGACTTATAAAACAGACAAACAAAAGTCAGGAAATAACAAATGTTGGCAAGGATGGTGAGAAATCATAACCCTGAGGCACTGCTTTCTGTTAGGAATGTAAAATGGGGCAGCAACTATGGAAAGCAGTACAGCAGTTTGTAAAAAACATTAAAACTCCTTGGAGCACAAAATGAAGCAGGGCAAAGGCTAATAGAGTTTTGCCAAGAGAATGCACTGGTCATAGCAAACACCCTCTTCCAACAACACAAGAGAAGACTCTACACATGGACATCACCAGATGGTCAACACCGAAATCAGATTGATTATATTCTTTGCAGCCAAAGATGGAGAAGCTGTATACAGTTAGCAAAAACAAGAACAGGAGCTGACTGTGGCTCAGATCATGAACTCCTTATTGCCAAATTCAGACTTAAATTGAAGAAAGTAGGGAAAACCATTAGACCATTCAGGTGTGACCTAAATCAAATCCCTTATGATCATACAGTGGAAGTAAGAAATAGATTTAAGGGTCTAGATCTGATAGAGTGCCTGATGAACTCTGGACGGAGGTTTGTGACATTGTACAGGAGACAGGGACCAAGATCATCCCCATGGAAAAGAAATGCAAAAAAGCAAAATGGCTGTCTGAGGAGGCCTTACAAATAGCTGTGAAAAGAAGAGAAGCGAAAAGCAAAGGAGAAAAGGAAAGATATAAGCATCTGAATGCAGAGTTCCAAAGAATAGCAAGGAGAGATCTTCCTCAGCGATCAATGCAAAGAAATAGAGGACAACAGAATAGGAAAAACAAGAGATCTTTTCAAGAAAATTAGATATCAAGGGAACATTTCATGCAAAGATGGGCTCGATAAAGGACATAAATGGTATGGACCTAACAGAAGCAGAAGATATTAAGAAGAGGTGGCAAGAATATACAGAAGAACTGTACAAAAAAGATCTTCATGATGAAGATAATCACAGTGGCATGATCACTCACCTGGAACCAGACATCTTGGAATGTGAAGTCAAGTAGGCCTTAGCATCACGACGAACAAAGCTAGTGGAGGTGATGGAATTCCACTTGAGCTATTTCAAATCCTGAAAGATGCAGTGAAAGTGCTGCACTCAATATGCCAGCAAATTTGGAAAACTCAGCAGTGGCCACAGGACTGGAAAAGGTCAGTCTTCATTCCAATCCCAAAGAAAGGGAATGCCAAAGAATGCTCAAACTACTGCACAGTTGCACTCATCTCACATGCTAGTAAAGTCATGCTCAAAATTCTCCAAGCCAGGCTTCAGCAATATGTGAACCGTGAACTCCCAGATGTTCAAGCAGGTTTTAGAAAAGGCAGAGGCACCAGAGATCAAATTGCCAACATCCGCTGGATCATGGAGAAAGCAAGAGAGTTCCAGAAAAACATCTATTTTTGCTTCATTGACTATGCCAAAGCCTTTGACTGTGTGGATCACAATAAACTGTGAACATTCTGAAAGAGATGGGAATACCAGACCACCTGACCTGCCTCTTGAGAAACCTATATGCAGGTCAGAAAGCAACAGTTAGAACTGGACATGGAACAACAGACTGGTTCCAGATAGGAAAAGGAGTACGTCAAGGTTGTATATTGTCACCCTGCTTATTTAACTTCTATGCAGAGTACATCATGAGGAACACTGGGCTGGAAGAAGCACAAGCTGGAATCAAGATTGCTGGGAGAAATATCAATAACCTCAGATATGCAGATGACACCACCCTTATGGCAGAAAGTGAAGAGGAACTCAAAAGCCTCTTGATGAAAGTGAAAGAGGAGAGTGAAAAGGTTGACTTGAAGCTCAACATTCAGAAAACAAAGATCATGGCATCTGGTCCCATCACTTCATGGGAAATAGATGGGGAAACAGTGGAAGCCGTGTCAGACTTTATTTTTTGGGGCTCCAAAATCACTGCGGATGCTGATTGCAGCCATGAAATTAAAAGACGCTTACTCCTTGGAAGGAAAGTTATGACCAACCTAGATAGCATATTAAAAAGCAGAGACATTACTTTGCCAACCAAGGTCCGTCTAGTCAAGGCTATGGTTTCTCCCGTGGTCACGTATGGATGTGAGAGGTGGACTGTGAAGAAAGCTGATCGCTGAAGAATTGATGCTTTTGAACTGTGGTGCTGGAGAAGACTCTTGAGAGTCCCTTATACTGCAAGGAGATCCAACCAGTCCATTCTAAAGGAGATCAATCCTGGGTGTTCATTGGAAGGACTTATGCTAAATCTGAAACTCCAGTACTTTGGCCACCTCATGCGACGAGTTGACTCACTGGAAAAGAGTCTGATGCTAGGGGGGATTGGGGGTAGGAGGAGACGGGGACGACAGAGAATGAGATGTCTGGATGGCATCACCGACTCGATGGACATGAGTTTGGGTGAACTCTGGGAGTTGGTGATGGACAGGGAGGCCTGGCGTGCTGTGGTTCATGGGGTCGCAGAGAGTCGGACACGACTGAGCGACTGAACTGAACTGAACTGAATAAAAAGGAAGCACATTCTTAACAAATGCTATACCGTGGATGAACCTTGAAGACATGCCGAGTCATAATAGGACAAATACAAATATGATTCCACTTATATAAAGTAACTAAAGTAGTCAAATTCATAGAAACAGAAAGTAGAATCCTGGTTGCCAGAGGCAGAAGGGAGGTGAAATGAACCCATAGTGTTCAGTGGGTACAGTGTCACTCTTGCAAGATGAAAAGAGTCTTGGGAATGGATAATAATATTCGTTGTGCAACCATGTGACTATTTCTTGTACCCCTGAACTGTACACTTAAAAATGGTCAAAATAGTAAATTTTATGTTAAGTACTTTTTTCCCACATTGTTTTTGAAAGGGGAAAAGAAAAATTCCTGGTGAATCTCAGAGAATAAATTTGAAAATTCAAATTTGAGAGAAACTTCTTTTGAGAAAAACGTCTTCAAGGGGATTCTCCCCAATCATTATTTTTCTTCTCCACTTCCCGCCCTGCTTTGCACTTCCATGGGATTGCTGGACATTCTCAGTGCAGTAAAGTCCACCTTATATTTAACTCAAGTCTGTACCCAAGGACACAGCAGAGCTTCTTATACTCCCTTCAGTGAGATGCATGCCGGCGTGTTAAGTTTCTTCAGTTGTATCTGACTATTTGTGACCCTATGGACTGTAACCCACGTGGGTCTTCTGTGTCCGTGGGATTCTCCAGGCAAGAATACTGGAGTGGTTTGCCCTTTCCTCCTCCAGGGGATCTTCCCAACCCAGGGATTGAACCCGCGTCTCATTTCTCCTGCATTGGCAGGTGGGTTCTTTACCATTAGCTCCCCCTGGGAAGCCCTTTCAGTGAGATAAGGAAAGCCTATGTAAAAGTCCTGCAGTTGTGCTCTAGCAAAAATGGCAATAGAATTAATCTGAATGTCTCTGAAAGAAATTTTACCTGCTGTGACTAGAAATGAGGGGCACAAAATTGTTTTAGGGAAAACATTCTGAAAAGTCGTACTTTTAAGTCATTTAATGATTATTTGAATCTAGTACTTTCCCTGACCCAGAAGAAAAATGTCTATTGATCTTTGCTAGTCATTTTCCTGTGTCTGACTCTAATGAATTAAATAATTTTCAGAGATCACAAATTGTAGATGAATGAAATGAAAACCATCAAAGAAAAATTAGAACACATTCTTAAGAAATCTTTGAGAATTTTACCACTTAGACCACAGGTCTGCAAACACATGTGAATGCCTCATGGGCCTCATGAGAAGCTTAATGGAAGCCACAGTGTTGGTCTAAACCGGTAGCATCTAATAGTCAACAAAATAAATACTGGAAATTTTTAAAATGTAATACTTTCTACTCAGACCCCAGAGTGCTATTCCGGGTCTTAAAAGTTGTTTCACAATGGATCTTAATATCCTCACCTGTAATATGGAATAATATACCTTACAGGGTCATTCATTAAAAAAAAAAATTATTGTGCCAAGTTCTGTGATGAGCATTGGGTATTCAGTGATGGACAAACAGAATATGATTTGTGCCCTCTTGGAGCTTATAGTCTTGGAAGGGAGACCAACATTATGGCTATATCTCATATGAAGAAAATTAGTGTAATGGAAATGTATAAAATTTTAAATTGGAGCCAGAGAAGCCTTTCTGACAAAGTGGCATTCAATCTATTATCTGTAAGGTAAATGAGTCAGTTGGGTAAAGTATAGGCAGAAAAAGATTTTAAGAAGAGGAATCACCAAGCACAATGGCCCGAAGCAGGAAATGACCTGGTGAGTTTGAGGAACTGAAAGGGAGCCAGTGTGTAGGAGTAAGGTGCAAGGTGGTGTAAGACAAAGGCGTGAGGGAGACAGGGCCAGACTCTGCGGACCTGGGAGGTCACATAAGCAATTTGGATTGTATCTCAAGAATATTAGGAAACCTTTGAAGGATGTTTAGAATGATGGTAGGAAGATCCACTTGGAAGATTACTTTGGCTGCTATGAAAGGATAGAGTAGAGGAAAAATGGACCAGTGGAACGCTGGTCCAAGGGAGAAATGATGGAGGCTTTGCTGAGCTGGTAATAGGGTTGATACGGAAAAGTGGATCTATTTGTTTTTAAGTTTGGAGATAGAATCTCCTGGACTTGGCTATGGAGCAGGAACAGAGGGAACATCAACAGTGACTCACGGCTTCTTGAACTATCCCCTGAAATTCTGATTTTTTTCCACATGCCAGCAAGCAGTTTTCAAACACCAGCTAGATTGTCCTACAATTCAGTACAGTTCTAATACTATCTACCTGGAGATGACGTCAGATTCTGCAGGTTAGGGGCTCAGTCCTGGAGGACTGCCCTCTTCACCTCCCACCCCCACTTCAGATGCCAATCACAAGTACAGGTGTGTTTCTAATCAACTGGCTATAGATGGGAGGTCCCCACCACCCCCTCCTTGAGGGCATTTAATTTGCTATTGCGGCTCACAAAATTCAGAAAAACATTTTATTTACTAGATATCGGTTTATTATAAAAGAATATAGGGACTTCCCTGGTGGTCCAGTGGTTAAGAATCCACCTGCCAGTGCAGGAGACACAGGTTCAATCCCTGGTCCAGGAAGATCGCACATGCTGCAGGGCAACTAAGCCTGTGCACAGCAAATCCTGAAGACTGCGAGCCTAGAGCCTGTGTTCCGAAAAGAGAGAAGCCATTTCGGTGAGAGACCCGTGAGCTACGGCTGGAGAGCAGCCCCTGCTCACCACAACGAGAGAAAGCGTGTGCAGCAACCAAGAACTAGCGCAACCAAAAATAAAGTGAATAAGGAAAAATGTTTTAAAAAAGAATATAACTTGGAACAGCCAGATAGAAGTGACGCATAGGGCCAGCTATGGGGAAAGGTTGGGGAACTTTCATGCCTGTCAGAGCCTACTCTCCCAGCATCTCCATGTGGTCACCAGCTCTCCAGGCTGGTCCTTTCGGGATTTATGGAGGCTTCATTACACAGGCATAATTTACCTGATCATTGGCTATAGGTGATTGAACTTAATCTTCAGTCCCCCCTCCCATCCTGGAGGTCAGGGGCTGGAACTGAGAGTTCCTACCCTCTAATCATTGGGTTTATTCCCCTGGCAACCAGCCCCCATCCTCAGGTGACTTCGGGATTTTCCAAAAGTCACCTCCTAAACATAACAAAAAGCACCTTTAAGGCTCTTATCCCACAGGAAATTCCAAAGGTCTTAGGAGCTCTATTCCAGGAACTAATAAGGACAGAGACCAAACATATTTTTCGTATTACAAATCACAATATCACAACACCTTGCTGATAGTGGTCCCTGCAGACACTAATGACAACTGATAACCAGTGTGCGTCAGGGAATAGTCAGTTCATTCTAGATTCCCTTTTGGTTTTTCACAGGTTGTTCTGGTCTCACATGAGCTAGACTATACCATCCATACACTTCTGGATTTAAAGCACTTATTAATAAAGAAATTGCTAGAACATAAAAATCTTTATTCTCCTTCACTGCCCAAGTCTTTCTCATATACACATTTGTTTTTGTTGAAATAGTCTTAATGTACTGAGAGAGCTTTCTGAAAGGGCTGGATTGTTTAGACGACTCTGATTTTTGAGGACTTCACTGATGGTACACAAGAGTGTGATGGTCTTTGTACATCTACTGGAATATTAGTTTAGACATCATACTAATGATCTGGCATTTAATGCATTCTCAAGACCTTAATCACATTCAGCATTTTGTCACCCACTCCTTCATTTAAATTCTTCTCAATGGTCTCACCAAATAAGTAGGGGAGTATATGATCAACCCTAATTTTAAATGTAAGTAAAAGTGATGTGCCCTGCTGGTAGATTAGGTATAGGAATCCATTTGTCTTAATGGTCAATTATGAATTCAAGCTCATTGAGTTGTCCATTCCCTGAATTTACAATTATTAAGCCACATACAA